>NW_022196095.1:600000-1067500 GCF_008641045.1 Pistacia vera
GAGAGATGGTTAAGTATTAAGCACCACAATAATTTTCGAAAAGTATTAAAAACACCCGTAATCAAGTTTATATATACTGTAGATTATTATGGCCTTCTTAATATTGTTTAGGGGGTTTTGTGATGTTTTAGGGTTTTCTTTTTTGGGTAATTTCAAAGAGTATCTAATACTTTCCGAATATCACTAGGGCGATTGAGACTTGGCTATCTCTTGGAGTGAATGGAACTGAAACCTAATAATTATATAAAAAGTTTTGAAATCGAATAAAATTTAGAAATGGATTTGGTTTTGGATATTTAATATCAACTTAAATGCTATTATGAATCAACTTTGAACATGGCGACTGGAGAGCTCAAACCCTTCTTGGATATTATTAATTAAAGCACTAAATCTTTATAATAATTATTTATTATTATCTGATAATGATAAATGATTAGTTCAAATACGTAATGTTTTAATTTATTAATTCTTTCTAATTCCTCCAATAAAATGGTTACCGGCAACTCTTTTGTCATCTTGTTTCTTAATAAATATATTAATTTTGTCTTTGTCTATCCATAAAATCTTAACACTATGACTATTTTTGAGAAACTAATTTAAGTTAATTAAAGCCTCATTTAATATAAAGTTTAATTATATTAGTGCGTTGGTTAAATGGGTGCCCTAATTAGGCTCAAATCCATCTCTTTCTTTTATATATTTTTTAACTAATTAATTCACCACTAATTAATCTCTTTGATTAAGACAACCATTTGAACTTTGAAGTACATAGTTTTTTGTACTTTCTACTTATCAAGACGATAACAAAGTTCTATTATATTAATTAGTTTCATAATCCCCTTTTTAAACCAACCATACTTCTCAAATTGGGATTAGACAATTGGAGAATTGAGAGAACTTATAATATTTTCCTTAGGAAAGAATGGGAAGTCGTAAACAATACGAGGAAAAAACAATATTACACATTCAATAGAGATTAGACAATTGGGGAATTGAGAGAATTTATAATATTTTTCTTAGGAAAGAATGTGAAGTCGTAAACGATACGATAAAAAACAATATTACACATTCAATAGATATATACAGTATATAAAACTCTACTAACGCGATATCTTGTGTTAATTTCATTATCTTTTTAAGAGATCTGTTAAAACATGAGACCAAATTGCATACAAGAGTGCAGTATTCAAACCAAGCAAAGCAAACTCACAAGTAATAATCAATAATGTAAAACAATAACAGAAAATAAAGAACACCAGGATTTATAGTGGTTCGGTAATCTGATTAGATTACCTACATCCACTCTTCAGGGCAAAAGGAAAACTTCACTATGAGATATGAGAAATCTTACAGAGATTATGCTCACTCCTTTACACAAGGCAAAACCTGAGTAAAACCCCTCTGTACAAACACCCGTACACCCAAATGTCCTCACCACTCATACATCCACAAATAACCAGAATCAGTGATAGATTCATACACAAAAATATGGCAAAACAGAAATTACAGCTAAGACCTACCACCACCGTTTGATTCCATCAACGCTCTTCAGATTTCCAGCACAGCAGATTCTAACAACTTTCTTCTTTGTTAACCAAGAGAGAAAGCTCGAGAATGAGATTTCGCAAAACCTAATTTGATTAGGTTTATTGAAGATACCAAAAAGACAGAACTGCCTCTTTAGTCTTTGACAAATAACTTTGACTACCCAAGTTATAAGTTGACTTCCACGTGTGTACAAGTCAATTGCCACATCACAACAAATCTCCACCTTGGCATTTGATCTTCACCCTTCCTTACTGCCTTGGGAATTTCCTCTAATTTTCTTCAATATGCAGAAGGCTCTTAAAGAGCCTTAACTTGTCCAAAGTAACAGACTTAGTGAACATATCTACTGGGTTCTGTTTTCCAGGAATCTTCTCCACCTTAATGACTTTATCTTCAATCAGATTTCTGATAAAATGCAGCCTAACATCAATGTGTTTTGACCTCTCATGAAAAACCTAATTTTTGCATAGAAAAATTGCACTTTCGCTGTCACTCTTGATTGGAACTTGCTGCTGAAATAGTCCCATCTCATCAAGCATTCCCCTGAGCCACATTGCCTCTTTAATTACCTCTGTAATTAGGGGTGGAAAAATCCGGTTAACCAAACCGGTTAACCAGATTCTTGAACCGAACCGGTTTTCAGTTTCAAAAATAAACTGAACCGAAACCGGTTCGGTTTTAGTTATAAACTGGTTATAAACCGAACCAAAAATTCGGTTCGATTAACCGGTTAATAATATTAATGATGGGCTGCCTTTTCGGCTCAATTCACACACTCCACTTATGGCCCATAAGTTATGGGCTGCCTTTTTGGCCTAATTCGCACACTCCACTTTGGACTTTTTTTTTTTTTTCCAGGTTTTTTTTTTTTTTAACATGACTTAAAGTTATAAACTTATACCTATTGTAATTGAATTTGAATTCATATACGTTAATAAACTTATATCTATTGTAATTGAATTTGAATTCATATAATTTGAATGTACATCAAAATCAAATATTAATAATTTAAAATTACAAATCAAAGATTGCAAAAACAAAGATATGATACAAACTCAATTACAAACTAAAAAATGTACAGTTTGCTTCAAATCATCTGAATCCTCAACCTTCTTGACGGCAAAGTACTAGTTACTGCAACTTGTCCAGAACATCTTCCTACTTTTTTTCAGAATCTTCAATGCAATTTTCCCACTATGTATAAAACTTTCTTTGCACTCACCACCCTTTATAAACAAGCAAAACCCACACAGCCACACCCTCCCACCTTCACCTTCAATTTCTTTTCCATTATAGATCATTCATTCTAAGTTCTAACTAACAAATACACATAACAATATAACATTGTAAACTTGTAACAAGAAGAATAATTAAAAAAAAAATTTTACAGGACATCAAATATTTGAGCCGTGGGCGAGGTCACCAACATATACAAAGAAAAAAAGCCAAAGAGATGAGGTCACCCACTGGAAACAGACGACGACGTGGAGACTTGGTGAAGGAAGAAGAATGGTGACCGCTACTGGTGACTGCCAACCGTTAAGCAATAGATCTGAGAACTGAGAGTGAGAGACTCCGGTATGACCGCGTGGTGACTCCGGCGTGAGAACTGACAAGTGAGACAGAGACTCTGAGAGTGTGAGAGACTGACGGTTATTGAGGTCTGAGGTGAGTGTCTGAGTACCGGCGTCGGCGCGAGTGCGTCTGAGATCTGAGTACTGCCATACTGGAGCTGTGGAGCTGCCGTCTGCCGAGCTGGAGAGTGGAGACTGAAGTAGACTGAGTAGTGAAGACTGAAGAATGAAGTAGTGAAGTGAGTGTCTGAGACTGAGTGAGACCGTGAGACTGTGAGAGTGTTAGATGGTGTTAGGGTTTGGGATTGCAAATGCAAAATAAAAACGTAAAAATTAAAATGCAATAATTTTTTTAAAATTTCGGTTCATAAAACCGGTTCGGGGTAACCGGTTTTCTTTTTTTCAAAAACCAAAACCGAACCGGATATCCGGTATTTTTATTATCTGAACCGAAACCAAATCGAAACCAAAAAAAAACCGAATTTTCAGTCCAGTTTCTCGGTCCGGTTCGATTTTCGGGTTTTTTTTTCCACCCTTATCTGTAATTGCAACATATTCTGCTTTCGTGGTTGACAGAGTTACAATAGCCTGCAAGTTAGCCTTCCAGCAAACCAGATTATTCCAAATAGAAAAACAGAAACCAGTCATGGATTTCCTATTGTCTACATTTCCAGCATAATCAGCATCCACACATCCCATGATAGGATTCACCTGAATTTGCCCTCTGATGTAAACAATACCAGTGGACAATGTACCCCTTACATATCTGAGCACCCATTTTACAGCTTCCCAATGACTCTTTCCAGGGTTACTCATGAACCTACTTACTGAATTGATTGCAAAAGCCAAACCTGGTCTGGTACAGACCATTAAATACATTAAACTCCATATTGCATTTGCATATGGGATATAGGCCATTTCCCTCTTTTCTTCTTCAGTTTCTAGACACTAGGTTATACTAAGTTTAAAATGCTGACCTAATGGTGTTTTGACAGGTTTAGAGTCAAACATATTGAACTTCTTAATGATTTTTTCAGCATACTCTTTCTGTGACAACACAAGACTCCCAGTCTTCCTATTCCTTTCAATGTTCATACCTAAAATCTTTCTAGCTTGTCCTAAATCTTTCATTTCAAATTGTTTACTCATCTCCTTTTTTAATCTAGCAATTTTAGAAAAATCTCTACAAGCTAGAAGCATATCATCCACATATAAAGCCAAATAGATGTAGGATTCACCATACAAACATTTGAAATAGAAACAACCATCAAAGCTACTTCGAATAAAGCCAACATTCATCATAAAACAATCAAACTTCCTATACCACTGCCTGGGGGATTGCTTTAACCCATACAAGGATTTCTTCAAAAAACAAACTTGGTTTTTAGGCTCCTTTTCAAACAGTTCAGGCTGCTCCATTAGAATTTTTTCTTCTAAATCACCATTTAAAAAGGTTGTTTTGATGTCTAATTGCCCTAGTTCTAACCCAAACTAAGCTACCAAGGATAACAATATTCTAATGGTGGTATGTCTTACTACTGGTGAAAAAATCTCATTGTAGTCAACCCCTTCAACCTGTGTAAAGCCTTTTGCCACTAACCTTGCTTTAAACCTAGATGTTTCTATCCCTGGTATACCCTCTTTCCTTTTGAAAACCCATTTGCATTTAACAACCCTACTGCCTTCAGGTTTGTCAATTAAAATCCAGGTTTGATTTTTGGTTAGGGAATCATAATCTTTTTGCATGGCCAGTTTCCACTGCCTAGAGTCTTTACTACTCATGGCTTCCTTAACAATTCTAGGTTCCTTATCAATCTCTTCAGCAACTTGAAAAGCAAAAGCTACCATATTAGCTTGTGAGTACCTACTAGGTAATCTAATTTCCCTTCTTTCTCTATCTCTAGCTAGTTGATAATTTTGTAAATCATTTCCATCACCATTATTATCACCATTATCATATAAGCTAGGTCCATCCACCTGGGTTTGAACATCTACAATAGGATCTGAACCAGGATTGTTCAGGTTTGAAAATTCTCCACCTAGATCCAGGTTAAACACCTCTGTCCTATCTGCATTGTCTATTTCATTCTGACTCAAACCATTTTGACTCAACCCGCACAATTCATCCTTATTAAACCTAACATCTTTACTAATAATGCATCTTTTTCCTGCAATATCCCAACATCTATAACCTTTTATGCCATCAGGATACCCTAAGAAAATGCATCTAATGGCCTTTGGTTGTAACTTATTAGTTTTCTCATGAACAAAAACAGTGCAGCCAAAAATCCTAAGGTTACTATAATTAGTAAGATGCCCATACCATCTCTCCATGGGTGTTCTGAAACTAATAGCTGAGGAAGGTATCCTATTTATTAGATAAACAACTGTGTGAGCAGCCTCTGCCCAAAACCTGGTGGGTAACTTAGAACAGGATAACAAGCTTCTAACCTTTTCAAGAATTATCCTATTCGTCCTTTCTGCTAGACCATTCTGCTAGGGTGTGTGTCTTACTATTATATGCCTCAAAATTCCACTTTCCCTACACAGACTATTAAACTCTTCATTGATAAATTCTAACTCATTATCAGTTCTAAGTTTCCTGATTTTCTTCCCATATTGGTTCTCTATCATAACCTTCCAATCCTTGAATTTCTTAAAGGCCTCTCCCTTAGTTTTCAAGAAATAGATCCATACCTTTCTAGAGTAATCATCTATGATGCTAATGAAATACCTACAACCTCCCAAAGATGGATATTTAGTTAGCCCCCACACATCAGAATGGATATAATCTAAGATGGCCTTAGAACAGTGGTTTCCCACACTAAACCTAATTCTGCTCATCTTCTCATAAATACAGTGATCACAGAAATCTAGCTTCTCTACTTTATCCACTCCTAAAGCATTCTGCTTACTTAATTCTATCAATCCTCTCTCACTAATGTGTCCTAACCTTTTGTGCCAAATAGAGGTCTTATTAGGTTTCTGCGAGGTCACTGCTGTTGTTCCAGCAACAGTGGACCCATTTAGAACATATAAGCCATTCTTTTTCTCTTCTTTCATTACTACTAAAGACCCTTTAGTAACTTTAAGGACTCCACCTTGAGCCTTGTAGCTAAAACCATTTGAGTCTAGGCTACTTAAGGAGATTAGGTTCTTTTTCAACTCAGGTATGTACCTAACTTCTGTAAGGACTCTGGAACTGCCATCATGAAGACTTAACCTAACATCCCCAATGCCTAAGACATTACACACTGCATTATTCCTCATTAGAACCTTGCCTGATTCTATCTTCTTAAAATTCATCAAGAAACTCCTAATTGGAGTCATGTGGAAAATACATCCAGAATCTAAAATCCACTCAGATTCAGATTCTTTATCAGAAGCTACTAGAACATCAGAGCTTTCATATCCATTAGAGGCTAGATCTACACTGCCATTAGCCTCTTTCTCTCTTGATCTTTTCATTCTATCTAAGTAGTCTCTCTTAAAGTGCCCTTCCTTATGACAGTGAAAACACTTCCTCACAAACTTGGATTTGGACTTAGGTCTACCCCTAAAATGACCTTTCTTTGACATCTTTTTCTCATACCTACCTCTGATATTCAAACGTTCTCCATCTAGCTTACCCTCCTTTTTAAACTCAGCATCCTTAATAGTAATAGCTACAACTACTTCATCTAGTTTAAGAGTTTGTCTACCATACTTAAGGGTGTTAACGAAGTTTGAGAAAATTTTGGGAAGAGAATTAATAAGAATCACAACTTGATCTTCATCCTCAATTTTCACACTAAGACCTTCTAAATCCTATACTAGTTTCATAAAATCATTCATATTTTCACCTAATATTTTGTTTTCATCCCTTTTAAAACTGAAGAATTTTTGTTTTAAAACTAACCTATCAGGAGAAGATTTTAACAAGTATAGAGAGTCTAGTTTTTCCCAAATTTATGCTGGTGTGGTCATTTTCTTAACCTCTCTTAGGACTTTATCCCTTAACCCTAGAATTAGAGTATTGTAAGCTTTATTTAACAGTTCTTTCTTTTCCTTCTCGGACAAAGACACTGGTAAGCTATCCTCACCCTCTAAGGTATAAGACAATCCATCCTTAACTAACACAGCCCTCATCTTCATCTTCCGTAACACATAATCATTATCCCCTGTAAATTTTTCAACTTCAAACTTAGTCATTTCTAGGTTTCTAACCTTCCCAGTTACTCAGAGTATAAAAGCCCCAATTTACTAGAGACAAATTGAAAACCCTAAGTTAAAAAGATAAACCACTGTGAAAACAGTTAAACCCTAGACTATTGCAGATTCGAAAAATGGATCTCACAACCTAGAATAAACCTAGGTGCTAGAACGAAAACTAGCTCTAATACCACTTGTTAAAACATGAGACCAAATTGCATACAAGAGTGCAGTATTCAAACCAAGCAAAGAAAACTCATAAGTAATAATCAATAATGTAAAACAATAACAGAAAATAAAGAACACCAGGATTTATAGTGGTTCGGTAATCTGATTAGATTACCTACATCCACTCTTCAAGGCAAAAGGAAAACTTCACTATGAGATATGAGAAACCTTACAGAGATTATGCTCACTCCTTTACACAAGGCAAAACCCAAGTAAAACCCCTCTGTACAAACACCCGTACACCCAGATGTCCTCACCATTCATACATCCACAAATAACCAGAATCAGTGACAGATATATACACAAAAATAAGGCAAAACAGAAATTAGAGATAAGACCTACCACCACCATTTGATTCCATCAACGCTCTTCAGATTTCCAGCACAGTAGATTCTAACAACTGTCTCTCTCTGTTAACCAAGAAAGAAAGCTCGAGAATGAGACTACGCAAAACCTAATTTCATTAGGTTTATTGAAGATACCAAAAAGACAGAACTGCCCCTTTAGTCTTTGACAAATAACTTTGACTACCTAAGTTATAAGTTGACTTCCACGTGTGTACATGTCAATTGCCACATCACAACAAGATCAATAGATCTTAACCATCTTAATAATTTTTTAAAACTATTAAATACTACTGAATTATAGGTGATTTATTATAATCCCAAGGAATTTTGAATATTTCTAAAGGGTTATTTAATAGTTTTTAAAAATCGTTGAAACGATTGGAACCTATCTTTCTTTCAAGATGATGGATGAAATTATGATATCTTATTTGTTAATAAAATTAGTATCTTAAAATATAACAATTAATATCAATAGATGGTCAACTATTCCATTAATTTATATTAATTGGCTAATTTAGACTATGAGTATTGAACTTTGAGATGTAAAAGAATATTTGTTTGAGAATTGTAGCCGTAATTAGAATGCATGTGTCTTGCTATTAGAGTTATATGTAGTTAGGTTCACCATGTCAATCAAAATGTCATATATCACTCTATAAGGGTCTGTTTGATATTTTGCCAAAGTGATGTCGTTTTAAAAGTTTGTAAGAATTAGCTCCCTATCTTCACTAAGTTGTTGCTACTGAATTCGATATCTCTGTAACCTTAAAACTGTAGCATCCCCTGTATTCATTCATTCAATCAACTAAAGAAGAAAAGTTTGTTTTTTGTTTTTTGTTTTTCCTTTAACAAACTCTCTCTACTTACAAAGTTCACTTGGTATCAGAGCCTCCGACTAATGTCAATGGTGAATACCTCAGACTCAAATCAATCTGGAACCAGTCTTGGAAAGATGATTCTCAACTCCTCCAGCTCAATTAGCTCGGCTTTTTCATCAAGCCTTCAAGTTGTTACTCCGAAGTTGACTAGAGACAACTACCGCGACAATTATCACTTTTGGAAGTCACAAGTTCTGTCAACTGTGGGAGCTCATGATCTTGAAGATCATCTCACAGGTATTGTTCCTTGCTCTCCACCTTTAATTACTACAAATTTGGAATCTTTGAATGAATTAGGTGAAACTAGACCAAAGTAGAAAATTAACCCTACCTATATTTCTTGGAAAAGGACTGAAATCTAGTAACTGGTTGTTAGCATCGATCTCAGAATGTATGTTTGCTTTTGTGTCGAAATGACAGTCCTCTACCTCAATTTGGCTAACCCTAAAAAGTGAGTTCTTAAATGACTCTAAATCCAGAGCACTACATTTAAAAACCTTACTCCAAATCACTCAAAAAAGAAATCTGAGCATCCATGATTATGTTAAAAATATGAAAGGAATAGCTAAAAGTTTATCAGCTAATGTCGTAGGCCTGCAATCGAACCAAACACGAACAAACAGCCCCGTTCGAAACTCGATCAATAAGCATGTTTGATTGTTCGATTTCGTGTTCGAACTCGAACGAACACAGGATGACTGTTCATATTCGTTTGATTAACAAAAGGCCAGTTCGTGTTCATTCGACTAACTCGTTCCACTAACTCGTAAATACATGTTCGAATAACTCGTTCGATAACTTATAAATACCTGTTCAAATAACTCGTTCGAATAAAAAATATACAGCAACTCGTTCGAATAACTGTCTAAATATATATTTTGTATCAACACCTATAAATTCATAGTGGTATGAGGGTTTATTGTAATATATGATCAATACAAATGTGTGATTAATTTAGGTTTAATTAAGCTATTATGTTATTAAATTTGAAATGATATAAATCACTTGATTATACAATATGTTATGTTCATAAATTTGTCATATTATATTTAATTAAGCTATTATATTATTAAATTTATCATGCTATATATCACTTAATTATACAATATGTTATGTTCATCAATTTACCATACTATATTTAACTAAATTATTATATTATTAAATTTGTTATGTTATACATCACTTGATTATACAATATGCTATGTTCATCAATTTATCATACTATATTTATTATTTATTAATTGAAATTCTATATTATAATATTTAATTATTGATTACATTTGGAAAAATATGAAGCAATTATGTTATTGGATTTACTATATTATATATCACTTGATTATACAATCTATTATGTTATTAAATTTGTCATGCTATGTATCATAATAATTTATTACTTTTTAATTAAAATGCTATATACTTATATATTTAATTATTGATGACATTTGGAAAAAAAAAAATCCAAAAATATTATATATATAAGAAAAACAAAAGTAGCATAATATTTTATTATTGATTACCGTTAAAAAAATTTCATCCAAACTAAACCAAATATAATATAAAAAAGAAAAAAAATATATATATAAAAATTATAATAATGCATTCCATGTTTTTCCAACATAAACGAACGAACAATCGAACAGATTGTTCGTGAACGGATGGATCAGTCGAACGTATAACGTTCCCGAACATAATCGAACGAATAGTCCATGTTAGAACTCGATCGAACATATTATCGAATGAACATCGAACTGTTCGCGAACAGTGTCTAACAGTTATCGAACGAACATCGAGTTGTTCACAAACTGTTCGGTTCGCTTGCAGCCCTAGCCAGTGGTCAAGTGATATCCGATGAAGATTTACTACAATTTATTTTAGATGGACTAGGCCCTGAGTTTGATGCAGTAATTGTTAATCTTACTTCAAGAATTGGGTCCAAGTTCGACTCAATTACCTTACAAGAAGCACAATATTTGCTTTAGAAGTATGAAATGAGAATTGAGAAGTTTAATTCAGCAGATTTCCTGAATAGTTGTATCAATAGTTCTATCAATATGGCTGCTATAAGTACTCCAGGATCTCAAACATTACCTAAATCAGTATTCTCAACACCTATTCCTATGATGCCTACTGGAACATTTACCCTACATTTTCCATCTGTACAACCTACTACCGGTTCACAAATGCGTCACTAATATCCTGCTCATGTTAGCTATTTAGTCCCTAATGTGACTACATTAAGTGATCAGTTCAATGCCTCAGCTAATATTGGGCAGTATGGAGTCCCTTTCCAAAGCTATGGACCACCTAGTATTCCTCCCTTTGGCAGAGGAAGAAGTAGGGGAAATCCAAAAGGAAACCCCATTTGTCAAGTTTGCAACAAGATTGGTCACACTGCTGTGCAGTGTTACCATTGATATAATTCCACCTACAATAAAACCCTTCCACCTTTTAGGAGTACAAATTATGGTAGTAATCAAATCAGTGTTGGTTCTTCATCATCAAACCAACAGATTCATTCTCTTACCTATGCTCCTAACCTACCATACAATGGAAATCAACATTATGAAACTAATGGTGGTTATCAACAACAACAGTAGTCTGCTTCACATTTTACCCAACAACAACAGCCTGCACCAACCCTTATCTTCACATCCTCAGCTTACAACTTACCCAACCAGCAAACACATACCTCATCATACAACTTACCTAACCAGTAAAAACACACACCTCAACAGCTTATAACTTACCTAGTCAGAAACACATACCTCAGTTCCCAATCAAGATTATCTTGTTGTTCCTCATTCCTTGACAAACACCATATCTCCTGCCATTCCCACTCATATCACATCAGCTCCAATCTAAGATCCAGCCTGGTATATGGATTCTGAAGCAACAGATCACATCACCTCTGACTTGAACCAATTAAGTGCAAGTAGGAGCTATGATGGAATAAAACAGCTTCAGGTTGGCAATGGTGAGTTCCTTAACATTTCTCATGTTGGTTTTTCCCTTTTACCTAGTATATTGCAATCTAAATCCTTATATTTGAAAAATGTGTTGTGTGTTCCTTGCATTACTATAAATTTACTTAGTATTTCTAAATTTACCAAGGATAATAATGTTGTGGTTGAATTTTCGGTTGAATGTTGTGTGGTTAAGGACAAGGTTACCAATCAAGTACTACTACAGGAAGATCTTAAAGCTGGGTTGTATCAATTGAATTTTTCATCTGCCCTACCTTCACAGTCTTCATCAGTTAATACCTCTTTAGCCTACTCCAAGTCTCCCACTCAGATCAGATCTAATAAGTCCACTGCTGCATAGAGTCCATTAGATAGTTTAGATTCCATTAAAATTCCTCCCAAGAGCAGAAACATTACTAAATCTTCCATCTGTGTCAAGCCAAAAGTCAGTTCTAGTCAGTCCACTTCCATTACATGTATTGAGAATAAAGATGAGTCTAATGTAGCTGATTCTATACCTCATCATTGTACTTCTTTACTAAATAATAAAAATGCAATTCAGTTCAATTCTGTTCCCTTTCACTCTACTGCCTTATGTACTGATTTTAATACTTTACATGTTGCTCCATTGCATGCAAATAATTTGGATCATTCTGATACAACGTATAACAATTCCCAAACAGATGCACTGCATTCTCAACAACAAGGCAACAATCTGCACTTTTCTGATAATACTAATACTTTACATGTTGCTCCATTGCATGCTAATAATTTGCATCACTCTGCTTCAGTACATGATAGTTCACAAACAGATGCATTACACTCTCAGTTGCATGACCACAATTTGCCTTTCTCTAATCAAATGCATGCAAATTTAAACACTGATGCATTGCATTCTACTTTCACTTTGGAGCACTATGATCTGTTGCCTTTGCATTCCATTCCTAATACTGTTCCATTATCTGCATATACATCCTATGAATTTGTTCTTTCCTCCACTAAGTGCACTAACCACAACCTTCCATTTTCACAATCTACTGTCCTAGTATATGAATCTAGTAAAATCAGTGACACTACCTTAGTTGTCACAAAAGATTTGGTCATCCTCATGTTGAGGTTTTTCACAAAATCATGGCTCAACTCCCTAAATCAACCTCATCTTTTAAGAACTCTAGTATATCTTTTACATCGCCTTTTTGTGATGCATGTCATCTAGGTAAAATGCATAGGAATAATTTTCCTATTTCTCACTCAAGAGCCACTTCTCCTTTAGAACTTGTTTATAGTGATGTTTAGGGACCAACCCCTATAATGTCCTTTAAAGGATTCAGATACTATGTTCAATTTATAGGGGTGCGTTTGTTTCGCAATTTTTACTCTATCCTATTCTTATCCCATCCAAAATACACATTTGTTTCCCCATTTTGAAAAATACTATTCTATTTTATTTAATTATTTTTAAACCCCATAGGTTTGTTAATTTAACTAAACACCCAAAAAAAAAGTTTAGAAATTGACAAAAACACCTCCACCAACCCACATTTGCCAAATTCCGGCCACCACCGTCGGAAGGTGGTCGAACTCTGGTATAATGGCGCACTACCGGTTGGCTCTGACCAGTAATACATCGATCTAGCATTTTTTAGCCAAATCCACTGTGGATCTAGTTGGAAAATGCCAGATCTACGACCAAATATCTGGCCGTAGCTAGTCGTCAACGACGACCAAGATAAGGTCATCATTAACGACCAAACGCTACTAGATCTAGACATCAATGGCCAGATCTAACTGCAAATCTGGCATTTTCTGGCCAGATCCATGGCAGATGTGGTTGAAAAAGGCCATATCGGCGCACGACCGGCTAGATCCAATCGATCATGTGCCGATACGATGACTCCAGCCACCCTCCGACAATGGTGGCCGGCTGCCGGTATTTAATGGGTGGGTATGGGTGTTGTTAATTTTCAATGTTTTATTACATAGGTGTTTAGTAAATTAACAAACCTATGGGGTGTTTTTGTAAATTTTTAAATCCTACCTCATAATAACCACCCAATTTTACTTTTTTTCCAAATATTATTCTAAAAAGTATCCAAATAATGAACCAGTCGCACCCTAAATGATTTTAGTAGATTTACTTGGCTTTTTCCCTCAAGAACTAAGAGTGAAGTTAGTATGTTTTTATTAGATTTCACCACTTAGATGAAAGAAAATTCAACACCAAACTTAAGTGTCTGCACTTTGATCAAGGAGGAGAATATAAAGGATTTAGTTCATACCTAACCAGTTGTGGAATTCAATTTAGACACTCATGTGCCTATGTGCATCAACAAAATGGTAGGAGTGAGAGGAAGCATAGACATGTAGTGGAAACTAACCTAACTTTACTTGCATATGCTTCTATGCCTTTGCAATTTTGGTGGAATACATTTGATACAGCAGTGTTTTTAATCAACAGAATGCCTTCTTCTGTTCTGAATTTTATCTCTCCTTATCAAGTCTTGTTTCATAATTCTCTTCTTTACTCTATCTTGAAAGTTTTTTGTTGTACTTGCTATCCTTACTTAAGAGATTATCATCAACACAAGTTCAATTTTCATTTAGAAAAATGTGTATTTTTAGGATATAGCTTGATCCATAAAGGGTACAAATGTTTAAGCTCTACTGGTAAAATTTACATTACACCAAATGCTAAGTTCAATGAGTTGGAATTTCCTTTTGCTCATAAGTTTAGTCTGTCAAATTCTAATTACAATCCTTCAGTAGAGTTCAATTCTACCACTCCTATAATTAGTTTTCCTTTTGAGTCTATTAAAACCCCAAATTCTTCTAATACAACTCCTACTGATGGATCTCCATCTGCGGTTGTATCTTGTGATCCTTCCAATCCCTGCCCGGCAAATGGTCAGAATGATTTGACTTCAACATTAAAATCATTTTCTCCCACCTCATATGCATCTATTGCTTCACAATCACCTTCTTTACAGCCCTTACTCAAAACAGGCTCTTCTCCTTGTTTAACCTCAGACTCCTCACAATCTACATCATCAAATTCATTCCAAACTTGTCCTTTAGTTGTAGATCTTACCTCCCAATCACATTCACAATTACCTACATCATTAAATTCTTATTCCACTTGTCCTTTAGTTGTGGATCTTACTTCCTACTCAACTAATAATCACTCTACTTCCCAATGCCATCCTGAAAATGTATTTGATCCATTAAATCTATTGTTGTCCTTAAAGTTCCATCAGTCAGTCATAATACCGATCCAATGATAACACGAACCAAATCCAAGTGTCTCCCTCAACCAAAAGTTGGCCTAACCTCTTCCTCTACCGCTGCTATTGTTCCTGAACCATGCTCTATTAAGGAAGCATTGCAAACTCCTGAATGGCAAGAAGCAATGAAGAATGAGTTCACAACTTTACTTAAAAATAATACCTGGTCCTTAGTGCCTCCTACTGGTGATATGAATATTGTAGGAAACAAATGGGTATTTAGAATCAAGTACAACCAAGATGGATCTCTACAAAAGTACAAAGTTAGGTTGGTTGCAAAAGGGTTTCAGCAAACCCTAGGGCTTGATTATTTTGAAACATTCAACCTCGTTATTAAACCTTCCACCATTAGGATAGTTATTACTTTGGCTATCACAAATGGGCGAGATATCCAATAAATAGACGTCAACAATGTTTTTCTGAATGGTACTCTCAATGAAACTGTATTCATGAGGCAACCTAAAGGTTTTGAGCATCCTGAGTATCCTGGTTTTGTATGTAAATTAGAAAAAGCCTTGTATGGTCTTAAACAAGCACCTAGGGCTTGGTTTGACAAGTTAAAGCAAGCTTTACTAAGTAAAGGATTTCGGAACTCAATGGCAGATTCCAGCTTGATTATTTTCCAAGAGGGTGATCAATAGACCTATCTTCTCATCTATGTAGATGATATCTTGATAACTGGAGGCAACAAGACTTTTATTCATACTTTGATCCAAGATCTTAATGCTCAATTTTCCCTTAAAACATTTGGATCAGTGCACTACTTTCTTGGTATAGAGGCTACCAAAACTGATCAGGCAATGCATCTCAAACAAACTAAATACATTCTTGACCTGCTGGTGAAAACAAGAATGGCAGATGCACACCCTTGTCCTACACCACTAGCAGTAGATACCAACTTGTTCTCGAGGGATAGTGAATGCTTTAAGGATCTAATTTTGTATAGAAGCACAATGGGGGCATTGCAATATCTCACACTTACCAAACCTAATATCAGTTTTATTGTTAATAAATTAAGTCAATACTTGCAAACTCCTACTGAAATACAATGGCAAGCATGCAAAAAGGTCCATCGATATCTCAAAGGCACTCAAAATCATGGCCTTCAGTTTAGACCAGCAGCTTCCTTGAATATTGAATGTTATGCTAATGCGGATTGGAGCAGCAATCTTGATGATAGAAGATCAACTAGTGGGTATTGTATTTTCTTGGGTCTCAATTTGATTCAATGGAGCTCTAGGAAGCAAAAGGTAGTTACTTGGTCCTCTACCGAGGCTGAATATAGGGCCCTAACTCATACAGCAACTAAACTTGCATGGTTGAAGAATATTTTTCGGAATTAGGCTTACTTTTTTCTCAAGCACTAGTCATATGGTGTGACAATCTTAGTACAGGGGTCTTGGCTGCGAATCCTGTATTTCATGCCAAGACTAAGCACATTGAGATTGATGGTCACTACATAAAAGATCAAGTCTTGGCTAAACATCTTTTGGTTCAATATGTGCCTACAAAGTTACAAATTGCTGATATATTAACAAAGACACTCTCTACAAGAATTGAAGGAGAAACTCAATGTTGTTCAATTACCCTGTTCCAGCTAAATGCACTACTATACTGCCTTTTGTGACTTTAAGCTACAATGTTTGCTACCTTTTGTGACTTAAAGCTGCAATGTCTTTTTTTTTTTTTTTTTTTTTTTTTTTGTGTGTGTGTGTGTGTGTGTGTTCTTTTCTGTATCATTGCGACACTTGCAGATGTGTCATGTTGTTCTGATACATCAACTTCATACAACTGGTTTTACATCTTCAGAGTAGAAAATCCTCCACTGATCAAACAACTGAGTTGATTATTTCTCTGAGGGTCTACATTGCTTTGTTAAGTGCAATACGATGATTTGATTATATAACCAAGTTGGGCATTTTCTCTTTGAGGACTTGGTTTATCAATATTGCCTAGATGGGATGTTGCCTCAATTAGGTGCTTCTTTAAGGACCTGCTACATTGGTATGTTCTTGCATTGGTTTCTAGTTTGTTCTTGCATTAGTTTCTCTTTTCTATAGACGATTGTTTTTTTAACTAGAACTATGAAATTGGAGAAGTTCAGTTTGAGTGGGCATGTGGATCAAAATGTCAAAAATCAAGATATAAGGATCTGTTTGAGAATCAACCCGAGTTCAGTTTGAGTGGGCATATGGATCAAAATGTCAGATATCACTCTATACGGGTTTGTTTGATAGTTTGCCAAAGTGATTTTGTTTTAATGTCACTTAAGTTTATAAGAATTAGCTCCCTATCTTCACTATGTTGTTGCTACTGAATTCGATATCTTTGTAACCTTAAAACAGTAGCATCCCTTGTAGTCATTCATTCAATCAACTAAAGAAGAAAAGTTCGTTTTTTGTTTTTTGTTTTTCCTTTAACAAACTCTCTCAACTTGCAAAGTTCACTCACCAAACCAAGTTTGACATTTTGTTTTTTTTTTTTTTTAATTATTTTGTTAAGTAAAGAGAATGGTGAGATTAAATTAATTAATTAATTGCATATTATCCAAAAAAAATAATTAAATTAAAGGGCCAATCAACAGGTGGAGGATATATGAAGGGTTAGTTAATTAACTACATAAAAATTGGATAAATAATCTAATAAGTTGTTTGACTTGGAAGTAAAATTAAGATGTTAGATCAAGGAGATAAGGAGACTACTTGTCAAATAAAATTAGGTAAAAATTAACTCTAAAAAATAAGTGGTAAAATGTTGTATTGTGAATGGCTCTCTTATATTAATTTATGTTTAATTTAGCCTCCTTGTGACATGTGTATTTGTAATTTGGTAAATCAAAAGCACTAGATTTAGTTAAAAGAGTTTATTATGATAAAAGAGATTGAAGTTGGCTTAACAAAAAAAAATAATAATAATAATGACATCTGATTCCTCAGGGTCAACCAGGCTCGAACTTGGTACTGTAGCATTCAAGTCAAGTTCGAATAGTCAGATACTCGACTCGATTTCACCTCTAGTCTAAGGGCATGCATTAAAGATATATAGTAGAAGATAAAAATGTACTGTATCAGTATATTGGAAATTGTGGTTTTTTATTTAGCAAAGTTGAGTAAAATCCCGGAAAAATTGGTATAGAAAAGAGTGTTGGTGTTTGAGCCCCAGTGAATCTCTTTTATAAACTTCAATTTAAATAAAAATTAATAAAATTAATATATATATTATTTATTTACTTTATTCTAAAAGTACCCTTCTCCATTCCTTTCTAAACTCTTAGAAGCGCTGTCTAGAATACACATAATTGACAAAAACAAAAGTTGAATAACTGGAAAAACAAACTTAATTGAAAAAAAAAAAAACAACAACAACATAGAACCACATTTAACAATTATATTTCAAATAAGTTTGTAATCAAGAAGATTTCAGGAAAAACATGTAAGAAATTAATTATGAGAAGCAAAATTCCATTAATATTTAACCTGTCATCTCACAATAAAGTTGATGATGGGCTTTTGGGTAATTTTTGTTTAATATTTAATTTTAATTTTAAAAAAAAAAATTGATTAATGGAGCTTATAAATAAGTTTGGGTGGGACTTAAATAACACCACTCTATAAAAAAGCACCCCTCTAATCTCTATGGGCTACTTTAGTATTGAAGGTGGGCTACTTTAGAAGCTTAAAGAAAAATCCATACGATGTTGGAAATTTTCATCACCTGACATTGGCCCACAGAACGAAAAGGGCGTAATTGATAAATTTAAATTTTAATGGGCTCTTAAAAACAGCAAACTTTAATGTTTTTTATAGAAAGCATTAAAAATTATTGAATAATGCACCAAAAATTTTTACGATAAAAATAAGAGAAAGCAATGATACTATACATCAATCCTAAGGCTAATTGTGGGCCTAAATAACGATGGAAATAGTTGTCTTTCGTTTTTTGATTTTATTTAAGTTCTTATATAATCTAGATAAATAGGCTTGTTTATTAGACTAAATCCTTTTTAGTAAAAGACACTATAAGAAAAATGGTCATTTCCTAGGGCAAATTATCATTGAAATTGAGCAGAAGCCATCAAGAAAGAGTTATTCATTAGGCTAAGTTTCACTAGACGTAGTTGGATTTATCAGGGTTGGAAAAAATGCTCTAAACTCAACCTAAACCAAAAACCCAGGACCACAACACAACATATAACCAAAAATCCCACAAAAACACCAAATACAATAAACAACCACAAGCATACCACAGCCCAACTATCATCAACACTTACATCTGCTGCTCACCAAATTCTTCATTTAGTCTTGGATCTGCAGCTTCAAGAAGTTTTCCATTTCCATACAGTTCCCAAAGCCACTGCACCATATGGACTTGACCTTTTTTGCCATAGGGTTTATTGGTTTCCTCCCACAAGGTAATTCCAAAGCAACAACTCCGCAACTCACATAAATATGCATATTTATTTTACCTTTTAAAATAGTGTGGTTTGACAAATATTTCAAAGGCATCTTCAAACTAAAAAAAAAAAATGATCTTTTTTCAGTATTTTAAATATTCTAATAAAAAAGAAAACAACATTGTAACTGAAATTAATCCAATTTTCAAAAGGAATACATGTCGAAAGTTCATAATCCAGTGTAGTGGGTAGCTTGATGTATGCGATGGTTTGTACAAGGTCTGATGTTTCACAAGTAGTAAGTGTGGTGAACAGGTATATGCATGATCCTAGTAAAGGACATTGACAAGCTATGAAATGGATTCTATGGTATATTAGGTATAGACGGTAAAACTTACTCGAAATGTCGTGAGGATAATCCTATGGTGAAGAGCCACTGACAACCTCATAGACTTGTAGACAAAGCAAAGAGTGAACGCAACGCTCATGGGGGACATTAGTGTGGTGTCGGTCGTAGGGCTGTATGCGAACCGAGCCACTCGCGAGTAGCTCACGGCTCGGCTCGACAAAAGTTGAGCCGATCTCGAGCTCGAATGGCTCGATTATCCATCGAGCCAAGCCCTGAGCCAACGAGTACTCAGCTCGATAGGCTCACAAACAGCTCAAAAGGGTATAAGTGTAATGTTTTCAAATATGGGGGGATATATGTTATTTAACATTTACTATATAAATTATTCCAAACTGCAAAAACCCTAAAGGCTTCTACTTTAGCAGCAGACACTTCTCCATTTCTCCTTCTCTTTTTCTCTATGCTATTTTCCTTCTTCTTCTTGTCTTCTCTTTTCCATCTCTTCTTGTCTTCTCTCTTCTCTTTTTCTCTTTTCTATTTTCCTTCTTCTTCTTGTCTTCTTTTCTCCGTCTTCTTCTTGTCTTCTCTCTTTTCTTTCTTGTCTCGCTCATTCCTTAACCAAGCTGCCTTTTCTTCTGCAAAATGCTTCACATGTTGAAGTGATTGAAAGTACTAATTCCAGAAATGGGTTTGATTTGTTAAATTATTTTATGGTGGATTTGAGTTCATCTTTTGTTCACGAAAGAGAGAGGATGTGATCTATTTGTTTGTGATTTATTTATAATTATAAATGTAATTTTGATGTGAAAATTTGGTTGGGTTTTTTGGTAGATGGGTGTACTATAATTTTGATGGCATAGGCAAAACTCAACTTTTGATTTTGATTTTTAATACTGTGATTTCTTTCAAGAGGAAGAGGAAGGAACAGACGAGTCGAGCTCGAGCCTAACTCGAGCTCAGTAAATCATCTCGAGCCGAGCTTCGAGCCTAGTTTTTAGAGCTCGACAAACTCGAGCTTGAGCCCAAGCTCACTAAATTTGCACGAGCCAAGCTTCGAGTACCGTGGTGTTCGGCTCGGCTCGGCTCGTATACAACCCTAACACTCTGACGCTCAAGTCAGCACGATTGAGGATATTTTAGTGAGGAATGAGAGCGAAAGGTTACCGAGAGTGGATTGCTAGGGCACGACAGTTGTCGTAGAGTGGCTGAAGCACAACTCTATGAGGTCACCGGAGTTTCATCGAACTAGAACTACAACAATGAGAGGTTGAGGTTCTTGGGAGTAAGAACTTAAGAGCAAGTGAGAGGTGTTAGGATTGAGTGAATAATGAGAGGGTAAAACTCTGTTTACATAGTGAGCTCAAGGGGGTTGAGTCCTTGTAGGACTCAGAGTTCTCTTAGTATTAGGAGTTTGAGTAAACAGGAAACTCGTAGTACTAATCTATGTAGGACTATGAGTATTAGTTCATGTAAGACTTAGGAGTCTTTGATGAACTAAGATTCGCATGGGACTTGGAGTCCTAAGGAGTAGGATCTCTTATAGGACTAGGAGTCCTACTTGGCGAAGCATCCTCATGAGACTCGAAGTCTTGAGGAGTGAGGAGTCTTCATGGATTTGGACTCTTGAGGAGCTGCACTCCTAATCAAACTCAGAGTCGTGAATGGGCATTAGGCCTAATCCTTAGATGATCTTGAAGGATAGTTGGGCCAAGATTGTTTGGGTGGCCTAATTTGTGTAGTGGGCTTTGGCATGAGGCCAACCGGAGTTGGGTTAGGCACGAAGCCGTAATATGGGACCAATCGGAATTGGGTCGAGGCACGGGGCCATCTATTGATGGCCTTTGAGGAGGAGTCAAGTACTACTGGGCCTATTCTAATATGATTTTTTGCCCAAACATTAGGTAATGTAGATATTGGTTTGCAAGTTGTCTGAAATAATTCATTTTATTTGTAGGCTAACTGGCCAGGCTGTGGTTTTCAAATCATTAATTTGCTCATTTATGTTTGATGTTGTTTGGCTTTGTTTATTTACTCTTTTGTTTAGTTGGTTTTGTTAGGAGTTTGTAACACGATAATACATCAAGTTGTAAATTTCTTTATGTTAATAAGAATATATACTAGATGTAAATCAAGTTGGCCTTTTTATTAAGCACACAAATAGCTAAATAATTGGATCATGAAATAAAATAACGGCATTGTGTCAACTGAATCATTAAAGAAACATCTCTTGAACTTAGTTACATTAACTAATGATTTTTTTGTGCGAACTGTCTATATAAATCTTTTCGAAATAATATAAAATGCAAAAACAGTTTATATGGCACAACCAATAGGATTTGTTAGTAAAAAAAATTTTCTTCATGTTTGTAAATTACAAAAGGTTCTTTATAGACTCAAGCAAGCTCTTAGAGCTTGGTTTGATAAACTTAAAATTATTTTGATCTGGGGATTTTTGCATTTTATGTCAGATTGAGCAAAGCTTTTTTTTCTTTTGGCAAAAGGGGTGAATATGTGATTTAGTTTGAATAACATGACAGAAATAATTCAACAAGTACCCTACTACATAGATAGCAATGAACATTACAATATATTTACAAAACAATACTCCAACATTGGAAGCCCATTTTGAACACAAAAATCAGGCGATATTTAGAGCGAGCACAAGACAATGCATAATCCCGGCCGAGCATGACTTGCATTCCCTGGTTAAACGACACAACACACTCTATATCTTTCACTATCTAAAGTCGGGTGTTAAACTTGCCAAGCAGATAAACATCCACAATCAATCCCAAAAACATACAGGTGAACCCCAATAAAGCAATTTTTGCATTTTGAGAGTTTTAATTTTTAAGAACCAACTTGGTATTTTGGTTATTGTGGTATATAAACTAAGTTTTCTCCAAACAAAACTTTAAGCTATACAATAAAATATTTACCTAGTGAAGATAAAATTAAATAGTTGAATAAAACATATATCAAATAATATATTTTTTAATACCAACACAATATCAGCACAATATGTTCACAAGAAGTGCACGTCATAATTTAATGCATTTATTGGTTTTAGAATAGGGTGAAAGACATTTTCACACCCAACAATACAAAAAATTTAAATAAAGGTGATGAAAATTTTTGTCACAGAAAGTGAAAAATTCATCCTAAAAAGTAATCCGGGATGACAGACCAAATCGTCCCCAAAGTCATGTTATCAAACGATAAAACAAATCACCCCCAAAGCCACGTCATTGGGGATGAAATACGATTTCGTCATTAAAGATTATTTATTTTGTGACGGATTTTTTTTGTCTACAAAAGAATAACTATTCCTCCCAAATAATACTGTTTCGTCCCAAAAAAAAAAAAAAAAAATGCAATTGGGTACGAAAAATCTTATCCTTGACTGGGTCGATAATTGGGGACAAATGTTTTCGTCCTTGTTTGTGTGATGAATTGGGGATGAAAATTTTTGTCCCTGATGGTTTGGTGAATTGGGGATGAAAATTTTCATCCTTGATTGTGTCAAGATTTTGGGATAAAATATTTTATCATTCCTTTTATGATGAATTACGATAAAAATTTGTTCCTAATTGAAAATTAACAAATGTATTGATTCTCAAAGTTAAAAAAAATCATATGAAACATCTTTTTAACTGAGTAAAAAATATTAATTAATGCCAAATTGATACTAGTACAAATCAACAAATAACCAAGTAATGACAAAATATTATATATCTATACATTTATCATAAATACATCCAATTGTAACTAACATATAAACAAAAGTATAGAATGTATCAGCCATTAGTGTAAAATAACTACACTTTCTTTGTTAGTTGGATGTCAAAATATATTCTATTTTCTTCCCTACTTGGATGTCAAAAAAGGTACCACTCCTATAGTAGCTGCATGTCAAAATAAGCAAAAAATTGAATTGTTAAAGCTGTTGGACGTCTAGGTATATGCATGTCAGACAAGTTTGTAACAATCATTATTGACAATTACTCAACTATATATATGTCTAAAGTTTGTAAGATAAAGTTAACATAAAACATTAGGGAGACATATTGATAATGATTTTTACCTTCAAGGAGCAGGTGGATGATTTCTAGTGGCAAGCCACATTTCGAAAATCTTTTCTTGTCGTTCTAAACGTAAAGTTAGTTCATCTACTTTCTCTTGATATTTGAGATTTCTCTTCTCTGATTCTCTAAATCTATCTTCAAATTCTTTAAGAGTATCTACAAGTATCTTAATTTGAAGACTTGGTCCTACTTTTTTCTTAGGCTTTGGACCATACCCAAGTCCCTTAATGTATCCTGATCGAGTTCCAAGCACTTGATCACAAATTTCATCTGCAGTTAATGGTTTGTTATCTGATGAACTCTTTTCCTTCAATTCTATCATTTCAATTGGCATTTTAGAACATTCAATATGAACATCAAATTAGGTTAAACAATGCCAATCATGGTAAGCAAATACAACGTTGTTACATACAATCATAGTAAAATTAATTAACACTAATTAATTTTACTTACATATTTTGCCTCAACTTCTGGGCCACATGCTATAAGAGTTACTCATATTTCCAAATGGATTGAATCCATTAGTTGCTAGGCCAAGACGTACATTTTGAGTCTTGTGCAAAACATGGGAAATCTCTATCTAAATCTTTCCATACCTACGAATCAGCTGGATGTCTCAAAATTCCATAATCTACTCTTCCATCTTTATGCCACCTCATTTCTGTAGCTATTTTTCTTGACATAAACAACCTTTGAAGCCTCAACTTTAAGGGGAAGTATCGCAAAATTTTATGAGGAATTTTCTTGCCTTCTGCATCATCTATTTTCCATCTAGAAATATCACACTTAGGACAATATTCATGACGCTCATAATCTTTCCAAAATAAGGCACGATCATACTTGCATGCATGTATAGAGATATATCCTAAACCCAAATCACGCAACATGTTTTTTTCTTCGTAATAAGATATTGGAACTTACTCACCAATTGGTTTCACTTGTTTAAGTAAATCAAGCAACATGTCAAATGATTTGTTGCTCCATTTGTTATACACCTTCAAATGAAGCAACTTTACTATGAATGACAATGTTGTGAAATTTGAACAACTTGGATACAACTATTGTTGAGCTTCCCTCAAAAACTTTTCAAAACTCATATATGAATGCCTCCTGTCTCACTATGAACATCACCACGAGGACCACTTCCTATACAATGATCTCTTAAATTCTCAAAGTCAATTAACATCTCCTATATCACATGATCCTCTCCCTCATTATTAGGTGTTCCATGATAGTCCTCATCATCACAACCATTAGGATTAGGATGAGAAGAAGAACCAATATCAAAATTAGAGTGCTCGCCATGATAGATTCATCTATTGTAGTTTGTATCTATCCCTCGAATAAGTAGGTGATCGCAAACAACATTTTGCCTTTGGATGTACAAATTCAGACAATTTGTACATGGACATCTAATATCACATTCCCCACCTAAGTTGTTCTCCAAAAATTTCAAAAAAGATCTTACTCCTTCCACATATCATTTCGACCATTTTTTTTCCTTCATCCAAGTCTTATCCATGATTTAATAACTATAAGGTGGCAAAAATATAACCACTTACCAAAATAATCACATCAACTAAATTTAGAGACGAGCAAATATGGAAAATAAAGATTAAGAACTCACCTAACCAAAGACTAAAAAAGGTAGACAGCCACCAGAATGGGTCATGGGAGCTAAAGAGTCGTCAGATAGAACTGAAAAGGTCGGGTATGTGAAATGGAAGTCAAACCATCACCGAGGATCACTTTGGAATTACAATTGTTATAATTAATGTATGTAAGATATGTTAATTTTTAGTGATCAAATTATTTCATTCAATGCATAGATAATATTATTTGTTTGTGAACTCACTGAAAACTTCAGAACCTATTGGGTTGGCTTGGCTTGGGTTGGCTTGGGTTGGATGTATATAGCAACTCACAAGAACTACCACCATAAAACAATAAACTCATGCCATTTCAAAAATTGCTATCACACACAAACATTAAACAGATTTAAAAAATTCCT
Organism: Pistacia vera; assembly: GCF_008641045.1. Classification (NCBI taxonomy): domain Eukaryota; kingdom Viridiplantae; phylum Streptophyta; class Magnoliopsida; order Sapindales; family Anacardiaceae; genus Pistacia; species Pistacia vera. The sequence continues at coordinate 625,849 of NW_022196095.1, forward strand.
ATTATTAAACAATCAAACCAATAATAAATTTCATATTTACAACAAATGAAAACTGTTTGCTGAAACTGTAACCGAGAGTTCTATTTCCATGTCATAAATAATTTCCAAAAGAAACATAATAGCATCATTTTGATACGATCCCATGCCATTTTCATTCAATAAAACAATCGTTAATGCAAACCAACTCTCAATCAACCATCATAATAGCTCTCAATGAAACTCACGCTAGCTCTCAAACCACATCTCAGTCAAAGTCACTACATCTCTAAAACCCAAACCAACTCTCAATCAACCATCATACCAGCTCTCAATCTCACGACAGCTCTAAAACTCAAACCACCTCTCAATCAAACTCACGTCATATCTGAAACCCAAACCAGCTCTCAATCAAACTCACTCCATCTCTCAAACCCAAACCAGCTCACAATCAAACTCACGCCATCTCTCAAACCCAAACCAGCTCACAATCAAACTCACGCCATCTCTCAAACCCAAACCAACTCTCAATCAAACTCACGGTAGCTCTCAAACCCAAACTAGCTCTCAATCCAACTCACACCATCTCTCAAACCCAAACTAGCTCTCAATCCAACTCATACCATCTCTCAAACCCAAATCAGGTCTTAATCAAACTCATGCCAGCTGATCCAGCTCTCACACTCAAACCAGAGAAACAAAATCAACTATTAGATGGAAACAAGGAGGAATTGAAAAATTGTACCTTGGACGGTGACTGAAGGTGTTGTTGAAGATGAAACATTATCAAGGTGAAATGAACAACTGTCGTTGTGAAATAAAAGATTTGATGAGATGAGATGAAGAAATCGCAAAAGGAAAGAGAGAAAAATGGGAATAAACACGATCATGATTGAAATGGATGAGAAAACCGAAAAAAAAAATGGGTTTTAGGACTTGAAAATTGAAAAGAAAGTCTTGGTTTTGTTTCAAATGAAATAGAAAATGAATTGGGTGTTTTTACATTTACATAGAACTAATAATATTTCCTCCCTAATAAGTTTTCCAAATTTCGTCCCCAAAAATGTATTTTTCACAATCAATGACAAAATCATATTTTGTCCCTAATAAGTTTTCCAAAATTTTTACAATTAGAGACAAAAAATTTGGTCCCAAAAAAAAAAAATAAATAAAGGTTTTTAGCTATAAAATTTTTCGTCCAAAAAATAATAAATTTCGTCCTAGAATGATTTTCCTCCATATTATTTCATCCTTCCCTCCATATGGCTGGTGAAATCAATTGTTGGCGTGGGTTGGAAATCGAGTGCTAAGCATTTTTGATGAAATTACAATTTCATACCCTAAAATGACAATTCTAGGACAAAACTGAATTCGTCCCTAAATTAAAAATTTGTTGTAGTGCAAGGTTTGTCAAAATGACACTTTTCCACCCATCAAGTTTCAAAACGACACTTTCCCACCCCTTGTCATGTTCCATTAGAGTTTTTCGTTTTGAAGAAAGGTAATATGGTCAATTAACAAGGAGCTGCAAAATCAAAAATTAAAAATTGAAATCTTAGTGTTTGTTGCTTGAATGGTTGTCACGTCCCATTAAAGTTGACTTTGGAAAAAAAAACGGGAGAACGAAAAGTTGGTTGCCTTTTCTCCTAATTTGTTGTAACTCTCCCATCCCTCAATAACTAAAGCGATTGTCGACCTAGGGTTATTGGTCATGCGATCAACACACCTCCACCCTTTCTTCTACTCATCGTACCCAATAAGGATACATCGTATCGGCTTCTTTTGCATCGTTGTCTGACCTGTTGATGACAAAAACATAGCAAGCTCAACTGCTTTCTATTTTGTTGTCTTGTCAAGTCCAGATAGTATCTATTGAGTTGATTGATTATGGGAGTAATTTGAATGCATGAAAATTTCATCAATTGGTGCGTTAGGCTGGGCGACTAATGAAAAGTCAATTGTGGGTTCTTCTTGTTATGTGAAACTGAAGCGATTGGGGACTTAGGGTTGGCGACTAAAAAAAAAAAGTTTGAAAGTGGTGAGCGGTGAGCGGTGATTGGCTACGACGATGAGTGAGAGAAAAATACTGACAACAACAACTGAGTCGAAAGTTGTGGGTAATCTTCTTCTTTTGTTGTTTTTGTTTTAGGTTAAAAAAAAAAAAAATTGTGTGTTTTTCGTTTTGTTCTTGTGTTATTTTCATGGGTAACAATGTTCTTGTGTTATTTTAGTTATTATTAAATTGAAACATTTAAGTTTGTAATACCATTGGTTGGAAATTGTGATCATTTTCCCTTGTCTTTTGGTTGAAAACTACTCTTACCTCCAAAGCTGTTCAATTCCTTTGTCTTTTGATTGAAAACTACTCTTACCTCCAAAGCTATTCAAAGAGGTTTAATTTCCTTGTCTTTCAAGACTTCAAATATATGTGCTCTAATTGATAATTTATTGTCAATGTGTACTCTGATTGTAAGATCCCTATTGTTGGAGGAAAAGAGTTAGATTTGCATCGGCTTTTTGTGGAGGTTACTTTTTGTGGTGGTATTGAGAAGGTAAGTTAAAGCTTCTATTTTGTTTTATTCTTCTTAAACAATCTGTTGTCTGATGTCTGCTCTTTGTTATTTTGGTTGTACACCTTGTTGAGGTTATTGAATTGTCCTAATTTTGATGGTTATTTTGATGTTCTCTGTTCAATTGATAGAGTATTAAAGACTCTAATTCTCCTTTCTTTAGCCTAAGGATAATTGATTTTAATAACTTTAGAAGAAGATGAAGTAAGGATAGCATAAGTGAATTTGGGGAAAATGAGTTCATCAACCCTTTCATTAATCAACAATTAATTTTATAGTACAATAACTAATTAACTAACTAGAGTTAACAGACTAACTCCAATCAATATAACAAACACAATTAACTCAACTAAACAACTAAGCTAACTAACTAACCAGCTCATTAACTGTACAAACTGAATTGATACAATATTGTCAATAAACACCCGCCCACCCCCTCAAGTTGAAGGGTGATAAAGATCAAGAACTCTCAACTTGTTCAATAACTTAGAATGCAAAGTATGGCTAAGTGTTTTAGTTAACAAGTCAGTCAACTGTTCTGAAGAAGGCACAGATGCAGTCTTGATAAGACCATTTTTGAGCTGCTTCCATACAATATGACAATCAATGTCAATGTGCTTGATCCTCTCATGAAACAATGGATTAGAGACAATATGATTTGCGGCTTGATTATCACAATGGTTGGGAATAGGAAGTAGCTTAGGAAAACCAAGTTCTTTAAAGAGTTGAACCAACCAAATGATCTCACAAACAGTGGATGCCATAGCCTGATATTCTGCCTCAAATGAGGACTTAAAAATTGTTGCTTGACGCTTGGATTTCCAAGAGAGAAGAGAAGTCCCCAGGAAAATACAATAACTTGTGACTAATTTCCTTATCATGAGACAAGATCCCCAATCGGAGTCACAACAAGCAATCAATTCCATAGGATTATCAGCTGGGAAGAACAACCACAAACCTGGAGCTAACTTGACATATTTGATCACCTTAAGGGTAGCAACCAAATGTGACTGTTTTGGTTTATGCATAAACTGACTTAGAAGATTAACAGAGTAGCTTAAATCCAGTCTAGTCATGCACAAATACAACAATTTTCCAACCAAATTTTGATAAACAATCAGGTCAGGAAGAAGAGAATCAATACTAAGGGAAAACAATTCATCATATGCAGCTGATGTGAGCTTAAAATTTGCATCCATAGGAATTATAAAAGGCTTAGAACCTGACAGCCCAGACTCTGAAATGAGCTCAAAGGCATATTTTCTTCGGCATAAACTAATCCCTTTAGAAGACCTAGCAACTTCAAGACCCAAAAAATACCTTAACAACCCCAAATCCTTCAACTTGAAATTGAAATGCAAAAGTTGTTTAGTTTGATGGATCAAATCAACATTATCTCCAGTTATAACAATATCATCCACATACACCAAAATCATCACAATATGAGAATTCACCTTCCTAACAAACAAAGAGTAATCAAATTTGGGTTGACTAAAACCTCCAGTAAGAAGAGCCTGAGTAAGCTTATAATTCCAAACACTAGAAGCTTGCTTCAATCCATAAAGGTATTTGTGAAGCTTGCAAACCAGATTTTACCCCCCCCCCCCCCTTTTGCAAAACCCTAAGGTAAATTCATATAAATTTTCTCGTGTAAATCACCTTGGAGAAAGGCATCATCCACATCCATGTTGTAAAGAGGCCAAGCATGCATAGAGGGTAAATTCAAGATAGATCTAACAGTGACCATTTTGATAACAAGGGAGAAAGTCTTGGCAAAATCAATACCAACTTGCTGATTGTACCCCTTAGCCACTAAACGAGCCTTATACCTTTCCAAAGAACCATCGGCCTTATACTTGAGCTTTTACACCCACTTACAACCAATAAGAGACTTTCCAAGAGGTAAAGGAACCAACGACCAGGTATGATTCTGTTCTAAGGCCTGAATTTCCTTCTGCATAGCAACTATCCAGTTAGGGTCCTTAAAGGCTTGAGAAACAATTAGGTTCAACTAAAGATAGGTGGGATAAGTAAGTAAGCCTTATAAGGAGAAGAAAACTGATCTTAGGAAACAAAATTAGAAATAGAATAAAGGGTAGAGTGAGCTAAATTGGATTGGGAAAAAGAAGGACAAATAAAGTTAGATGTCCAAATTGGAGGTTTAGAAATACGGCTGGATTTTCTAATATGGGGCGTAGGAAAAAGTTGATTTGGTGAAGAGGACAATGTAGGTGTTGAAGATGGCTGATTAGGCAAAGAAAGGGAAGGGGATACAATAGGGTCTATAGTTTGGACAGTAGATAACTCATCACCATAAGAAAAAAACTGGACAAAATCTAACTAAGGAAATCATTATCAAGATGAAAATGAGGCTGAGAAGATGTTGACCAAGTAAAAGGGAAAATGGTTTCATAGAAAATGACATCCCTTGTTACAGTAATACAAGGAGCAGACCTAGGGGACAATTTATCCTTAAAAGTAAGAATGGTGGAATATGCCAAGGAACCAAATAACTTCAAGTGATCTAAAGGAGGAACTTTACCAAAAAAATTCTCAAATAGAGATAGACCCTTAAGGATAGAAGTAGGAAATCCATTAATAAGGTAGACTGCCATTTGTACACATTATCCCCAATGATGAGTAGGTAAGTTAGACTGAAATTTCAAGGCTCTAGCTACTTCAAGAATGTGTCTATGCTTCCTCTCAACAATACCATTTTGTTGAGGAGAGTAAGCACAAGAACTTTGATGAATAATACCTAGGCTACTAAACAAGTCATGACAATCTTTGTTGAAAAATTCAAGTCCATTATCGGTCCAAATGCACTTTAGAGTGAGATGATATTGAGTGTAAACCATTTTGAAAAATTGTTTTATGGTGGTTAAAGAACTAGATTTAAATTGCATAAGAAATAATCATGTAATCCTAGAACAATCATCTACTGTGGTAAGAAAATACCTAGCATTGCCATGAGTATGTGTCTTATAGGGACCCCAAACATCCATGTGGAAAAGACCAAAAATATTATGGGAATAAGAACTACTATGAAGAAAAGGTTTCCTAGTTTGTTTGGCTAATGGACAGACATGGCATTGTAGAGGATTAGACACAGTCAAATCATGATGCATAAGCTGCAAAATTGGGTAAGGAACATGGCCCAATCTTTGAAAACATAACTCAGAGTTAAGAGACAAATTTTTAGACATAAAATTAACAGTAGAAACAGGTTTTTTATTGAATTGTAAAACAGGAGAACAAGGAGTAGTACAAACAGCTTTATTGAGCATTTCTACAATAGACAAATTCGATAAAATTTTTGAATTTGGATCAAGATAATACAGGCCTTGGCAATGCCTACCAATCCCCTTCAATTTGTCATTGCAAAGATCCTGGAATAAACAAAAATCATGATAAAAAACAATAAAGTAATTGTTAGAGATAGTGAGTTTGGAAACAGAAAGCAGATTATGCTTAAAATTTGGGACATGTAACACCTTAGATAGATTAATACCATTGTCCAAATCAATAGAACCTATATGTTTAATATAAGTTTGTGTGCCATTTGGTAATCCTACAAGGGAATTTGAAGATGGTTCTATGGTAGTACATATGAGATTTCATAATTGTATAATTAGAGGTCATGTGGTCAATGGCTCATGTACCTATGATCCAGCTTTTGCTATCCAAGCAAGGAATTAAAGCAAAATTACCTACTAGATTAGTAGCTGGTGGAGTCACATTTTCCTTTCCCAGCAATTGAAGAATCTGGTTGTACTGCTCGGTGGTCAATACTGGACCAATTGTTGTGCTAGAGTTTCCAAAATTTCCCACATCCATCTAAACTTCAGGAGCTGAGTTTTGAACTTGCACTTGATTAATAGAGACTATTCTGATACCAAGTGTCACGACCCGATTGTTTTCCCTTCGGACTCGTGCGGCCTTAGGTGCTAATCTCCCGACGATTGCCCTAAGTCAGCCTTTCTTGCTCACGCTCCTAGCCCTGCAAGTAAGAAAACACTCACACAAACTCACAAGAGATGCTAGAAGAGGATTCTTTACTAATTGAGAGAACTTTACAATTCTTGGATGGTTTGGCCATATGAAGGCCTCCCCCTTTTATAGTAGTTGGAGTATACAATGAACGGTCTAGATCTCTTGAGATCAACGGTGGAGATTAGCTAACTCCAAACTACCACCTACAAACTACTATCTAACAACTACCACATTAATTACTATTCTAGCATATACAAGAGTATTTCGGAAGCTTCTAGATTGTCCGGGTGACGCACACCAAGTGTTTGATGAAATGCTTGAGAGGCGTCACATTCTCCCCCACCTAATCCGGAGACGTCCTCGTCGACTCTTCGTGGAATTCTCGGACTTTGTCTTTGAATTGCCATAATGCACTCTCGAGTTCCCAACTAGCTTCACTCTTCGGTAGCCCTTTCCATTTGACAAAGTATTCCCAACTTGGAGGGTAGCCTTTCTATCGAACGACGCGATCGGCTAACACACATTCCACCTCCTTGTCATAGAACTTGGTGTTACCAAACGGTATCCGCTTTGGTTCTCCTTTTCCCGGATCTTTCGTATCTTCGTGGTACGGCTTTAAACAACTCACATGGAAGACCGGATGAAGTCTCAACCAAGAAGGTAGCTCAAGCTTGTAAGACACATTACCGACCCTCTTGATTATGGGAAATGGCCCCTCGTATCTTCGGACAAGGGCTTTTTGTAGTGGCCGGGTGGACTTGTGTTGTGACGGAAGGATCTTGACAAGTACTAAATCCCCCACGTTGTACTCTACATGCCTTCGTTTCTTGTCCGCCCATTTCTTCATTTTCTTAGTTGCTTTGTCGAGATACACCCGTGTGATGTCGACTTGCTCATGCCATGACTTAGCAACTTTGAATGCCGCAGGGCTGCTCCCCTTATAACTTGTACCCAAAGTGTGCGGCGTGAGTGGCTGTTGACCCATTACTACCTCGAACGGGCTTTTGTTGGTGGCTTCACTTCTCTATAAGTTGTATGAAAATTGGGCTACGTCAAGCAACTTTGCCCAATCAAGTTGGTTGGTGCTCACAAAGTGCCGTAGATAAATCTCTAACAAAGCATTCACTCTCTCGGTCTGCCCATCAGTTTGAGGGTGAAAGCTTGTAGAAAAGTGTAACGCCGACCCCATGAGCTTGAACAATTCGGTCCAAAATCTCCGGGTGAACCGACTGTCTCGGTCGCTTATGATGGACTTCGGAAGACCCCAATACTTCACAACATGCTTGAAAAGGAGCTTGGCCGTGTCTACCGCTGTACATTCCTTCGGTACGGGGATGAAGGTAGCATACTTTGATAACCTGTCCACCACAACAATAATGGTAGTAAACCTCTCGGATTTCAGTAGGCACACTATGAAATCCATTGAGATGCTCTCCCATGGTCAACTCGGTGTAGGCAAAGGTTCCAGTAATCCTGCGGGGCTTTGGTGTTCCACTTTATCTTGTTGGCATACAAGACAAGTTCTTACAAACTGCTCCATATCGTCCCGCATTTGTGGCCAATAATAAGCTGCTTCCAACAATGCTTGGGTGCGCCTTTGTCCGGGATGTCCGGCCCATTTGGTGTCATGACACTCCTTGATTAAGTTCCCCCGCAAATTTCCCCACTTTGGAACATACACCCTTCTCCCTTTGGTGTACAGGAGGCCATCTTCTACCCCTTGCCCTTTGTGAATTAGTAATCTGCTGGACATCAATTTAACTTGTAGCATGTCTCACGTTTATGGCCAAGTACATGATAGAAATCACACTTAATGTATGGCTTCTTCCCTTTGTATTTATTTCTTTGATTCTTATTTTTACCATTGTTATGAGCATAGAGGGCAATGGTCACTTCAAAGTTGGTATTTATCCCCATTAGTATCCTTTGACTCTCATCTTAATTAACCATTGAATATGCTTGCTTAACAGTTGGTGGAGGGTTCATTATCAATATTTGGCTTCGAACCATTGCATATAAGTCATTCAATCCAATTAGAAACTGCAACGAATTTTGCTAATTAAGATGCTCCAAGTAAGCTCTTGTTGATGTGCTATCTGGAACAGGCAAACTGACCAAAGAATCCAACTCATCCCACAATGACTTGAGCTTGTTATAATAGTTTGCCACCGTAGTTGTTCCTTGTGTGAGATTAACAATTTCTCGGTGGATTCCAAAAACTTGAGTTCCATTTACCTTGTGATATTGTTCCTTAAGATCTTGGCATACTTGTGAAGCACTGGTAGAGTAAACAATACTGTTGAAAATCTCTTTCGAAACAAAGTTAAAAATCCACGCAAGAACCAACGAATTGCACCTCTCCCACTGTGAAATCAAACGAGAATGAACCGATGACTTTGTGCATGTTCCATCCACAAACCCTAATTGGTTCTTCGCACAGAGAGAAATTGTCATTACTTGACTCCAAATTCCATAATTCTTGGTCCCTATCAGTTGCTCAGACACTAGAACTGACATAGTGTGTCTGAAGGATGAACGTAAAGTGGTGAATTAGAATCAATGGAAGGAACAACTGATTTTTCTGTTGAGGTTGTCATAACAATCAATTTAGATTTTTCAAAGAAAACTGAGCTGAGAAAGATCTAAAATCGAAGCTGAATTTGAAGAAATTGACAAGATTTGAGCTTCTTTGAGCTTAACAAGAAGAAAAGCAAGAGTTTAATTGATCTGATATCGGATCGAATTTGTGAATTTCCCATGCTCTGATACCATGTTGAAGAAGATGAAGTAAGGATAATAGAAGTGAATTTGGGGAAAATGAGTTCATCGACCCTTTCATTAATCAACAACTAATTTTATATTACAATAACTAATAAACTAACTAGAGTTAATAGACTAACTCCAGTCAATCTAACAAACACAATTAACTCAACTCAACAACTAAACTAACTAATTAACCAGCTCATTAACTATACAAACTGAACTGATACTATATTGCCAATAATAACTTCTGCATATTTGAAATGCTGATATTCATACCCATTTTTCTTCCCCACCGATCTGTTAAAATTTCCTGCATCTATTTGAATTTACACATAATTGCAGTTTTGATTTTTGCTATAGTCCTTTAATTAGAAATTCACATTAATGTGCAATTATCATAAGGTAATTGAGGATATTACCCAAAAAATGGGTGCAGGGATGGCAAAATTTATTGCAAGGAGGTTTGTGAATCGTGTAACTTGCTAGATTCTAATTAAATGCTTGATATTCCACTGTTCTAATATATTAAAAATTTATTTGCAAGGAGGTTCGTGAATCATGTAATCATGTAACCTGTATCTATTGTTCTAAGATATAGTAATAACCTATATATGATGGTAGAGATGAGCTCCTTAAGCTAATTACAGAAAAAGCAGATAGACCAAATGTATATCACAGCAATAAATTTTATCCTCATCTTGTAGGTTGAAACAATTGATGACTATGATGAATATTGCCACTATGTCGCTGGACTTGTTAGATCAGGCTTATTAAAGCTTTTCCATGCCTCTGGGAAGGAAGATATGGCTCCAGAAGATCTTTCCAATTCAATGGGTGTATTTCTTCAGGTATTCATTATATGGAGCAACAAGGTGTTTTTTTACCAGCCTCAACTTTTGATTTGAAATACTAAAGCTTGACCATATAGATCTACAATGACAGAAAGCAAATATCATTTGAGATTATCCGGAGGATATTAATGAAACACCAAAGCCGCGGATGTTTTGGCCTTATGAGATCTGGAATAAATATGTCAACAAACTAAAGGTTTATTCTCTATTACATGTTTTATCTCTTTTTTTTGTTTCATTTTTCATGTCTAATTGACTTTCTTAAAATGATTTTTGCAACCTCAGGACTTGAAGTATGACGAAAACTCTGTCAAGGCAGTAGAATGCTTGAATGACATGGTTACCAATGCTTTGGCAAATGTGGAAGATTGTTTTAAATACATGTCTGTTTTACGAGATCCTGCTTTTTTCCGATTTTATTGGGTTTCAATTGACAATATATATATGTGTGTATGTACTTTAAATCAAATGAAGTCAAATATTTAAAGGTATTTTTTATCTTTTCAATCAAATAGTAATGGAAAACACTAATGGAACACAACGGAGGATGGGAAAGTGTCATTTTTAAATTTGATGGGTGCAAAGGCGTCATTTCACCAAACCATGGGTGGGAAAATGTTGTTCTCCCTTTAGAATATGTGATAAAATGATACATTTAACATTTCTATTATTGAGTTACACTATTATAACACCAAATTTTGAAATTCTTAATCTTTAATTAAATATAATACTGTAGACTTGTGGGATAGGTTCGAGATAGTTATTTTCCATGCCAATTAAGCAATATTTGAGTCACTAGATTACCTAGAATTAATAATATCAAGAATGATATCAAGAGTTTCGTTTAATAGATGGTTTTACAATATATTAGGCCCATTTTCTTTGTGTCCAAAAATGAAAATTATTTATTGTAGAAATTATATATAACCCATACTCAGGGTGGAACTAGCCCCAAGCTCACCTGGCTGTAGCCCGGTTGAAATTTTGAAAATAAAATAAATTATTTATTATTGTTGATATTATTGGTATAAATTAATAGTTTATTATATGCTATTCAACTTAATTCTAATTGAAAAATCTCTCAATTGTAATGAATAATTTTAACTTTGAGTTAATCACTTTTCTTCGAACATAAATGAGTGTCAAGATTAATTACAATCTATGACAACAAAAGAAAAGGATATTCCAACATTATTATTGAAATTCATCATTTATTTTTTTTTTTTCATTTTTTGTATAATTTTGAATTAAAAATAACTTTATTTCTCTCCTTAACAAGATTAAAAAGAAGATCAGTTTATCATATAACTACTTTTTTTTTTTGTATTTTCTTCATTTTTAAAATGAAATATACACTTTGAATGATAAAATCTATTACATTAAATAATAAATGTTTTATTATTACAATTCAAGTTTATCATCAACGCATATGTAGTTAAATTAATAAATAAGAAATAGTGGGAGTTAAATACAAATATACTTTTTTTATTAAATGTGTGTATGAAAGTCGTATTTAAAATTTGAAAAATGATATCCTTACAAAGACCCATAAAAAGAGGGCTACAAAGTGATATCATCCAGAAAAAAAAAAAAAATGGAAAAAGAGAAAGAGAAAGAGAAAAAAATCATGAAAATCAAGAGTGAAGATTATCTTTGTATAACCCTTTTATATATGTCTTTATAAAATTAGCATTGCTTTTAAAATTTCTGTGTCTATTATCTATATGCCCTTTTTACTAGGCTAACAACTAAAATGGACCGTAAAGCCCAAGTGACTCCTAATAAAGCATCTCACAAATACTATTTTTGCGGCTCTTTTGCGCTGGTGCTGCTGTTTGTTCTGGCTCTTTTTGGCTATGCTTTGGCTCCCCTTGCTCTCTGATTTGCTTTGGTAGTGAGCTGTTTGTAAAGGATTGTACATCCTTGTCTTCTCCTTCTTTTTGTGCTTCTTTTCCTCCCGAGTTGTAGAGCTAGGGGTTTTTTTTTCTTGTTTAGGTGTCATTCTTTATTCGTTATAAAATTATTATTTACCCAAAAAAAAACCCGTTTTTTCCAATTGAGCTAATTTTTTTTTTTAATGGAATTATGCCATAACTCTATTATTTTGAGTTGTATTTAATATATATTTAGATCTTATTTATTTTGAAATTCATGAAAAAAAAATCCCTGTAAAAACATATAAATTGTCATAAAATTCATTTGGTTTTTCATAGAATTTCTAAGAAACCTTTCCTCTACAAAACTCTTTAACTCTTGTTTCAAGAGTAATATTTCACATTCTAAATTGCACCAAAATTTTCATTTCAAGTGACATGTTGGATGTTCCACGAACGTGTAAATGATAAGTTGATGTAAGTGACTGATATACTAATATTATATAGGATGATGTCCCTTGAAATGTTATTTTAATTGTATGACTCATTTTTCAAAGGTTTTATACTCCAATCTTTAAATTATAGGTAGATCTATAACTAAGGTCTAGACATAGGTCAAACCTTGGATGAAAAAGAATGTTTTTACTTATTTAATTTATTTAGGCAAATAGTATGAACTATAAAAGGAAGCCCATGATGAAAAGTCTTGGCCCAAAAAATATTAGGAAATGGTCTTTGGCTTTCCCTTTCAATTGATTTTCTGAATCTTGTACAAAACCAAATTATCTGCAAAAAGTTCCCAAAATTGAGCAGAAAATTGAGTCAGACTGATGAAGCACTAGTTACATCAACTGAAAGTAGCAAGTCTAGCAGTTTAGAGCTTTCACTTTAAAGTATTTAGAAATAGAGATGAGCTCATAATTCAATCTTACATACTTTCTTTCACAACTTCGATATAACAGTTTACAATTAGTCAGTTCGCAATTAAGCAGACGAAACCCATTACGAGCAGAACAATTACGAGTTATCATGTTGGGATTGTAAAAAAAAATTTATGAGATTGGGTTGTAAATATAATATTACTCATTATTTAGTACAAATACTTGTGAATAAGAATCACATCATGTGTAAAATTGGGTCAATAAATGATGTAATGGGCTTCAAAAAAAAAAAAAAAAAAAAGGTATTTCTAGAAACATGTAGGATACCACTCCCCTAAATATGAAAATGGGAATCTCGTGATTGAGCTACAGCGCAGACAATTTTATGGAAAGAAAACCCATTCTCAAGGCCCCATGTCTCTTTTATCATGGTTTTAGAAATTTTTACACTTTGCAACTTGTCTTATGGGCCAATCTCCACTTTGGGAAAATGTTAAATTAACTATTATGGTATCGGATTAGTAATATTTATTATTTCGAAAATGCTAGTTGGATCAATTAATTCGAATCAAATAGGGATATATTTAAATTTTCATAGGGTGATTCATGTATAAAAAGACTTAATTTTCCTTGGTGAATTAAGAAGTAAAAAAGTGATTTAATGGTGAGATAGATAATGAAATGACATCATTCTCTCTCTCTCTCTCTCTCTCTCTCTCTCTCTCTCTCTCTCTCTCTCTCTCTCTCTCTCTCTCTCTCTCTCTCGTCATTAAGTCTACAAATCAAATTCCAATGAGATATTTTCAAAATCTTGGATTTGTTATAAAATATTGAATTTGTTACCAAAAAGATTTAAATGTTATGATAAATTTATCTGAAATAAGTTTGAAATTTCCTTTTTACTGCAGCACAAACTACCTTCCTTTTATTTATCAATTAAATTCACCAACATAATTGAGTTTATTTTTACTTTCTTTTGAACTCTAAGAGCAACGATGCTTTTGTTATTTATTATATATAATTAAAATAAATTGCATTACGCAACATATATCATTGGATTGAAAAAGATAATGTCAGGTAGAAAATCTGATACAAAGATGAAATTGAATTAATTAGCCAATACTTCAACTGAAATTTGTTAAAAACATGTGCCTTTAAAAATCTTATAGAATTATCTCATTCGAATCTCTTCTAATGTATTATAGGAACAAATGTGTATAATGTGTGAGGCTATCTTATGATTTTTTTTTTTTTTTTTTTTTTTAATTTCTCTCAACTGTACCAAGCTTGTAATATAAGATCCTCTCATATTTTTATTTATTCTTTGATAATAATTGATTTATTTATTCTTTGAAATACATTGATGCCAATTACGAAGACTATTAATCAATGAAGAAATATATAATTTAAAGAAAAAATAGAAAATTAGTAGGCAGAATGAAAGTTTAAAAAATTATAATAGATTACGACATTACATCTAGATTTATAAACAATATTTTCACTTTTTAAAACTTTAAATGTAATACTTGCCCATTAATTGGTAAGAATTTATATATAGTAAGTACTAATTAGTAAGAAAAGAAAATATATATACATATACATATTACATCTCCAATTATCTCTTCTATCATATGTAACTTAATTAAACAATCTTAAATTCAAGTAATTATTTGAAAGATGTTACATAATCTATGTATTTAAATTTTAAAGCCCGATGAAAATTTGACTTTGAAATTCAACGTATATAAAATTTATTTAACATTATGTGACTTACTATATATGTATGACATGTATATAGTATTGGCTTACTATATATGTATATAATAGGTCATATATATAGTGTACCATACATATGCATGCCATATATATAGTATATTGTATATATCTTTACATGTTGTATTTCACATGTCATATATGTCATATATATAGTGTACTATATATATATATATATATATACACAAATTTATCTTTACATGTCATAAATATAGTGTACCATATATCTATATATGTATATAATAGGTCATATATATAGTGTACCATACATATGCATGCCATATATATATATAGTATATTGTATATATCTTTACATGTTGTATTTCACATGTCATATATATAGTGTACTATATATATATACACATTTATCTTTACATGTCATAAATATAGTGTACCATATATATATATGTGTGTGTGTGTGTGTGTGTGTGTGTGTGTGTGATAAATGCATTAAAAGTATTGACGTACGATATATCTTTACATGTTATATATATCTCTACATGCCATATATATTTGTGATAAATATGGCATATAGTATTGACTTACTATGTGATTTTTTATATAGTGTACCTTATATATACATGTCATATATATAGTGTACATATATACCTTTATCTTTACATGTTGTATTTCACATTTTAGAAACATGTTGCATATACTATGTGATTTTGTATATAGTGTACCATATGTAGCATTGAGTAGGACTGTAAACGAGCCGAGCCGAGCCGAGTTTTGGCTTATCGAGCTCGGCTTGTTTACTACAGTGTCGAGCTCGAGTTCGAGCTCGAGCCTAGCTAGCCTCAGAATTGAGACTCGAACTCGAGCTCGATCAAGTTTGAGGCGAGCTCGAGCCGACTCGAACTCCAGCTCGCGAGCCTGATATCGAGCTCGAGCTCGTTAAGGCTCGCGAGCTCGTCAAGGAATGAGAGCAATGATATGGGGGAGAGTTTTGAATTGTTGAGCTTCAGAAGAAGTGAGTCTAGCGGAGAAGCCATGGACGACAGTGTTGTAAATGTGGATGAAAGAGGTGGAGGAGGAAAGGGAGGACTCGTACCAGTGTTTGTGAGTTGGGAAAATTGAGGGCTTGGCATTGTAGTGGACTTTGACGATGTAAGTTTTGAGGGTGTGATCATTATCAACATTAGCTGAAAGTGAAAAATGTTGATTAGCTAAAAATGAAAAAGAAAGAAGAAGAGAGAAGTAAAATGAAGAAGAGAAGAAGAAGAAGAAAGGTTGAAGAAGAAGACGTGGTTGAGTTGAGACTTGAGAGAGAAGAGAAGTGACTGAAAGCATTAAAAGGAGAGAAGAGAGTTGGTGACTGTGTATGTCAGTATGTGGTGCCCAACGCTCACTCCTATTTTATTTTTCAAAGTTTTTTATTGGAAAATATCAATTTAATACCTCATGGTTTAAAAAATCACCAAAGCACCTTGTGTAAGTGTACAGTGTTTACTTGAACCGGACCAGGCTCGCGAGCCCACGATTCGAGCTTCACTGTGTTTGAACTCGACTCAGTTAACAAACCGAGTTTGAGCCGAGTCGACTCGATAATAACCGAGTCGAGCTCCAAACAAGCTCTAACCGAGTCGAGTCGAGCCGGCTCGTTTACAGTCCTAGTATCGAGTATATATGGCAATATATATATGTATATATGCAACATGTAAGTTAACATGTAATTTGGTAAATGACATGATTTACCAAATAACATCATACACATATATTATGGAAATAACATGTTTGTCACAAATTTTATATAGTAGTATAACTTTTTAATTATTTTTATGTCTATGATTTTGTGAATAAAAAAAAAAATTAAATAGAATATCTACATGTTGTTTTAAAAAAATCATCTTACTTGCATTAATAGTAATATAGTATAGCATTATATGGCTTACATAGTATTTTAATATGAGATTGGGGTTCGCATTATCTTTTAAGACCATTAACAATAATATTATATTTTAAGACTATTAACGATAATATTTATCTTAAAGTGAAACACGATTCTTATCAGAAAATAAATATTTATCCCAAAGAGAAACACTTTGTGACTTTGTGTTACAGAGATTCGATGAAAGGAGGAAAAGAGGGATAGAGGGGTTTTCTGTAAATACCTCTAAGATGATTTATTAAATTGAGTAAAATTGAATACAATTACAATTTATATACTTTGATAATACGGCTGGAAATAATGTGTTTTGACTTTTGATAACAACATGCGCCTTATGAAACTACACCGTTTTATGGAAACTCAATAAGAATAATAAATATTTATTCTTAAGACGTTTGGGTTTCCAATAGTTGTCGTTCTAAGAAATATTGAAGACTCCATTTGGTACAACATTTTCACCCTATCCTATGTCACTATCCTATCTAATCCTATCCAATCCTATCCAAATACATATTTGTTTCAATATTCAAAATTTTCTTCAAAATCCAATCATATTCTATTCAACTCCAAATACATATTTGTTTCAATATTCAAAATCTTCTTCAAAATCCAATCATATTCTATTCAACTCAAAACATTAACAATTACATTTCTCAATAAAAGTTTTAAAATTAACAAAACACCCCCACAAACCCAAGCCACTATCACTCGCCAACAACCATCGCCACCACCAGTCGTCACCGCTGTCACTGTCACCGTAACAACGCACGACCGGTTGGATATGACCGGTCATGCGCTGATCTTTCTGTCTCCAACCAAATCCACCATAGATCTAGTCAGAAACAACCAGATCTACAGCCAAAGATCTGGTTATTGATGGTCAGATCTGGCCGTCAACGACAGCTGGAAGTCGATGGCCAAACGACAGCTATATCTTGGCCATCATTTGCCAAAGATCTAGTCATTGATGGCCAAATGTAGACTTCAATGGCGCCAATGACAACCATATCTGGTCGTATCCACCAGATCGGCACACGACTAGTCAGTCGTGTGCCATTCCAACAGATTCTGGCCACCTTCTGGCGGTGGTAGCCGGCAATATGTGGGTAGGTGATGGTGTTTTTGTCAATTTATAAACTTTTATTGTGGAGGGGGGGGAAGGGTGTTTAGTTAAATTAACAAACCTAGGGGATTAAATATAATCACAATATTTTCATAAAATACTATTAAAAAATGTACCGAACATATTTTCAAATTCAAATCTTATTCTCGTAAAAACAACTCAATTCAACTTTTTTTCAAAATACTATTCTAAAAATTGTCTAATAGTGTACCAAACAGACCAAAGTAATCATTACTTCTCTCTCATCCTTCCATAATGTCAATGGAGCTAGGGATGAGCGGTTCCGGGTACCCTGCATTTTTCGGGGGAATCGGAACCGCACAGTACAGGTTCCCAAAAAAAGGAACCGGAACCGGAACCGCATAGTGCAAGTTCTTAAATTCAAGGAACCATAACCTAAAATGCAGGTTCTGGTTCTTTTCCCGTGTACCCTGTAAAAAAATCAATTACCCCCTATTAGTTTAAAAAATTACAAAAATACCTTAAAAGCTTACAAATACACCCCTAACAAATTTTGATTACTCATTCATTTGTGTCCAATGTAACTCATAAATTCGCTAATCTCTAGGCAACACTTGAATTCAATCAGTTCATCACAATTCACATAAAAATTTTTAATCCAAACCAAGACATAGACAATTATTCATTTGTAAATTGATAATTTAATGTTATAAATTGTTAATGTTTATAATGTAATATAATAATATTGTAATTAATTAAGTAATTATTTAATTATAATATAATGTTATAATTAATTAAGTAATCATACTATATATGTATAATATAATGTTATAATTAATTAAATAATCATACTATATATGTATAATTTAATGTTATAATTAATTAAATTTCTAATTACTTAATTAAATATTGTACTAATGTTTATAATGTAATGTTATAATTAATTAAGTAATCATACTATAAATTTATAATGTAATGTTACAATTAATTAGATTTTTTAACCATTTAATTAAGTAATGTACTAATGACTAATGTAGTAAATTAATAATGTTTATAATGTAATGTTATAAATTTATAACTAATTAAGTAATCATTTAACTATGTAATGTTATAATTAATTAAGTGATTATAATATAATGTAATATAATAATGTTATAATTTAATTAAGTAATTATTTAATTATAATGTAATGCTTAATTAATTAAATTTTTAATCATTTAATTAAGTAATCATTTTTTTATAATGTAATATTATAATTAATGTTTATAATATAATGTCATAATCAATTAAATAATCATCTAATTATGTAATATTATAATTAATTATGTAATCATACTATAATAAAATGTTACAATGAATTAAGTAATCATACTATAAATCTTTAATATAATATTATAATTTATTTATTTATAATATAATGTTATAATTAATTAAGTAATCATTTAATTAATGTTACAATTAATTAAGTAATCGTACTGTAAATTTATAATGTAATGTTATAATTAATTAAATATCTAATCATTTAATTAAGTATTGTGCTAATGTTTATGTAGTAAATTAGTAATTACTAATGTTTATAATATAATGTCATAATAAATTTAGTAATCATTTAATTATGTAATGTTATAATTAATTATATGATCATACTATAATGTAATGTTATAGTGAATTAAGTAATCACACTATAAATCTTTAATGTAATGTTATAATTAATTAAATTTTTAATTATTTAATTAAGTATTATACTAATGTTTGTACTCAAATGTTATAATTAATTAAGTAATTAACTAATTATACTATAAATTTATAATGTAATGCTATAATTAATTAAATTTCTAATTATTTAATTAAGTAATATACTAAATGTTATAAGTCAATTAATTAAGTAGTAATCAATTAATGTAATACTATAATTAATTATACTAAAAATCAATTAAGTAATGTTATAAAATTATAATTAATTAAGTAATCATTTAACTATAATGTAATGTTATAATTGATTAAGTATGATATCTAACTAGTAATTAAATTTATTAATGTTTATCAATTTATCATATATAATTAATTAATTGATAATTTACTATAGATATACTTAGAACTTGATAATTGATAATTGAAATAAATAACTAAATATAATATTATTCAATCAAATATACTATTTTATTTAAAAATGATTCTTTTAATAACATTAAAACACTTTTAATTGGAATTATGATCCTAATTCCAATTATACACTTAATTAATCAAAACTTTAATATTAATATATTATAATATATTAAAGTTTTTAATATGGTGTAGTTTATATGTAATAAGTATGATTGTATATTTATTTAATTAGGTTATTCTAAAATTTTAACATTTTCTATTTTAAATTTTTTATATGTAAAATAATGAAACCCCCTATCATTCACAAATATTTCATTGGAGCCTAGGTTCCAAAACAGGTTCTAAAAATTGGTTCCAAACAGGTTCCAAATCGGGTACCCGCTACAGGTTCCAAACCGGGTACCCGTTTCGGGTTTTTTTTTCAGGTTCCGGTTCCTCCACACATAAGAACCAGAACTGGAACCGTACAGTGTCAGTTCCAATAAAATAGAACCGGAACCTACCCGCACAGTGTCGGTTCCAATAAAATAGAACTGGAACCTACCCGCACAGTGTCGGTTCTGATTCTGGTTCCGGTTCTACTTGCTACCCGTGCTTACCCCTAAATGGAGCGAATTGTTTTCCCTCCAAAAGGCAGGGTTTAGGAGCCAAAAACAATTTGTAAATTTACCTTCCCAAAAAAGTTTTTGATCCGGATCAACATATCCAAATAGCATTGTCCTTATTATTTATTTGTTAATCTATAGATTTGAATAATAAATATATGACGAAAACAAGAGACAAGTGTATGTGGATAGATTTAAATATTGATTGAAAGATACATAAAGATTGCATGGTTTTGATAGAGAAGTGAATTACATGTCTTATGAACAATATTTGTCTACACTTTGTGAGGCACTAAATTAAGACTCCAAAACTTGAGCATCCATTCAAGATCATGAAAGAAACTCATAATATAAAAATAAAGATTTGACCCGGAAAAAGAAGTGGATTCGAAAATTAATTAATTAATTAATTTATAATAAACTTAACCTAATAGGGGTATCTATCAATAAGAGAGCTATTTAGGACCATTAGAATGTCAGTTGTGTTAAGATTCAAACACACTTTACGAGTTTGAGTTGCCTCAAAATCAGCATACCAAATTGGAGTGGCATGGCATCTTGAGATTCTTAATTAATTAATGGCAAAACGACTTACACCTACCCAAGGTTTGGAGAAACGTTATATTGGTACCCAAAGGGTTTCAAAAAGATAAACAGGTACCTTTCGGTAGAGAAAAGACTAGAATGCCCTTAGAGAAATATTATTCTATTTTTTTAATTACTTTTAGACCCCTTAAGTTTATTAATTCCATCAAATACCCCCAGAAAAAGTTTAAAAATTAATAAAAACACCCCCACCCACCCATACTTTCCAGATTCCAGCGGCCACCACTGGTGATAGCCGGAATCTGTCACAACGGTCTACCCCACCACCAGAAATGGCCGATAGTTCACCAATCTGGCCTTTTTCAACCAGATCCACCACCGATCTGGCCGGAAATTGACGGCCAAAGATGTGGCCGTTGTTGACTGTCAACGACGACCACATCTTTGGTCGTCACTTTCCGGCCAGATCTGGCCTTCTCACATCAGATCTGGCCTTTTCCGGCCAGATCGATGAACTATCAGCCATTTCCGGTGGTGGCCGCCAGAATCTGGCAAGTATGGGTGAGTGGGGGTATTTTTGTTAATTTTTAAACTTTTTTCTGGGGGTATTTGATGGAATTAATAAACTTAAGGGGACTAAAAGTAATTAAAAAAATAGACTAATATTTCTCAAAGGGCATTCTAGTCTTTTCCCTAATGAAAGGTACCTGTTTGTCTTTTTGAAACCTTTTGGGTACCAATATATCGTTTCTCCAAACCTTGGGTTGGTGTAAGTCGTTTCCCCTTAATTAATTAGCACTATTATTTTGAAAACAATATTAAAGTTTTAATTAGTGGGCTTGCATCTTTTCAATTCTTTTTTATCAATTGATAATTGTTTCATATCCTAAGTTTCATTTCATGAAAGCAACTTTAATGTCACAATCCAATTTTTGTTTAGATCATCAAAGTTGTGTATTGGCTACCTTTTTAATTATTATTATTTCTTTTTACATTTTCATTTATGTCTCCCATTAACCTTTAAAATGTAGGTTAGGATCACAATTTTAAGTTATAATACAAAATTTTAATAAATATTTTCTCACGCTGAAGATGATATTTTTTTTTTTTTTAGCGTTAATCAACCCTAATAAAGAATGGTCTGAATTTTGAAAAAATGAAAAGATGTTTGCACCAAAGAATTCTTGTTAATTCTATATATCTTTTAACTTTGGTCTCATAATTCATCATTTTGAGAGTTTCAATGCTTACGGTAAAGGCAAGAGCCTTTTTTCAATGCTTTTGAAAAAATTAAAATGATTTGTGCATTTTGAGACTTTTAATTTTTAAAAACCAATTTGGTATTTTGGTTATTTGTGGTATATAAACCAAGTTTTCTCCAAACAAGACTTTAAGTTATACCTCAAATATTTACCAAGTGGAGAAAAAATTAAATAGTTGAATATAACATGTATCAAATAATATATTTTTTTAATAACAACAACACAAGAAGTGCACATCATAATTTAATGCCTTTATTGGTTTTAGAATATGTGATAAAATGATATATTTGACATTTCTATTACTGGGTTAGACTATTATAACACAAAATTTTTAAATTTTTAATTAAATATAATACAATAGACTTGTGGGATAGGTTAGAGATAATTATTTTCTATGCCAATTAATCAATTTTTCAGTCACTAGATTACCTAGAATTAATAATATCAAAGAGTTTCGTTTAATAGTTGGTCTTACAATATATTAGACCCATTTCTTTTTGTCCAAGAAAGAAAATTATATACTCTAGAAATTCTATATAACCCATACTCTGGGTGGAACTAGCCCCAGACTCACCTAGCTGCAACCGGTTGAGATTTGAAAGTAAAATATATTTTTTTATATTTTTTTATTATTGATATAAATTAATAGTTTATAACTTTAGTTTTAAGTTAGCCACTTTTCTTCAATAAGTGTCAAAATTAATTACAATCTAAAACAAAAGAGAAAGATATTCGGACATTATTGTCAAAACTCATTATACATCATTTTTTTCTTGTTTTCGCATATTTATTGTTTCGTTTTTTATATAATTTTGAATTAAAAATAATTTTTTTCTATTCTTAACAAGATTGAAAAGAAGATCAGTTTATCATACAATTACTTTTGTTTGGTATTCTCTTCATTTTTAAAATGAAATATACACTTTGAATGATAAAATCTTGTACATTAAATAATAAATGTTTCATTATTACAATTTAAGGTTATCATCAAGATTGATAACGTTTTTATACTTAAAAAATAATTTTTTTTTTAATAACCGGAGTGTCCGGGTCAGTTTACATACACCTCAATTAATCCCCAAGGCTCATTGAACACCCTATAAGCCTAATATTCCAAGTAAATCACAAATGTGATAGGTGGTTTGAACCAAAAAAGTCAATGAAAGAAGCAAACATTTTTTATCACTAGGTCAACCCCTTAGGGTTAAAAAAAAAGTTCTCGTAATTGAACCTGGGGTTGGGTCAACCGATCCATCTCGTAGTGTACACCAAACGGCTCATCCCTTCTGTCGGCGATGTGCTCTTGCCCTTACCTGGTCGGGTCAAGCCTCTGACACCATAACTTTGTAGAAATTAAAGTTCTGTGAGCAAATAATGATTTTTCAACCCCTTAGAACAAAAAATTCTGGTTTCGTCCCTACCATACTTCTGTCTCAATAACCGCATATGTAGTTAAATTAATAAATAAGAAATAGTGAGAGTTAAATAACAAATATGAGGGTCAAAAATACTTTCAGATGTGTGTATAGTTAAATTTAATTTAAGTCGTATTTACAATTTCTGTGTCTATCATCAATATGCCCTTTTTACTAGGCTAACAACTAAAATGGGCCGTAACTAGCAGCAAAAGCCCAACTGACTCCTTATAAAGCATCTCACAATTACTTTTATCAATTTATAACCATTACAAACATTTTTCAAGTTGAGCTAAGTTTTTTTTCTAATGGAATTATGGCATAAATTTATTATTTTGAGTTGTATTTAATATATATTTACATCTTATTTATTTTGAAATTCCTGAAAAAAAATCCCCTTAAAAACATATAAATTGTAAAATTGTCATAAAATTCATTTGAATTTTCATAGAATTTCTAAGAAACCTTTTCTCTGCAAAACTCTTTAATTCTTTTTTCAAGAGCAATATTTCATATTCTAAATTGTGCCAAAATTTTCATTTCATTTCAAGTAACGTGTTGGATGTGCCACTAACTTGTAAATGATAAGTTGATGTAGGTGATTGATATAATAATATTACATAGGATAATACGTCCTTTGAGATATTATTTTAATTGTATTACTCATTTTTCAAGGGTTTTATACTCAAATTTTTTTTTTTTTTAAATTTTATGAACAGAGCATCCAAACCAGTTTATGCACACATCAATTAGTATGAAGTTTACAACCCCATTATAAAAAGTCTTGGCCCAAAAAATATTAGAAAATGGTCTTTTGCTTTCCCTTTCAATTGATTTTCTGAATCTTGTGCAGAACCAAGTCATCTGTAAAAACAAATACCCAAAATTGAGCAGAGATTTGAGTCAAACTGAGGAAGCACAAGTTACATCAACTGAAAGTAGCAAGTCTTGCAGTATCAGAGCTTTCACTTTAAATTACTTGGAAACACTATCATGTGTGTAAAATTGAGTCAATAAATGATGTAATAGACGTCCAAAAAATTTAAAAAAAAAAAAAAAATTGTATTTCTAGAAACATGTAGGATACCACTGCCCTAAATATGAAAATGGGAATCTCATGATTGAGCTACAACACAAACAATTTTATAGAAAGAAAACCAATTCTCAAAGGCCCCATGTCTCTTTTTATCATGGTTTTAGAAAAATTTCCACACTCTGCAACTTGTCTCATGGGCCAATCTTCAATTAGGAAAAGGTTAAATTAACGATTCCATAATGTTATCGGATCAGTAATATTAATTATTTATATGCTAATATATGATGAAAACAAGAGACAAGTGTATGTAGGTGGGATTTAAAATATTAATTGAAAGATACATAAGATTGCATGATTTTGATAGAGAAGTGAATTGCATATGTCTTATGTACAATATTTGTCTATACTTTGTGAGGCACTAAATTAAGACTCCAAAACTTGAAGCATCCATTCAAGATCATGAAAGAAACTCATAATATAAACATAAAAGATTTGAGAAAATAAAATAAAATAAACCCAAAAGGGAAGTGGATTTGAAAATTAAATTATAATAAACTTAACCTAACAGGGGTACCTATCAATAAGAGAGCTACTTTAGAGCCATTAGAATGCCAGTTGTGTTAAGATTCAAGCACACTTTATGGAGTTTTGAGTTGCCTCAAAATCAGCATACCAAAATGGAGTGGCATGGCATCTTTGAGATTCTTAATTAATTAATTAAAAAGAACTAGGCCAACTAAGTTCTCTTAGTTAACTTGCTCTGTATAATAACTGTTTGGATGGTTCGGTTCCTGTTTCTTTAAGTAATTTGAGCTGCTTGACTGTCTTGTACCTTTATCATGATAATTCACTTTTTGGTTCCATTCCTCCACAGATGGGAAACCTCTTGAATCTGGTTGTATTTTACATCGATTCCAATAGCTTGACTGGTCCAATCTCGTTGAGTCTTGGAAACCTCAGAAACCTGGAAGTCTTGTACGTGTCCCTCAACCAACTTTCTGGTTCCATTCCTCAGGAATTAGGAAATTTGGAGTCTCTCATTGATATTAGTCTATATAGCAACAACCTTTCAGGTTCAATTCCAATGTCTCTTAGTGGTTTTAGAAATCTCCTTTATCTTGATTTATACAATAATTCACTTCCTGGTACCATTCCCTAAGAAATTGGAAATTTGAGAAACCTTGTTTATTTAGAGTTAAGCCAAAATCTACTCAATGGTTCTATTCCCAAAGACTTGAGAAACTGCACAAGCCTAAGAACACTCTATATGCAAGGAAACCAACTTGTTGGAAATATATCTGAAGATTTTAGCATCTAATGAAAGCTAGAAATGTTAGACATTGTTGAAATCTCATCTAGCTTGGTAGAGTGTCCAAAATTATTCATCCTAAAGATGGCATAGAATAATATTGCTGGCAACATACCAGTTGAGCATAAAATATTCATATTTCGGGAATTAAATTTTATGGTGAAATCTCATCTAGCTTGGAAGAGTGTATTACTTAAACTTTTTTTAGTTTTCTGAATTACCTATTAATGAAAGTATTATCTTCGAGAATTAACATTATTAAGACTTGAGAGAGGCTGGCACCCCAAATTCTCCATTGGAAGAATGTAGTCGACACTAGCTACAAAGTTCCTAGATTTTATTTTGAAAGTGTTTTTGTATGAAAGATTTAAAGCACCACTTGAAGTTTTTTTTCCTGGGTAGCTAGTAATTTTATAAATGAATAAAAAATTACATTCTAAAGACAGGAGAAACCCAAACTAAGCTGCCCTGGAATAAGCAAGGGAAAGCCCACCTCAAAGGAACAAGGAGACTAAGGATATACAATCTTTCACAAAAGAAACAGCCCACTCACTAACTAAACAAACTAGGGAGACTCTATACAAGCCCTCACCAAAGTCAAAGCTCAAAAAACTACCCATAGTCCCAAGGGCACCCAACCAAGTGTCACGACCCGATTATGTCCCCTTGGACTCATGCGGCATTAGGCACCAATCTTCCGCCAATTGCCCTAAGTCAACCTTGCTCGCTCAAGTTTTA
The DNA here is from genome assembly GCF_008641045.1 of Pistacia vera. Taxonomy (NCBI): domain Eukaryota; kingdom Viridiplantae; phylum Streptophyta; class Magnoliopsida; order Sapindales; family Anacardiaceae; genus Pistacia; species Pistacia vera. The sequence continues at coordinate 652,522 of NW_022196095.1, forward strand.
GCCTTGAGAATAAGAGAACACTCATAAAAACTCACTCACAAGAGAGGCTAGAAGAGAGAACTCTTTACTAATAAGAGAATGTTGTACAATTCTTGGATGGTTTGGCCAAATGAAAGCCTCCCACTTTTCTAATAGATGAAGCTTACAATGGATGATCTACCACAATCAATGGTGGAGATTAGCTAACTCCAAACTACAAACTACCATCTACCAACTACCATATTAATTACAAGAGTGTAGAAAATACAAAGAATATTTTAGAATGTTCAAGAGAACACTAGTGCTAGGGTGACGCACATCAAGTGTTTAATGGAATGTTTGAGAGGCATCACATTCCCCCCACCTAATTCGAAGACGTCTCGTCGACTCTTTGTGGAATTCTTGGACCTTGTCTTTGAATTGCCATAATGCATCTTTAGATTCCCAACTTGCTTCACTTTTCGGTAGCCTCTTCCATTTGACAAAGTATTCACGGCTTAGAGGATGACCCTTTTGTCGAACAACGTGATCGGCTAACACACACTCCATCTCCTTGTCATAGAACTTGGTGTTGCCAAATGATGCCCGTTTTAAATCTACCCATCCTAGATCTTCTGCATCTTCATGGTATGGATTCAAGCAACTTATATTGAAGACCAAATGGAGTGTCAACCAAAAGGGCAATTCAAGCTTGTATGATACGTTGTTGACCCTCTTGATGATGGGAAATGGTCCATCATATCTTCAGACAAGGGCTTTGTGTAGTGACTGGGTGAACTTGTGTTGTGATGGGATGATTTTGACAAGTACTAGATCTCCCACATTGTACTCCACATACCTTCGCTTCTTGTTTGCCCATTTCATCTTCTTGGTTGATTTGTCAAGATACGCCCATGTGATGTCGGCTTGCTCATGCCATGACTTAGCAATTTTGAATGTCGCGGGGTTGCTCCCTTTGTAACTTGTCCCGATGGTGTGCGACGTGAGTGGTTGTTTGTAATAGCCACTACTACTCAAAAGATTATAATGAAATACATATAAAATAACATAAAGAAATTGGGCCCAAATTTTTCTTTTATTAAACATATATACATACTCTTTACAAACATATACATTTTTACACAAAATGTATAACAAAAACAAAAGTCATCAAAAACATCAGGGACAGTGTAACCACTCCTCCTCGCACGCCGACATCCATCCGACAGTGTCCTCACCTAGGTCCTGCAAAACATGGGAAAACAACGGGGTGAGCACTAAAATAATGCTCAGTAAGTAAATCCTCTACTCATACTAGCCCCGTAACTCTCTTTCTCTAATTCTTTCCTTACAACTCCCCGTTCAATAACTCTTTGGGTACGTCTTTCTTTTCCTCTTTCTCTTTCTCTTAGAAACTCTTTTCTCATAACTCTTTCATAAATCACGACCCCATCTCACCGGGGGCACGGCCGGGACTCACTCCCACTCTACGTGATCTCTACTTATTCTAGCCGATCGGACTCGGTTATGCATGGATTCGGAACCCTTGGCCATGTGAGTCTATAATCTCTCTCTCTCGGGTACTCGGGTATAGCCCTCATCCGCATGCACTCTCACGGGCTACACCACTTCTCTATCTGATACTCATGCCGCTCTCTCAATGCGGCGTACATGCGGGAATACTCTACCCATTACTCACGGGTTCCCCATCGCACAACCTACTCTATTCTCTTTCTCTTAACTCTTAAAGAACTTATACTCACATTCTATACTAAATCTCAAGCTACTTCTCAAGTGTATAAACAAAGGTGTAGAGCTATCTCATGCTCCCTAATGCACTAATGAAATGCCAACTACAAGATTTCCTCAAAACAGTCATTCTGCACCAGTCACACTAAAACGGCCATAACTTATGCTATACACCTCGGATTACTACGGTTCTGGTCTCGTTTCAAAGCTTAGAAACAGGGCTACAACTTCTCTGTTTTGGTCTCAGCCCAGTTCGAACCGTAAGATACTCAAAAATTACTCCGAAAGTTACGGCAGTGACAGGGCAGATTTCACTTAGGCATTTCCTCAAACATCTCATGTGCATATAAACACCCTACGAAAATTACTACTAAACTTCATTTTTCTAGCCATCCAAATTGGGGAAAAACTCCCTCAATTACTCATAATCCCTGTCAAGAAAAGCACTCCCAAAAAGGATTACACAACATCTCTCAAACTTCATCTCAAACTCCATTCTCAATACACATATCAACAACACTTCTCATATTTAATCAATCCCAACTACTAAGACTAAGCACACATCTCATCTCAATTTTCAGTAGGTATACCATGTACATACATAATTAAAATAAGTCTCTACTCAAAGCTTAGTCATAACTCAACTTGGTTGGATTTACTTACCTTGTGCAAAGATGGGTTCCTTAGCACTTTTCCTTCCCTTTGTGGACTTGTCTCTTCTCTACAACTCAAAACAACCACAAGGGCAGCAACAACACAATAAGACTTCACTATAAATACAAGAAAACTCACATCTAAAGCATGAATTCTTACCTTAGGAAGCTTTAGATGAAATCTCTACTCAAAACCCCTCTTAAATCCCTTAGAACTCTTGGAAAATTGGGTGGAGAAATTGAGAGAATATGGGCAATGGAAGAGGCGGTGGAATGAAGATGAGTAAGGGCTTTCTCTACACTTTACTCTTTTTAGTTCATATTAAAAGCTTCATTTCCCATTTTGCCCTTGTCCTTTCTTGGAAATTCCATCTATATCCTTTGATTCTTTACAACTACACCCCCATACAAACACAATCTCTACTAAATTTCCTTTCATTTTACTCCCCACTTTTCCTACTAATTAGGGGTAGAATGGTCATTGTGTCCCAAAAGAAGAATTCTCTAGAAAACTCAAGAATCTTTGTTTTAGGCTCTTCGCCGCGGCGAAGCATTTTTCGTCGCCTCGGCGAAATAGGGCAGAACCTACCCGTAATGCCACTTCTCCTCCTCGCCGCGGCGAAGTTTGAATTTCCAACTTCACCAAAACTCAACCCATTTCAAGGCAACAATTCAACCAACTCAACATACAAACTCAATTTAAGTTAAAACAATAAACTTTTAGCTAATACGACAAATCTTAAATACGTACCTCAAGTGGGATATTACATTGTTGACCCATCACCAACTCGAATGGGCTTTTGTTGGTGGCTTTGCTCCTTTGCAAATTGTATGAGAATTGGGCAACATTCAACAACTTTGCCCAATCATGTTGGTTGGCGCTAACAAAGTGCCGCAAATATATCTCTAGCAAAGCATTCACTTTCTTGGTTTGCCTTTCGATTTGAGGGTGAAAGCTTATGGAAAAGTCAAACGCCGACCCTATAAGCTTGAACAACTTGGTCCAAAATCTTCCTGTGAATCGACTATCCTGATCACTGATGATAGACTTTGGAAGACCCCAATATTTCACCACATGCTTGAAAAAGAGCTTGGTTGTGTCTTCCATAATGCACTCCTTTGGTGCAGGGATTAAAGTGGCATACTTTGACAACATATCCACTACAACAATGATGGTGGTAAACTTCTTAGATTTCGGTAAGCACACTATGAAATCCATTGAGATGCTCTCCCACGATCTACTTGGTGTGACCAACAGCTCCAAAAATCCCGTGGAGCTTCAGTGTTCCACATTATCTTGTTGGCACACAAGACAAATTTTCACAAATTGCTCCACATTGTCCTACATTTGTGGCCAATAATAGACTGCCTCCAATAGTACTCGAGTGCACTTTTGTCCAAGATGTCTGGCTCATTTGGTGTTGTGACACTCCTTGATCAAGTTCCTCCGCAAATTCCCATTTTGGAAACTACACCCTTCTCCCTTTAGTGTAAAAGAGGTCATCTTCTACCCAAAAACGCTTGGTCTTACCATCTTGAGCTAAGGAGATGAGTTGCTTGGCCAATGTGTCATGCTCGAGACCCTTTTTTATGAGCTTGAGGAGATCCCCTTATATGTTGCTTATGTTGCAAACTCGACCTTCTGACTCAATGCATCCATCACCAAGTTGGATTTCTCGGGCTTGTACTCCATCACATAGTCGAACTCAGCCAAGAAGTCTTGCCATCTTGCTTGCTTGAGGTTGAGTTTTTTTTTTTCATTGGAAGTAACTTATTGCCACATTGTTTGTCTTCACCCAAAACTCCCAAGCAAGTGTTGCCAAGTACGTAGACAATATACCTTGACGATCATCTCTTTCTCTTGTACCATGTATCACCACTCTGTATCATTAAGCTTTCGGCTTTCAAATGCTATGGGATGTTCATCCTGCATTAACACACCTCCAATAGCAAAGTCAAATGCATCATTATGTACCTCAAATGATTAAGCATGGTTGGGCAATACTAGCATAGGCTCCTCTATGATGACATTTTTTAAAGAGTCAAAAGCTTGTTGGCGATCAACCGTCCACTCACATTTTATGGTCTTCTTGAGTAAGTTTGTGAGTGGTGCGGCAACGGTGGAATAGCATTTGATGAATCTCTGGTAATAGTTGATGAGGCCCAAGCAAGAGTGCATTTCAGTAATCTTTGTTGGGGCTTCCCACTCTACAATAGCCTTCACCTTGGCTTTATCTATTAGGAGCTTCCCATCTTTGAACTCATGACCCAGAAACTCTACCTCCATCTTAGCAAATGAGCACTTGTCCCACTTGACATACAACTTATTTTCTTGCAACACTCTGAAAACTATCTGCAAGTACTCGGCATGCTCCTCAAGAGTATTGATGTACACCACAATGTTATCGAGATAGACCACAATGAATCGATCAAGGTATGAATGGACGATGTGATTCATGAGGGTGCAAAATGTGGTAGGGGCATTGGTGAGGCCAAAAGGCATGACTTTGAACTCATAGGCTCCATAACGCATCGCACATACGGTCTTTGGCTCATCCCCTACTGCAATCTGTACTTGGTAATATCCCGATCTCAAGTCAAGCTTAGAGAAGTACTTGGCTTATCCAAGTTGATCAAACAAATCGGCAATTAGTGGAATATGATACTTGCTCTTGATGGTTACCTTGTTGAGTGTCCGGTAGTCGATGTAAAGGCGAGGCGACCTATCATGCTTCTTTTAAAAGAGAACCGAAGCTCCATATGGTACTTTCGAAGGCTTGATGAATCTTAATTCTAAGAGTTCCTTGAGTTGCCTCCACAACTCGTTTAATTCCGATGGCGACATCCGGTATGGGGCTTTAGCGGGTGGTTTAGCTCACAACTCTAACTGAATTTTATAGTCCAACTCCCTCCTAAGTGGTAGGCATTTTGGCAACCCGGGCGGCATGACATCCTTGTATTCTTCAAGGACTTAAGATATTTCCTTTGGTGCTGGTTCCATGGTGTTCACACATCCCTTATCTTCCAACTTGTGCACCATGGTAAGAAAGGTTTTTTCTTTTTGCTTAAGTCCCTTTTCAATTTGCATTGCGAAGAGTTGGTTGCTTGGTGTGACCTTACTCACTGTTGGCATCATGCATGTGACTCCTTCGAGGATGCACATAGAGTTGTATCGCGGTAGGGGCACCGCATTGAATTGCCTGAGAAACTCTATGCCAAGAACAAGGTTAAAGTTATCTAAGGGTGCAACAGAAAAAGTTACATTGTCGTTCCATGTGCCTAGATGTAGCTTCACATTTCGAGACATGCCCCTAAGTGGTTTAGCTTTTGCATTCACCGTCTTGAGCCAACCATTAGATTTCTCCACCTTGACGTCTAACTGTTTTGCCTCGCTATCTTTGATGAAGTTGTGGAAAGCATCAATGTCCAACAAGGCTTGAACTTTCTTCCCATTAATGGTAGCTTCAACATGCATGAGGGGCTTATCTTAAACTTTGGGTTGTGCGGACTTTACCTTAAAGACATTGAAGAGTTGGAGGCACCCTATGTTGGCGATTTCGGATGCAGGTGTTTAAGGTTGTTTCTCTTTGAACATGGCATTGAAGGCCTTGTACTTAGGGAAATTCTGGATCCAATGATCCCTATTGCAAAAATAACAGTTCTCCCGGTGCTTGTATTCCATCTTGCCATCATTTCATCATTCCTCCTTATGAGGCGATTTGTCTCCCTTTCTAGGTGGTGAGATGGTTTATCTCCCTTCCCTCCCCCATCTTTGTTGTAATTGGGCTTACCATCTTTCTTCGGCTTGGATGGTTTGCCCTTGTGAAATTCAACAAGGGTGTCGGCTTTGGTGAGGGCGGTGGAGATGTTGACAACTTGACACCTTTGAAGCTTCTTTTGTGCCCAAGGTTAGAGCCCCTCCATAAAATTAAATAGCAAATCTTATGAGTTCATATTATCAACTTGGAGCATAAGTTTAGAGAACTCATTTACATACCCAGAAATAGGCCTTGTGTGCTTAAGCTCCTACATTTTCTTCCGTGTTTTATATGTTTCACTGCCTGGATAGAATTATTTCTTGATCTCACACTTGAGCAAGTCCTAAGTGTTGATGATGCACATACCTTGCACAATCTCAACATACTTCCGTTGCCATCATGTGATAGCATGATCCTTAAGGTACTCGGTTGCGATGTTCACCCTCTCTTGCTCACTTTGGACACTAGTAGCTTCGAAGTACATTTCCGTGGACCATAGAAAGTTCTCTAGCTCTTGGGCATCTCGCTTTCCCGTATACTTTCGTGGTCTTGGAACTTCAACCCTTGTAGGAGGTGCGGCATTGGTGATGACCCTGTTTGCCATCGCTTCTTGCAAAATGCCCAATCACCCTTGCTTTCCTCTAGATCCTATTGGAGCTCTTCCACTTGATCTTATAATGCCCTAAGAGAGTCCAACACCACCGCTTGGAACTCCACAAAAGCTTAGTGCTTCTCGGCAACATCTTGGCAAAACTCTCCCATGGTTTCAACCATGCCTTCCACATCGTCAACCTTTTGATCGAAGACATCGAGGTGTTCCTTCACTTCAGTGACATTCACCTCGTTGCGCATCACCTATGCTTCCATGGAGGCTATCATGTCCATGGATTTGTCCTTCTCTCCTCGAGAGTTTTTCTTCTAAGGATTGGGGTTAGGATTGGACTCTCCCCCCCTTTGCTTTTTGTGGCAAACTTCGGACGACTTCTCGAACTAAGAATCTTCTACTCTAATACCAAATATCATGACCCGATTATTTCCCCTTGGGCTTGTGTGACCTTAGGCGCCAATCTCCTACCAATTGCCCTAAGTCAACCTTTCTCGCTCAAGTTTCTAGCTTTAAGAATAAGAGAACACTCACACAAACTTACTCACAAGAGATGCTAGAAGAGAAAACTCTTTACTAATAAGAAAATGCTTTACAAGTCTTAAATGGTTCGGCCAAATGAAGGCCTCCTCTTTTTATAGTAGATGGAGCTTACAATGGACGGTCTAGATCTTCCACAATCAATGGTGGAGATCACCTAACTCCAAACTACCACCAACAAACTATCATCTGCCAACTACCCTATTAATTACAAGAGTGTAGAAAATACAAGAGTATTCTAAAATGTTCAAGAGAACTCTAGAGTGCTGGGGTGACACACACCAAGTGTTTGATGGAATGCTTGAGAGGCGTTACATAAGGGAAAAAAAAAGAGACAAACATCCCTAGCCTGCTAAAAAGTAAAAGCAACAGGAAAAACCACCCCAATAACCAAAACAACAGCAGCGTACCAACAAGAAGAGACTACCCAACAAATGGAGGAAAACTAGTAGCAGCATACCAGAAGGGGAAAAGAAAACTCAACAACAACACACCCAGTAGATGGACAAAACAGTTGCCAGAACTCATAAGCACTTGCCTCACAACAACCCTCAAACCCTCCATCAACCTGCAAAACCACTTGCCCATTACCCAAACCAACCAGCCAGCCAACCACCTTGCCCTAGCACCAACAACACAAACAACACTCCCCACCAACCACAAGGTCTTCTCACCAACCACACAATCACCATAAGGGAAAATCCAAACAAAAGAATCCCAAATGGTGCCAAGAAAACTGAACAATCCAAAAGGCCCAATAACCTTTTTCTCACTCATGGGCCAACCTCCATAACCAACGCTCCCAGCCAACGCAATCCAACAAGCCCTTGTCTACCTCCATACCCCCTGCAGCAAGCACCTGCTAACCTTATATCCTTCCACAGCTCATAAACGAAAAGAAAACAGCAGCCACAACAAGGACTGCTTACTATTAACACCTTTGCTGCCCTCAACAGGTAAACCCTCACACCCACAAAACCAGCAGCCTGAAGAGGAGGTCCAGACTTGTAAAAAAATAGCACAACCAAAGCATTCCACTCCAAACTCTAGAGCCCTATGACACCGGAACATAATTGGTAGACGTCACTGTTGCCTCTAACTACAAAGCTCTCAAATCCACCAAAACCAGCATCCAAAAAATGAGAACCAAACCAATCAAAAGAAACACACCAAGACACTCCACAACCAACCTCCACAGACCTAGTAACAGCACAAAACTTACACGCCCAACCTACCAAATGTCAAACCATATACTCATCCGCCCCCAATGCACAACAACAACTTGCAAAGATGAAGAAATAGAAAAACAACAAGACCCAGCAGCAAGCACACCCCACCAAAGCCCCCAAGCAACAAACAACACCCAACACCTAACAATGCCTTAGGAAACTCTGCTTCCCACTTCCGTAAAAACACACACATAAAGCACCACCAAAGGGGAATTCATAATTTAAAAATGAATTCTTAATAAACCTAAAGTTGATTAGGCATTTAGTAACATGTTTTAACAACGATTATTTTATAATGTAATTCTCCAATAGTCTATTATTAAATTGGAAATGGAAATCTAGTAATCAAAACACCAAAATACCTTATTTATATGTACAATACAACCAAACTAACTTAACTGCCAGCAAAGATCCCACATGACAGCTGACTGTGAACCTGTGACTCATTATGCTAACTGTACAAGTTGGCCATGCTAATTAAATTGCCTTGGATACAGCTCATTTCTCTTAATCAATTTTTCACTGCATGAATATACTAGCCAATTAAATTTTATATTTAAGAATAAGTCTTATGACATGAACACAAAGTTAAAAAGTTATCCCTTTGTAGAAAATCCAAAAATTGCCTGTTTCATTAATGGAATAAAGAAAATTTCTGTTAATATACCTTGAGATTTTTTTTCTCAAATAAAAACAATAGTCATTGACTATAAACTTTGACTAGCTTTATTTCCTAAAAGTAGAAAAAGAAAATTGAAACTTCAATCCATTCCCGTTTTAGTAAACTAAGTTTTAGGAAACAAAAAGAATATTGAAACTTCAATCCGTTCCCATTTTGGAAAACTAAGTTTTAGAAAACAAAAAGAAAATTGAAACTTTAATCCTTTCTCGTTTTGGAAAACTAAGAAAGGAAACAGAGTTACCATTTGGTATTAAGAAATTTGGTATCAGTAAATTTATAACAACAATGTTTTAGGTTTCCCTCTTTTTTGGGGAATTTAAGAAACTGGATTGAACTTGTTCCATTCTTCCAAAAACAAGAAACTTATCTAAATTAGTTTATAGATTAAAAGCAATAAAGAATTAGGATTATATGAATAGTTCCTTTGTCATTTGGAAAGAGCTAGGTTGTAAGGCTATATAAAGCCTAAAGACTTGTGTAAAAATCAAGTTACAATTTTCAGGCTCTTTTCCCTCTACAGTTTCATTGTTTTTTCTGTGGCAATCATGTGGGGCCGTTTGAGAGTGTTCCTTGTCAAGTACGACGAGGAGGCAGTTTCTTCTAATCATTCGATGTCAGATCTTGAGAAGAGTACGACATTGGTTTAGGCTTTGAGAGTATGTACCAATAATCGTGATCTGAGATCGGGTAAACAATTGCATGGTCAACATGTTAAGGGTATATCTAAGGCTAATTGCTATGTGGAGAATATGGTCCATGTAATGTATTACAATCATAGAGGTATAAAAGAAACATATTCTGCATTTAAAGAAGAGCAAACAACGTATTCCCACATTAAAAATATTAAAATTAATATAGGTATATATATGATTTATTTTTAATTATTATATATATATATGGGTCGGGCTAGGTTGAGGATTTCGAGGCAGGGACAAAACAAGGTCGGCAAAGCTGGGCCAAGACATATCCCGGCCGCGACCCGTCCCCAAATTTCAGGACTAATTTTGGGCTCGTCCCTGTCCAAACCAGAATGATTTAGGGAAACTGTGTCCCGTTTGAGCCGGGTCGGGGCATATCCCCCCGAGGCCAGGTTTTATGCCCATCCCTAATTTTGAGTAGCAGAACGCTGACATTTAAAATGCAAGAAAGTGGTGGGTGAAGAATAACATCCTTTAAAATATAGTTAAAGTTTTAATTTGGGAAAGCAAGTTCATTCTTAGAAACAAAACACAAAATAAACTCACAAAATTTATATCTTTTTCCCTCAAATTAGAATAAAAAAAAAAAAAAAAAAACCATGATTCAACCCTAAAATAAACTAAATTGAAATGAGCAATATACATACTTAAAACTAATAGAAAACAGAGCTAATTGTGACAACCCAACCCAGCCTCTATAACCAACATTCCTAGCCAACCCAACCCAACAAGCCCTTGTCTACATCCATACCCCCTGCAGCAAGCACCTGCTAACTTCCAATCCTTCCACAACTCATTGAACGAAAAGAAAACAACAGCCATAACAAGGACTACCTACTATTAACACCTTTGCTGCCCTCAACAAGGAAACCCTCACACCTACCAAACCAGCAGCCTAGAGAGGAGGTCCAGACTTGTAAAAAAATAGCACAACCAAAGCACTCCACTCCAAACTCTGTAGCCCTATGACATCAGAACATAACTGGTATACGTCACTGTTGCCCCTAACTACAAAGCCCTCAAATCCACCAAAACCAGCATCCTAAAAATGAGAACCAAACCAATCAAAAGAAACACACCAAGACACTCCACAACCAACCTCCACAGACCTAGTAACAGCACAAAACTTACACGCCCAACCTACCAAATGTCAAACCACATACTCATCCACCCCCAATGCACAACAACTTGCAAAGATGAAGAAATAGAAAAACAACAAGACCCAGCAGCAAGCACACCCCACCAAAGCCACCAAGCAACAAACAACACCCAACAACGCCTTAGGAAACTCTGCTTCCCACTTCCGCAAAAACACACACACGAATCACCACCAAATGGGAATTCATAATTTAAAAGTGAATTCTTAATGAACCTAAAGTTGATTAGGCATTTAGTAACATGTTTTAACAACGATTATTTTATAATGTAATTCTCCAATAGTCTATTATTAAATTGGAAATGGAAATCTAGTAATCAAAACACCAAAATACCTTATATATATGTACAGTACACCCAAACTAACTTAACTACCAGCAAAGATTCTACATGGCAGCTAACTGTGAACCTGTGACTCATTATACTAACTGTACAAGTTGGTCATGCTAATTAAATTGCCTTGGATACAACTCATTTTTCTTAATCAATTTTTCACTACACGAATATACTAGCTAATTAAATTTTATATTTAAGAATAAATCTTATGACATTAACACAAAGTTAAAAAGTTATCCCTTTGCAGAAAATCCAAAAATTGCCTGCTTCATTAATGCAATAAAGAAAATTTATGTTAATATATCTTGAGATTTTTTTTTTCTCAAATACAAACAATAGTCATTGACTAGCTTTATTTCCTAAAAGTAGAGAAAAGAAAATTGAAACTTGAATCTATTCCCGTTTTGGTAAACTAAGCTTTAGGAAACAAAAAGAAAATCGAAACTTCAATCCGTTCCCATTTTGGTAAACTAAGTTTTAGAAAACAAAAGAAAATTGAAACTTTAATCCCTTCTCGTTTTGGAAAACTAAGAAAGGAAACAGAGTTACCATTTAGTATTAGGAAATTTGGTATAGGTAAATTTATAACAACAATGTTTTAGGTTTCCCTCTTCTTTGGGGAATTTGAGAAACTGGACTAAATTTGTTCCATTCTTCCAAAAACAAGAAACTTATCTAAATTAGTTTATAGATTAAAAGCAATAAAGAATTAGGATTATATGATTAATTCCTTTGTCATTTGGAAAGAGTTAGGTTGTAAGGCTATATAAAGCCTAAAGACTTGTGTAAAAATCAAGTTACAATTCTCAGGCTCTTTTCCCTCTACAGTTTCATTGTTTTTTTCTGTGGCAGTCATTTGGGGCTGCTTTAGAGTGTTCCTTGTCAAGTACAGTGAGGAGGCAGTTTCTTCTAATAATTCAATATCAGATCTTGAGAAGAGTAAGACATTGGTTTAGGCTTTGAGATTATGTACCAATAATCATGATCTTGAGTACAGTGAGGAGGCAGTTTCTTCTAATAATTCAATATCCAAGGCTAATTACTATGTGGAGAATGTGGTCCATGTAATGTATTACAATCATGGAAGTATAAAAGAAACATATTCTGTATTTAAAGAAGAGCAAACAACATGTTCCCACCCAAGGTTTAGCCAAATCCGAAGTTCATACCCCTAGTTCCATTTATTTCTTATTCCTACCCTTAAACTAACACTGTAATACTTACACAATTATAATTTGTTATTGTATAACATATGATTGATTTTCAAATATTAAAATTAATATAGGTATATATATGATTTATTTTTAATTATTAAAATATATATATATATATGGGTCAAGTTGGGCCGAGGATTTCAGGGCAGGGACAAACGAGGTCGGGCCAGGCTAGGCCAAGACATATCCCGACCTCGGCCCGTCCCTGAATTTTTGGACTCATTTTGGGCTCGTCCCGGCCCAAACACGAATGAGTTGGGGAAACTGTGCCCCGTTCGGGCTGGGTCGGGGCAAATCCCCGCTGGGCCGGGTTTTATGCCCATCCGTAATTTTGAGTAACAAAACGCTGACATTTGAAATGTAAGAAAGTGGTGGGTGAAGGGTGAAGAATAACGTCCTTTAAAATATTGTTAAGGTTTTAATTTAGGAAAGCAAGTTCATTCTTAGGCATAAAACACAAAATCCATGTATTTTCCCCTCAAATTAGAATAAAAAATCTAAAAAAAAAAACCATGATTCAACCGTAAAATAAACAAAATTGAATGAGCAATACACATACTTAAAACTAATAAAATTGAAAAACATAGCTAATTGTGACAATTTCAGTCTATTGAAATGAGTAGTGAAAGCTTCAACAATTTCAGTCTTCAAAAGTTTTAAGATTAAATAGCATGAGAAAGAAAATGAGAGAATGAGACAATAAAGAGTATGTACCAATAATCATGATCTTCAAAATTATAATGATTTATTGATTTATTATAATCAATCAAAATACCAAATGATATATATATCATATATATCATTTGGTATTTTGATTGATTATAATAAATCAATAAATTATTATAATTTTTCTTTTTTGTCCCTCATTGAATCATTATTTCAATTCTATTACCTAATTGCCCTTGTTATATTATGGTAGTTATTTATTTAGAATTTATTATAATATATATGTATAATGTAGCATATGTAATACATTTTATATTAAAGAGGCATTATAATATATATGGTATAAATAAAATTTATTATAACACATTATATATTATGTATTATCATACATTATTATTATTATTATTATTATTATTATTATTATTATTATTATTATTATTATATACAATGTTATGTATTATTTAGAATATTAATGAGACATTATAATATATATGGTAATCTTAATATAGAATTAATTTCTTTTAGATGATATATTATAATTTGGAGAAAATGGTAATAAAGCGGGATTGAGGAGACAAAAAGACACAAAACTCCCAAACATTCCCCGAATTCCCCGTTTGGGGAACGAGTCTTATTCGGGGATTCCTCGAATTCCCCGAACATGCTACAGGCTGGGACCAGGGAATCCCCTTGGGCTTTTGAGCCAGGGTCGAAGAGAAGGGTCCTCAGCCCTGGCCTAACTTGTGCCTGTCCCTACTCAAAATAAATAAAGAAATTTGAGTTATTATCTATGTTTATATCAAGAAAATTCTCTTTCTTTTATTAATTCATATTAAAAATCAACGCAGCGTTGACTTGATTTAAGTTTTGGTTGACTTTAACTTAGATTATGTCTGATCAAAGTCACGAAAATTTATATTATAATCCTTGGAAGCCAAAAATAAATTAAAATAAGGTTTTGCTCAAGGTTTAATTAACACATTTACTCAAAATTTCGCTTCTCATGGATTTATTCAAATAAGAAAGTATTGCGTTATTGCATTCTTTTCTCTCAGGTTCTTGATATTGTATTATTTTTTTTTTTTTTATTTTTTTGCTTAAGGTTTGGTGATTTTTTAAACTTTTTACTAGTTGTTTAGCAAACAATGACGGAAGTGAGACCCTCCCTGGACAAAAATCCTGGATCCACCACTGGTAAAGAGGATAATATTGACAGTTTGATACTTGAATTCAAACTTATGGGCAATCATTCCTACATTGCCTATACAACCTTACAAAGAGACATAGTTTTGGAAGAACCAAAGCCCATATGGAAGTGGCAAGAACATATGAACAAATACTACAAAGACTTCGAAGAAATGAGTTTATCTCTAGGAACTAAGAATTAGACATTGTACAATCAACCTTGTGGAGAAACTGACAAAAGCAAAGCAACTTCCACATGAAAGCTAAATGTTATCTATTAGGAACCCTCTCGCTATGTAGATGACTCAACTGCTTGTCTTCAAAAAAGTGTTTCAAGCAATCTTGGAGAGGTCAAAGCATCACCAAACCTTATTCTTCTACATACCAGCTATGAGCAACGTCTATCTTTCCACATTTTTCTACCATCATCAAGCTCACATTAACAAAATCATCCCATCTACCTAAAACTGCATACAGATCTGCTAGAGGCTTATACGGAGCTGAGTTGCTAGGTTCCATTTCAAAAATTATTTGTGCAACTTTTTCACCTAATTCAAGGTTGTCATGAATTCTACATGCACTGAGTAACGCAGTCCATGTTGATGCTTCAGGTTTAATAGGCATGTTTTTATGACGTTGTGTGCCTCATATAGGCATCCAACTCAACCAAAAAGATCAACTATACACGTATAATGTTTGATATTAGGTATTATTCCATAATCTCGATTCATGGATTTAAAATATTCTATGGCCCTCTCTACCAAGCCAGTGCAATTGCAAGCAGTAAGTACACTAACCTACAAAACAAATGAAAAAACTAAATCAGGGGACCATTTGATATACAGATCTATATAAAAATAAATAAGATTGACATAAGATGCATAATCAATATTATTAATATGCATAAGACATCAAAACTTACCATAATGGAGTCCTTTGGTTTGATACCCTTTTTCTTCATTGACTCAAGTAGGATGTAGTCTCATATAACACAATGATTAGTTGTTATGCTAAAAATGGATTTGTAGAAGATGTTGTGCTCCTACTTGAGTCAATGAAGAAAAAGGGTATCAAACCAAATGACTCCACTATGGTAAGTTTTGATGTCTTATGTATCTTAATAATATTGATTATGCATAATAATATTGATTATGCATCTTATGTCAATCTTATTTTTTTTATTTTTTATATAGATCTCTGTATCAAATGGTCCATTGATTTAGTTTTTTCATTTGTTTTGCAGGTCAGTGTGCTTACTGCTTGCAATTACATTGGCTTGGTAGAGAGGGCCATAGAATATTTTAAATCCATGAATCGAGATTATGGAATAATATCAAATATAAAAAATTATATGTGTATAGTTGATCTTTTTGGTCAAGCTGGATGCCTATATGAAGCACACAACATCATCAAAAACATGCCTATTAAACTTGAGGCATTAACATGGATTGCGGTACTCAATGCAAGCAGAACTCATAGCAACCTTGAATTAGGTGAAAAAGTTGCACAAATAATTTTTGAAATGGAACCTAGCAACTGAGCTTTGTATAAGCCTCTAGCAGATCTATATGCAGTTTTAGGTAGATGGGATGATTATGTTAATGTGAGTTTGATGATGGTAGAAAAATGTGGGAAGATAGAAGTTGCTCATAGCTGGTATATAGAAGAATAAGGTTTGGTGATGCTTTGACCTCTTCAAGACTGCTTGAAACACTTTTTTAAAGACAAGCGGTTAAGTCATCTACATAGTGAGGGGGCTGCTAATAAATAACATTTAGCTCTTTGGTGGAAGTTGCTATACTTGTCATTCCCTTATCGAGAGTTCTTCTTCGAAGGATTGGGGTTAGGATTGGACTCTTTCCCCTTTTGCTCTTCGTGGCAAAGTTCGAACGACATCTCGAACCAAGAATTTTTTACTCTGATATCAAATGTCATGACCCGATTATTTTCCCTCGGGCTTGTGCTGCCTCAGGCACCAATCTCCTGTTGATTGCCCTAAGTCAGCCTTTCTCGCTCAAGCTTCTAGCATTGAGAATAAGAGAACACTCACACAAACTCTCTCACAAGAGATACTAGAAGAGAGAACTCTTTACTAATAAGAGAATGCTTTACAAGTCTTGGATAATTTGACCAAATAAAGGCCTCCCCCATTTATAGTATATGGAGCTTACAATCGACGGTTTAGATCTTTCACAATCAATGATGGAGATTAGGTAACTCTAAACTACCACCTACCACCTACCATATTAATTATAAGAGTGTAGAAAATACAAGAGTATTCTAGAATGTTGTCGAGGTGATGCACACCAAGTGTTTGATGGAATGCTTGAGAGGCGTCACACAAGGAAAAAAAAAAAAAAAAAGACAAACATCCCAAGCCTGCTAAAAAGTAAAAGCAACAGGCAAAACCACCCTAGTAACCAAAACAGCAGCAATGCACCAACAAGAAGAGATAACCCAGCAGATGGAGGAAAACTAGTGGTAGCACACCAAAAGGGGAAAAGAAAACTCAATTGCAGCACACCTATCAGATGGACAAAATAGCTACCAGAACTTAGAAGTACTTGCCTCACAACAACCCTCAAACCCTTCATCAACCTACAAAACCACCTCCCTATTACCCAAACCAACCAACCAGCCAGCCACCCTGCCCCAGTACCAACAACACAAACACACTCCCCACCAACCACAAGGCTTTCTCACTAGCCACATAATCACCATGAGGGAAATTCCAGACAAAAGAGTCCCAAATGGTGCTAAGAAAACTTAACAACCCAAAAGGGTCAATAACTTTTTTCTCACTCATGGACCAACCTCTATAACCAATACTCCCAGCCAACCCAACCCAGCAAGCCCCTGTCCACCTCCATACCCACTGCAGCAAGCACTTGCTAACCTCCTATCCTTCTATAGCTCACAGAACGAAAAGAAAACAGCAGTCACAGTAAGGATTGCCTATTGCTAACACCTCTGCTACCCTCAACAAGGAAACCCTCACACTTACCAAACCAGTAGCCTGAAGAGGAGGTCCAGACTTGTAAAAAAATAACACAACCAAAGCACTCCACCTCCAAACTCTATAGCCCCATGACACTGGAACAAAATTGGAAGACGTCGCTGTTGCCCCCAACTACAAAGCCCTCAAATCCACCAAAACCAGTATCCCAAAAATGAGAACCAAACCAATCAAAAGAAACACACCAAGACACTCCACAGCCAACCTCCACAGACCTAGTAACAACAAAAAACCCACACGCCCAAGCTGCTAAATGTCAAACAACATACTCATCTGCCCCCAATGCACAACAACCACCTGCAAAATACTTGCAAAGACGAAGAAATAGAAAATCAACAAGACTCAGCAACAAGCACACCCTACCAAAGCCACCAGGCAACAAACAACACCCAACAACGCCTTAGGAAACTCTGCTTCCCACTTTCGCAAAAAAACACACACGAAGCACCACCAAAGGAGAATTCATAATTTAAAAGTGAATTCTTAAAGAACCTAAAGTTGATTAGGCATTTAGTAACATGTTTTAACAATGATTATTTTATAATGTAATTCTCCAATAGTCTATTATTAAAGTGGAAATTGAAATCTACTAGTCAAAACACCAAAATATCTTATTTATATGTACAGTACAACCAAACAAACTTAACTACCAACGAAGATTCCACATGGTAGCTGACTGTGAACCTATGACTCATTATGTTAACTGTACGAGCTCATACTAATTAAATTACCTTGGATACAGCTCATTTCTCTTAATCAATTTTTCACTACATGAATATACTAGCCAATTAAATTTTATATTTAAGAATAAGTCTTATGACATTAACACAAAGTTAAAAAGTTATCCCTTTGTAGAAAATCCAAAAATTGTCTGCTTCATTAATGCAATAAAGAAAATTTCTATCAATATACCTTGAGATTTTTTTTTCTCAAATACAAACAATAGTCATTGACTATAAACTTTGGCTAGCTTTATTTCCTAAAAGTAGAAAAAGAAAATTGAAACTTCAATCCGTTCCCGTTTTAGTAAACTAAGTTTTAGGAAACAAAAAGAATATTGAAACTTCAATCCATTCCCATTTTGGAAAACTAAGTTTTAGAAAACAGAAAGAAAATTGAAACTTTAATCCTTTCTTGTTTTGGAAAACTAAGAAAGGAAACAGAGTTACCATTTGGTATTAAGAAATTTGGTATCAGTAAATTTATAACAACAATGTTTTAGGTTTCCCTTTTTTTTGGGGAATTTGAGAAATTGGATTGAACTTGTTCCATTCTTCCAAAAACAAGAAACTTATCTAAATTAGTTTATAGATTAAAAGCAATAAAGAATTAGGATTATATGAATAGTTCCTTTGTCATTTGGAAAGAGCTAGGTTGTAACGCTATATAAAGCCTAAAGACTTGTGTAAAAATCAAGTTACAATTCTCAGGCTCTTTTCCCTCTACAATTTCACCGTTTTTTTTCTATGGCAATCATATGGGGCTGTTTGAGAGTGTTCCAGTCAAGTATGGCAAGGAGGCAGCTTTTTCTAATCATTTGATGTCAGATCTTGAGAAGAGTAAGACATTGGTTAAGGCTTTGAGAGTATGTACCAATAATCGTGATCTGAGATCGGGTAAACAATTGCATGGTCAACAGGTTAAGGGTATATCTAAGGCTAATTGCTATGTGGAGAATGCGGTCCATGTAATTTATTACAATCATGGAAGTATATAAGAAACATACTATGCATTCAAAGAAGAGCAAACGACATGTTCCCACTCAAGGTTTAGCCAAATCCCAAGTTCATACTCCTAATTCCATTTATTCTATATTCCCACCCTTAAACTAACATTGTAAGTTAATTTTTAATTATGACGTATGCAATTACCATCCTACCCTTCATTCTTATTTCAACCCACCCAACCACCCTCACCATCTAGCCACCGCCACCGCCACCACCCACCAAACCCACTCGATCGTCGTTCAGGCCCACTTTGGCCTGATTTCGATGCCAATTGACTAACCCAACACCACCATCAGGATCCTCTCATCTCCCTCTCCAAAACCCCTCCACTTCTGGCGCCAATTTTGGCTGTTCTCCCTCTCCAAAACTCCTCCACTTTAGGCTCCAAGTTGTAGTATATCAAGCCTAATTTCGGTGATTTTCCAACTCCAAAATCCCACCACTCACCATCATTAGCCTCTCCACTTCCTCCTAAACAAAACCCTTACTAGCACTGACCACCATTGCTTCCCAATCTCTGGGCACCACTTACTGCAATTTACAACCAAACCACCTTGTTCTAAACCAACCTGAAATAACAACAAAAAAACTTTGAAAACAAACATAATCAACCTCCAAATCAATCACACACCCACAAACTCCTTATAAAAGCCTAAATCGACCTCCAATTAAACCAAAATTGCAAAACCCTAAGGGGAGTGACGGACAATGAATGACGAGCGACCACGATTGAGGCTGTTGGGGGTTTTTAAGGTGGGATGTTGGTGAAGCTATTGGTGGTAATGAGGTTGATTTCTTGCGTCGGGAGTGACCAGAATTTGCTTGAAGCGCGTAAACAAAAAGATCACGGTGGTGGGTGAATAGTATCAACAAACGATCGGAGATGAGAGGGGTTTTGGAGAGGGAGATGGGAGGATCTTGATGGTGGTGTTGGGTTGATCAATCAGCACCAGAATCAATCAAAATTGGGCCTGAACGGCAGTCGAGTGGGTTTGGTGGGCGGTGGCGGTGGCGGTGGCTCAATGGTAAGGATGAGGGTGATGGTGGTTGGGTGGGGTGAAATAAGAACGAAGGGCAAGATGGTAATTGCACAAGTCAAGATTTAAAATTAACTTACAGTGTTAGTTTAAGGGTGGGAATATGGAATAAATGGAACTAAGGATATGAACTTGAGATTTAGCTAAACCTTGGGTGGGAACATGCCTATTAAACCTTTAAAGAAATATCATCTAAGGATGGAGTCTCATATAACACAATGATCAGTTGTTATGCTAAAAATGGATTTGTAGAAGATGTTGTGCTCCTACTTGAGTCAATGAAGAAAAAGGGTATTAAACCAAAGGACTCCATTATGGTAAGTTTTGATGTCTTATGCATCTTAATAATATTGATTATGCATCATATGTCAATCTTATTTTTTTATTTTTTATTTTTTTTATATAGATTTTTGTATCAAATGATCACTTGATTTAGTTTTTTCATTTGTTTTGCAGGTTAGTGTACTTATTGCTTGCAATTATATTGGCTTAGTAGAGAGGGTCATAGAATATTTTAAATCTATGAATCGAGATTATGGAATAATACCAAATATCAAACATTATATGTGTATAGTTGATCTTGGTCAAGCTGGATGCCTATATGTGGCACACAACGTCATAAAAAACATGCCTATTAAACCTGAGGCATCAACATGGACTGCGGTACTCAGTGCATGCAGAATTCATGACAACCTTGAATTAGGTGAAAAAGTTGCACAAATAATTTTTGAAGTGGAACGTAGCAACTCAGCTCCGTATAAGCTTCTAGCATATCTATATGCAGTTTCAGGTAGATAAGATGATTATGTTAATGTGAGTTTGATGATGGTAGAAAACTGTGGGAAGATAGAAGTTGCTCATAGCTGGTATGTAGAAGAATAAGGTTTGGTGATGCTTTGACCTCTCCAAGACTGCTTGAAACACTTTTTTGAAGACAAGCGGTTGAGTCATCTACATAGCGAGGGGGCTACTAACAAATAACAGTTAGCTTTCTGGTGGAAGTTGCTTTGCTTTTGTTAGTTTCTCCATAAGGTTGGTTGTACAATGTCTGATTCTTAGTTCCTAGAGATAAACTCATTTCTTCAAAGTCTTTGTAGTCTTTGTTCATATGTTCTTGCCACTTCTATATGGGTTTTGGTTCTTCCAAAACTGTGTCTCTTTGTGAGGTTGTATAGACAATGCAGGAGTGACTGCCCATAAGTTTGAATTCAAGTATCAAACTGTCAATATTATCCTCTTTACTAGTGGTGGATCTAAGATTTTTGTCGAGGAAAGGCCTCCGCGGCTCCGTCATTGTTTGCTAAACAACTAGTAAAAACTTTAAAAAATCATCAAACCTTAACCAAAGAAGATAATACAATATCAATAACCTGAGAGAAAATAATCAATAATGCAATACTTTCCTATTTGAATAAATCCATGAGAAGCAAAATTTTGAGTAAATGTGTTAAGTAAACGTTAGCAAAACCTTCTTTTAATTTTTTTTAATTTATTTTTGGCTTCCAAAGATTATAATATAAATTTTCATGACTTTAATCAGACCTAACCTAAGCTAAAGTCAATCAAAACTTAAATCAAGTTAACGTTGCGTTGACTTTTAATATGAATTAATAAAAAAAAAAAAAATTTCTTGATATAAACATAGATAATAACTCAAATTTTTTTATTTATTTTGAGTAGAGATGGGCATGGGCTGGGTCGGGCTAGGGATGGGCACGGGTCGGGCCAAGATTGGGAACCCCTGTCTCCGGCCTCAGCCCGAAAGCCCAAGGGGATTCCTCGGTCCTGGCCTATAGCCTGTTCAAGGAATTTGGGGAATCCCCGAATAAAGCCCGTTCTCCAAACGGGGAATTCGGGGATTCGAATTCCCTATTTGGGGGTTTTGTGTCTTTTTGGCTCCTTGATCCTGCCTTATTACCATTTTCTCCAAATTATAATATTCCATCCAAAAAGAAATTAATTCTATATAAAGATTACCATATATATTATAACGTCTCATTAATATTCTAAATAATACATAACATTATATATATATAGACACACACACACACATATATATATCTCTTTAATATATAATGTATTACATATGATACATTATACATATATATTATAATAAATTCCAAAATAAATAACTATCATATATATTATAATAAATTCTAAATAAATAGCTACCATAATATAACAAGGGCAATTAGATAATAGAATTGAAATAATGATTCAATGCGGGACAAAAAAAAAAAAATTATAATGATTTAGCCCAATGGTACATACCATGCTTCCCATTTGCCTATAGCCCCTTGGGCATGGATTCGAGTGGTGTGGGAGGTGTTAGAAATTCCTTAAAGGGGGGACAATACCTGTAGTGAAGGACGTGTGGGGTGAAGCGGCCGAGTAGCAGTAAGGGCTCACCATGCTATCCGTTACATAAAAAGGCGCCTTTTTATGTAATAGATAGCATGGTGGGCCCTTACTACTACCTGGATGCTTCATACCCTTATTTTAAAATCAATCTACATTAATCTACCATCACAATTTTACCCTTGTTTAATTAAGTTTTTGGACAATAATGCATTTATATTTAAAACAAATTGCAGATTACCACCGTCACCCAGCCACCACCGTCAACAACTAGCTAACCACTGCCTACCGCTGTCGGAGATCGTCGAGAGTCACCTGGAGGCTCCGATATGGTTGTTTCTGGTCATATTGATGGTTGAAAACAACCATATTTAAGTAGATCTGGCCATTTCAGGCTAGATCAATTCTAGCCACTTTTGGCTAGATCGTTGCATTTGGCCATTAAGGGTCATATCAGGGTGAGATATAGCCGTTAACGGCCTGATCCATGGTTGTTAATGGCCAGATCCATGGCCGTTAACAGCCATATCTCGCTTAGATATGGCCGTTAAAGGCCATGGATCTAGCCGTTATGGCTATATCTACTTCGACATGGCCGTTTTTGGCCATTAATATGTCAAGAAATGACAATATTGGAGCTTCCTAGCTACTCACGGCGATTTCCAGTGACTTCTGGCGGCGGATGGCGTTGGCTGGCAGTGGCTTGGGGCGGTGGGGTGATATTGTTATAAATTAAAGTTTTATATAAGCTGGGGTGTCTTAGCTAACTCTGAAATGTTGGGGGTTAAAAAAAATATTCAAAAATTAATAATAAAAATAATATTGTATTAATGTTTAAAAAGAGGGTAATTTAGTAATTTAAATAGCATACCCACCCATTTATTCCTCCCAATCAAAAATATTAATATAACATACCCACCGATTTATTGCAACTAACCAAACACATTTTCTTAAATATTTTCAGTAATCTTCAAGGTAATCTAACTTTTATTAGTATAATATTTCTAGTAGTCCAATATTCCTTTAACGAAACGCATCCTTAAAGTTAACTCCTTGCACATAATCAAGGAAAAGCTAAGGAAAAAAAAGCCCTGGAACCAAGATTGTACAATCCTGTGCACAATGGCCCAATAAAAAAAGGCCTAAGCAAACACAAAAAACAAACTATCTATACAAGGCCACATAGCCCAAAAAATCTGCACAATCCAAATGAGTCCATTCAAAGAAGAAGAAAAATGGGCGCCCCCAGCCCACACAACCTTCCCAGGTACCCAGCCCAAAAACCTGTCCAAGCACTAGCCCACTGAAACGAAACTCGCAGATGGAAGCCCAAACAAAAGAGAGCAAAGGCCTGACGCAGCCAGCCCATGCAACTGCCCGCAAAGCCTGCCCACGCAACCAGCCCACACACAAGCCCACTCACACTGCCCAAACAAACCACCTACATACACAGCAACAAGATCCCAGGCCCAACATCAATCAGCCCACCAAAACCCTTATGAAACAGTCCAGTAAAAACCTCCCAAGTCATCTTCTCATAAACCCAACCCACCTCCACTAAATTTAAGTCCAAGGGGACTCCATGCCCAAAGCCCATAACCATAAATAAAATCTCACTCATCCAAAACACCATATGAACCTTCGTGAACCAAAACCCAGCACCCTCAACAGAGCCGTTAATCATCCATTGCCTCTTCGAACTTGCAACTCTTAAAAAATAATTGAATTTCTTGTCAATTATCAAACATATTTTTAATTAACAAAAATATTAAAATATAACTCAAACTCTTAAATCATATTTCATTTTAAAAATTATTTTCAAGGATATAAAAAAGAAAAAGAAAAAGAAAAGCCATAAATGCTGAAAAAGGCTAAGGGCCTTGAAGCAATATTCTGAAAATCGGACTATGCTAAAAAAGGCAAAGGCCTTGAAGCATGTTCTAAAAACCGGATTAGACCAGCCAGTCGGATCGATCCAATTGTCGACCAGCCACTTTTTCGGTCCAAGATTTCAATTTCACTATTCATTCAAATCCCCGGCTCGATCACTATTAATCCTATGTTTGTTCTGTTTGTTCCCAGTCATGGGAGACCACTTCTATTTCTTTGACAGCAGGCTGCGATTTGTTCATCAGCCTTAGAATGTGAGGACTTTAATTCTGCTAAGTCTCGGTTGATTGAACGCGCAGAGAAGTTTGGGGAGATATCTTATGAGGTGATTTGAGTAATTATGTCTACTATTACAATGCATCGTTTCTGCATTTTCATTCATGCCAAGATTCTCATTAAAAGAGAACGGCATCCCATGTTGCAGGCACGAAGGATCATTGCAATGCTTAGTCAAGATTTTATATTTGATGGTTGCACTATTTTGGTGCATGGATTTTCTAGAGTAGTTCTAGAAGTACTGAAGACAGCAGCACAAAATAAGAAACTCTTCCGAGTTTTCTGCACAGGTTTTGTACTTATGTTCTCAGAACTACTTGTCATATGCATTGATTAAAGTATGCATTATCTGGATTATATGAAATTTAGTGGTATTGGAACTAAGATCTAGGTATTTTAGTATTTTACGTACAGAGTGTTTGATCTTGTATTTGTTGATATAACTTTCAGGACTTGATATAAAGTAAGCATCCTTCTATTTCCACTTAATTTTTCCATATTAATGGTAAAAGAAAGGGTTGTGTTATCAGAAAAGGCTCAAGAAGCATCTAGTAAATGTTGTTTTGGTTGACTGGCCTGTGCAGCCATGGCTGGCAACTTTAAGAGTTTCACTTCTCTGTATCATTTTGTTACTTTAAAAGTTGATCTAGATTGAGCAAGCAAGAGTTCTTATTTTATTTTATTTTTGTTTCTTTCTTTTGAATTGCTTTAAAATGCAGAGGGAAGGCCAGACAGAACTGGATTACGATTGTCCAATAAGCTGGCCAAACTTGACGTTCCCGTGAAGCTTCTAATAGATTCAGCTGTTGCATACACTATGGATGAGGTAGATATGGTTTTTGTTGAGCGGATGGAGCAGTTGAAAGTGGAGGTATCATTAACATGATGGGTACATACCAGATTGCATTAGTTGCTCACAGCATGAACAAACCAGTTTATGTTGCTGCAGAGAGCTATAAGGTCATTCACTCTCCACTATTTATTTAGTGCATTGACTCATTATTTGCTTTTGCACTTTGCACGTCTTTATCCGTTGGATCAGAAAGACATGGCTCCTGCCTTACGCCCCATTGATTTTGGAGTACCCATCCCGTCCAAGGTTGAGGTTGAAACATCCGCCCGGGATTATACTCCTCGGCACTATCTCACTCTTCTCTTCACAGATCTAGGTGTTCTTACTCCATCCGTAGTCAGTGATGAGCTTATTCAGCTCTACTTGTAGGATTATAGTCATGTTCTTCAAAGATAATTTTGTCCGAAAGGAAGTCAAAAACTGAAATATTTTTATTTTTTACAGTATATGTGGATGCTTTATCGTTCTTTATCACGAAATCAGAAAATTTATTTTATTAATATGTTTGATTGATTCGATTACAGAAAACTAAAAGTGAAAGTCCATATATCCATCTACTAGTTCTACGCTTATTGACAATTTTTTTGAGGAAGAAACTTGTCTCGTAGCTCTGCAACATCAATCTGGTTAAAGTGAGTCTCAGGAATCCAGTTGCCAGTCTTTGGATCTCTCATCCAGATCACGTCCTTCCTCTCCATACATGGAACCTCCGTCATTTTTCCTGTTACTACGGAGGCTGCTGGCGGCTGCACAACTTTCACATTCTCTGCGGCTAACGCATACGATTGCTTGCTACTCACAGAAGTTAAAAAAATAAAAACAATCAGATCACGAGATAATCCAAGATTATATTTGTGCTGATGTGGCTTATGATTTGCCATGGTGAAAGTCAGCTCTTATTATAAAGAGTCAAAGAAGCAATGCGGCGTCGTTTTGTCCTGGACCAATTTGTTTATCGTGTCCTTCGATCCTTGACTCTTGCTAAGCCTCTCATCTCTAGCTTGGCCTCACAAAACACATGACCGAAGAATCTTCTGGATTGTTTGCCCATCTCAGGATTATGGAGAAATCAAAGACAGGTAGAGGCTGATTTAGAGAAGGATGTTTGTGTATTTAAGTGTGATTGCTGTAGAAGAGGAGGTAGATCTCAATTGCAAAACTTAGAGTTTTCAATTTGGATGTGTTCCTTCCTTCGTATTCTTCTTTGTTCTTTATTCATCCATTGTACTTTTTGGTGATTGAGTAATGAAAATACCATATTGTGAGCCTTAGAGAGTGGATGTAAGCTGCAAAGCCGAACCACTATAATCTACCGTACTCTATGTTCTTCTTTGCTTGCTTATTTCTTTCTTTTTTATTAATCAATTAGTCTATTGATTGTGTCATTCGGGCTGAAAACGTTAATTAGTAAACCCTTATGATCCTAACAAATTGGTATCAAAGCTTGGTTCAGGGCTTCGTTAGGGTTTTACTAATTTACTCTTGTTTCAATGTAGCTTAGAAGTCTACTGCTCAGTTCTCTTTTTCATTGCGTCTGTATACTAATCTGTTTGTCAACTCTCTAAGAAAAATATGTTAACTAAATTTGAGCTTGAAAAGTTTACAGATGAAAATGATTTTGGCTTGTGGAAAATGAAAATAGAAACAGCGCTGATCAAAGAAGGCTTGGCCTCAGCACTAAAAGGAGAAGAAGCATTGCCTGAAACATTGATTGTTACCGAAAAACAAGACATGTTTAACAAAGCTAAGAGCTCACTGATCCTCATTAAACTAAATAATTAATATAAGTATAATGTCCTATGATTAAGAATATTGACCATATCAATGTCTTAATTATAGTATATTCTAACAAATCCTATAATTTAAGAATAAATTATATCTTAATTATAGGATATTCTAGCAAAATTGAGACAAAAATTTTGAATCATAAATATCTTGTAATCCAATAAATCTGAGAATTAGTTTGGATTAAAAGTGCTGAGGTCTTTCAGAATGTGAAGCTGAAACTGAAGCCCATTGTGTAGACAATCAATTGCTGCAATATATTGAGCCATAATCTGAACTCTTTTCTGAGATTGGGATTGAATTGGACCATCTATTGTCTTGTGTAATATTTGGAGTCTGGTTCATTTAATTTATTTAGTTATAAAAAGAAAGCTTATACAAAATTATAAACATTATCAAATTTCTTTTAACTATAAAAAATACTTATAAGATTTAAATTAAGCTATTTTAATTTTATGTTAATAATTTATTTTGTAAACTCTTTGACTTTATATTTTTTTATATTAAAGTTCTTTTTTATAGTTTAATTGTAGAATCCTATTTTCATTTTCCTAGTCCAACTAATATATTTTACGTAAAAACTCTATTTTAATAAACTTTACTTCAATAAGCTCTACTTTTATTAAAAAAATAAACTTTTTTTTTTTTTTTTAGCGTGAGTTTTTTTCAAATTTAAAAAACACAAAGAGAAATGTGATATTTAAAATAATATGATACAAATTTATGTTACATAAAACTATTCATTATTTATTATTTTATCAGCCGTATATATTCAGTTAATCTTTTTGTATAAAAGAAAAAAGTAGTAATGTTTTTTTCCTTTTCAATACGTTAATGTCTATTAAAAAAACAAAAGTTACATTAAACTGTTGCCGTCTTTAGAGCATATGATTTCATGCCTTTTAGTTGTTAGTGTCGTCATCATCATCCAATAAATTTTCCTCCAAACAATCCTGAATTAATTTGTCAATGTCACAACTCCAGACAATTCCGTACGAAAAAGGATCCTTGTCAAAATATACGGCATCACCCCTTCTGGACTTAACCCAACTGTATCCATTAAATCCACCATCAGTACTACCACCTCCCGCGGAAACATTGAAACTAGGGGTGATCGAGAAAATAGATTCTACCCAGAACTGAGTAAGAACCGGAACCGGCCCTCACTGGAGTAGAAACTTCCAATATTTCCATTGTCAAAACTGTTTCCATCTGCAAAGTTTCCGAACCCAATATTTGTATTTAGGGTGTTTAAAACCGGTTAACCGTTTTCTTGAATTGAAATGGTTTTTTGGTTTATGAATTTTCTTAAATTGAAACCGAACCGATTTATGGGAAAATCGATTTTCCAGTTAACCGGTTTTCCCCTTTAAGGCTTAAACTTTTTTTTTTAAACTTTTTCCTGATTTAAATTATAAACATCGATAATATATATCCAAATTAAAATTAAACATTCATACATATGTAATGGGGATTTAGATTTAGGGATTTTTTTTTAAATTTTAATTTAATATATATATATATATAAAATATTGTAAACCGGTTAATAAAACCGGTTTCGACTAACTGGTTTGCTTTTTCTCCAAACCGGTAACCAAACTGAAAACACTATTTTGCAATTTCGATGAACCGAAACCACACCAGTTTTTCAGTTAACCGAAAATTTAGTTTGGTTTTTGCATTTTTCTGAACACCTTTATCTTGTACACTTTCAACATCACCACCACCACCAACAACACCATAATTTCTGTTGTTAAAACCTCCGATTTTTCCACCACCATAGTTGCCAGCTCCCTTGTAACTAGTATATCTGCCACCAAAACTACTGGGGTAATTTCCTCCAGTTCCATCGTTGTCATTGTTAGTAAGGTCTGTTAGTTGACTAACTATTGACTGTTAGTAAGTTACTATTATGTTAAACTACTGTGAGCTTGTAGCTTGTAGCTACTCCACTTGTATAAATGTAAAACAATACTATACTTTCTCATTAATAAGAAAAAAGATTACACTTGAGTTTGTTCAAGATTTTTCTTTCTTTTTCTTTTAGTTCTATCAACTATAGCTCAAAGCTCTACATGATATCAGAGCCTACGACCAACATCAAAATGGGTAAAGTTCCTGGTTTTTCTTCTATCTTTAATAAATCTAGTAGAAGTTCAAGCTCCAAAGGCCCAGTTGGATCAATTAGCTTCTTAAACTCTAATCCGATGTCTTCATCAAATTACCTATCATTTCACCCAAATTAGCGAGAGATAATCACTGATTAGGGAAATCACAAATCTTATTCGCAGTTAGTTCACATGATCTCGAAGAGCACCTCATTGGATTGAATCCTTGTCCTACTCAATTTGTTCAAACACAATCAGAAGAATCGAGCTCGGAATCAACTACAAAACCTATTCTAGAATATGTAATTTGGAAGATTGCACAATCATTTTTGTTTAAATTTCAAGTGTGACAACTCTCTGTCGAAGTGGCCACTTTCAATTAAATCCGTTTTCCATTATATCATGTGGGCACTTCAGAGTCTGAGTGGTCATATGCATATGACAGATATTTTGCATAACACGTATTGCATTTTGTTATTCCGTGAATTGTTTTTATTCTCTTTTGAGATATTGCTTGTGGTCCACGACACTTGTCATTTCTTCATACAATGTGTTGGAATGTTTGTTTGCAATTGTTGGTGGTCCCAACAAAGATTGGAATAAACTTTTTCATAAAGGTAAAAGCATAAAGTATCTTTTTGGCCACCTATCACCTTGCAATGGAGCCCAAGTTTTCTATATATTTGTTTTCTATATATTTGTTTTCTCTAATGCAATTCTGTTTAAGCCTAAATATTCCTCTGATAATACACTGAAAATTCCTTGAGGTTTCTTTTGTTTTGAATCAGGTTTCATATGCCTTAGCTAGGCTTACAAATACCTTGGATAAACCTTGTTTACTTGTTAATGGCTAGAATGTGGTTTTCAGTTGGTGATGCTTGATGGGATTTCAAGCTTTTGGAGCTGAAGTGCATCTTTGTTGTTGTACGTTGAGAGGAGCTCAAGGCTGACCAGGTGGTCTCATTGATGTGGAGCTTGCTACGATAGTTCGAGGTTGATAAGAGCTTGAAAATACACATTTACTTAGTGGTTTATGGGGATTATTTGTGAGAAATTAGGCTTACCTTGGTAAAGTTGCTTAATATTTTCATAATTGTCTTTTATGGGATCACAGGTGTGTTTAAGTGTTTTTAAGGTTATTAATGCTAAATGTTATGCTTGGATCGAGAATCATGTCAAAAACTGAATGAGTGACGAGTAGAAGGAAACGGATCGAGAATCGGAGTTGAATTGAAGAAGTTATGGAGCTTTGAAGTAAAGAGGAGATTCTAAATCACGCTCCAGTTTGAGCGCACCTTGGTGCTTCAACAATAACTTGAGCTATAGACCTCAGCTTAAGACGATTCTTTGACTTTTGGAAATCTGATTAAAAAGGCTACATTTCATATGTTTATCACTTCTCCAGATTCCATCGTTATCATGCTAAAAAATCACTATTTCTGGAGTGCTGAGGAATGATGCGAGATTTAAACTAAAGAAGAAGAAGTTACCACTATGCCGCAACACACTTTGTTCATAATCGACCGCACCGTAGCACGGTGTAAACTCCCCTGGTGTGCTTTATCTTGGTTCATGAATGTCTGGTTTGTAATGATGATAAATGAACACTAAAATCAACTTAGCAACCCATTCTGCTTAGGTTTAATCTACTTAGCAAGTGATTAAAACTTTTAGAATTAAGGCTAGAAAGAGCTAATGTAATGAGGCATTGTGCTATTAATGCTGACTTTCATGGAATTAATGCAAATATTACAAATCTTTTCAACTGATATTACTACTAAGAAGTCTCAATCTAAATCCTCACAATACATTATGGGTCAATCTTAGTTTAATGCTATGCAAGTACATGTTCCTTAGTCTCAGAATGTTACTTCTCAGCACTTTGTCACTGGTTACAATCAAAATCAACCAATGAACATTGCTCCTCAGAGTCAGTTCTACTTTCAACCCTTTTTTGGAGGTTTTATTGGTGGTAGAGAAGGAGGTAGAAGCAAGTTTATTTACCAAATGCGTGGGAAAACTAGTCACCTGGCACTAAACTGTTATCATCGATTTGATGTCAATTTACTACTAGAAACAACTTCTTGGCCAAGAATAGTTATCCATCATAAGATTCCTTTCAAAGTCCTCATTATGCTTCTAGTCTTTCTGGTTTTCCATAGCACTCTCAAGGATTTCCTTTAGGTCCACAGACGAATTCACGAGCTACTTTTACTCGATTTTATTCCAATTTTGGACAACAGTTTTTCATTTTTGGAAAACCAGTTTTTAGATACGATCCTCAAAGTTTATGTGAAAAATTAGAAAATGAAAATAAAATGTTGTTTTCTCAGTTTTCTAGAGCTTTAAAATTATAAATTAATTTTTGGATATTATATCAAACAGAAGCTATTGAAAAGCGTAACCAAGAGTACCTTAGAAGAAGCGTGATTGCATCAAAGAAACCTTGGAGCATGCCAGTTCAGAGAAATTCATTTTCGTTTTCACCTCCAATCATGAAGAAATGCAGGTCCTGGACAAACTTATAAACAACAATGTTGTTCTAAAACATTGCAATCTCTTGTTGGAGTTTTATAAGATTTCTTCCTAAGTTTATTATTATGCCTAATGCTTTTTGATCTCAAGAATATATGAATTGAATAAACAATGGACTAGGTTGAGATCGAAGATGATACTTAGTCGGTCTACTAGTAAAACCATAGGTTGAGTGAACGCTAGAGATAGGTTACCAACTTGTAAGGTTTTGGTAAACTCCATAAAGCGTAATGATCTCCATTGCTTAAATCTGATTAGAGATAATTCGGGTTAATAATTAGGGGTTAATTTGATAATTGTTCGAGAGAGTTATTGAATTTAGGGAGTTTGACATGTAGGAAGAGTTAATAATTAGCATAAGTGATCAATGCATATGAATAAGGTTGGTGTCAAACCTTTGTCTTAGGTCTAGTCATCTTGCATTAAACCCAAAGTTTTATTTAGTTGTTCCCTTTTCATCTCTTTAATTTCAATTGTTATTTTTTTAATTAATTTAGGTTTTCCTTAATTGATACAATTTGAATTAATCAAATAGTAATTAATAGTTTAATTGGTAATTGATATAGTATTCCCCTAGGTTGATATCCGTATTCATACACTTTATTACTTGACGATTCATACACTTGAGAAAATCACAAACGAAGTTTGACCAAATGGTAGTTTGAAGTTGCAACAACATGGAGTGTTCTTGCAACTGATGCTTAACTTTTCTTTGTAATTGAACTATAAATGGTTACCACATGGTTGGCTTCATCTAGACTTGGTCCCATGAATGTAGGCATTATGCCGAACCGTTAAACCCCTAGGAAGTAATCAAAGAGCTTGTTTTGGTTATCAAGAAAGTAAGGAGAAATAGGTTGTTAGAGCTTGTTAATAACCATAACCAATTTAGTGAAGAATAGAAGATTTTATCCTTGTATCTGTGATCAATTCTCTGAACCAATTCAAAAATTATACATTTGGTTGGATATTTAAATAATATTGATTTCTCCTTAATTTTTAGTTGATTATAATTGCTTTCTTTTATTTCACTTCGAAATTTCAAGACCCCCCTTTTTCTTTGCTTTAATTTTCATTAAAATAAATCTACCGAATCTCTGTGGATACGACCTTACTCATCACTGTTACAATTTATATTTTTTTGAGAGTGAGAATTTTATTATTTGTTGGATTCGACACCCACCAACAATCAGAAGAATCGAGCTTGGAATCAACTACAAAACCTAATCCAGAATATGTAATTTGGAAGAAAATTGATAAGCTTTTAGTAAATTGGTTACTTGCCTGAATTTCAAAATGAATGTTTGTTGTAATCTCAAAATGTCAGTATGCTGTTGATATTTGGCTCACTTTGGAAAAAGGAGATTGTTACTGAATCTCGAGCAAGAACTCTACATGTTAAGAGTTTGTTATAGAATACAAAAAAGAACAATTTAAGTATTTATGCATATTTTGTCAAAATGAAAAGCTTTGCTGAAAGTCTATCAGCAACTAGAGTAGTTGTCCCTAATGAAGAATTGTTAAACTACATCCTAGATGGACTCGAGTCTAAATTTGATGTTGTTGTTGTGAACATAACCACTCAATTGGAGTCTAGACTTGAACCTATTTCAGTACAAGAAGCGTAGATTATACTACAATTGTTTGAATTTATAAGTTATTTGTCAACTTATGATTCTAGTGTGGTAACACTAGTCATGGTATGAGCACTTCACTTTAAAGATTGCACAATCATTTTTGTTTAAATTTCAAGTGTGACGACTCTGTCGAAGTGGCCACTTTCAATTAAATCTGTTTTCCATTATATCATGTGGGCACTTTAGAGTTTGAGTGGTCATATGCATATGGCAGATATTTTACATAACAAGAATTGCATTTTGAAATTCCGTGAACTGTTTTTATTCTCTTTTGAGATATTGCTTGTGGTCCATGTCACTTGTAATTTCTTTATGCAATGTGCTAGAATGTTTGTTTGCAATTGTTGGTGGTCCCAACAAAGATTGGAATAAACTTTTTCATAAAGGTAAAAGCATAAAGTATCTTTTTGGCCACCTATCACCTTGCATTGGAGCCCAAGTTTTTTATATATTTGTTTTCTCCAATGCAATTATTTTAAACCTAAATATTCCTCTGATAATACTCTGAAAATTCCTTGAGGTTTCTTTTGTTTTGAATCAGGTTTCATATGCCTTAGATAGGCTTACAAATACCTTGGATAAACCTTGTTTATTTATTCATGGCTAGAATGTGGTTTTCTATTGGTGATGCTTGATGGGATTTCAAGCTTTTAGAGCTAAAGTGTGTCTTCGTTGTTGTACGTTGAAAGGAGCTCAAGGATGACCAGGTGGTCTCGTTGATGTGGAGCTTGCTATGGTAGTTTGAAGTTGATAAGAGCTTGAAAATACACATTTACTTAGTAGTTTATGGGGATTATTTGTGAGAAATTAGGCTTACTTTGGTAAAGTTGCTTAATATTTTCATAATTATCTTTTTATGAGATTACAGGTGTGTTTGAGTATTTTTAAGGTTATTAGTGCTAAATGTTATGCTTGGATGAAGAATCATGTCGACAATGGAATGAATGACGAGTAGAAGCAAACGGATCGAGAATCGGAGTTTAATTGAAGAAGTTATGGAGCTTTGAAGTAAAGAGGAGATTCTAGATTACGCACTAGTTTGAGCACGCCTTGGTGTTTCAACAATAACTTGAGCTGTAGACCTCAGCTTAAGACTATGCTTTAATTGTTGGAAATCTGATTAAAATGGCTACATTTCATATGTTTACCACTTCTCCAGATTCCATCGTTATCATGCTCAAAAATCACAATTTCTGGAATGTTGAGGAATGATGCGAGATTTAAACTAAAGAAGAAGAAGTTATCATTGTGTCGCAACACACTTTGTCTAGAATTGACCGCGTCGTAGCATAGAGTTGGGGCACAGTCACAATAGTTAGGATTTTTTCTTCTGTTTTTTATTAGGAAAATAGGGTTAAGAGTCATAAACTAAATATAATTAAGGAAAATAATGCTCTAACCCTTGTGGAATATAAATAAAAGTTTTTTAGCATTATTTTGGGGATTCTTTGGGGAGAATTAGAAGAGGCTAATGCAAAAGAAGATCAAAGTGACAAAATTTCTGGAGCTTTTGATTTGCAATATAGAGAAGTCTTCTTATTTCTTTCTTGAACTCATGTTTCTTATTTTAATAAAAATGATTGTTTCTTTCATGTTGATTATGAATTGAATTTATTCTCTAGGGCTAAGATGTAACCCAATCTCTTGATTATGTGTTACTTTATTTATGTTGATTTTTATTAAGATTTCTTCCTAAGTTTTATTATTATGCCTAATGCTTTTGATTCTCAAGAATATATGAATTGAATAAACTAATGGACTAGGTTGAGATCGAGAGATGATACTTAGTCGGTCTACAGTAGTAAAACCATAGGTTGAGTGAACTCTAGAGATAAGTTATCGCGACTTGTGAGGTTTTGGTAAACTCCATAAAGCGTAATGATCTCCAATTGCTTAAATCTGATTAGAGATAATTCGGGTTAATAATTAGGGGTTAATTTGATAATTGTTCGAGAGAAAGTTATTGAAAATTTAGGGAGTTTGACATGTAGGAAGAGTTTAATGAAATTAGCATAAGTGATCAATGCATATGAATAAGAGTTGGTGTCAAACCTTTGTCTTAGGTCTAGTCATCTTGCATTAAACCCAAAGTTTTATTTAGTTGTTCCCTTTTCAGTTCTCTTTTAATTTCAATTGTTATTTTTTTAATTAATTTAGGTTTTCCTTAATTGATACAATTTGAATTAATCAAATAGTAATATAATAGTTTAATTTGGTAATTGATAATAGTAATTCCCCTAGGTTCGATATCCGTATTCATACACTTTATTACTTGTACGATTTCATACACTTGAGAAAATCACAAACAGAAGTTTGACCAAATGGTAGAGTTTGAAGAGTTGCAACAACATGGAGTGTTCTTGCAACTGATGCTTAACTTTGTCTTTGTAATTGAACTATAAATGGTTACCACAGTGGATTGGCTTCATCTAGACTTGGTCCCATGAATGTAGGCATTATGCCGAACCGTGTAAAATCCCCTAGTGTGCTTTATTTTGGTTCATGAATGTCTGGTTTGTAATGGTGATGAATGAACACTAAAATCAACTTAGCAACCCATTCTACTTAGGTTTAATCTACTTGGTAAGTGATTAAAACTTTTAGAATTAAGGCTAGAAAGAGCTAATGTAATGATGCATTGTGCTATTAATGTTGACTTTCATGGAATTAATGCAAATATTACAAATCTTTTCAACTGATATTACTACTAAGAAGTCTTAATCTAAACCCTCACAATACAGTATGGGTCAATCTCAGTTTAATGCTATGCAAGTACATGTTCCTTAGTCTCAGAATGTTACTTCTCAACACTTTGTCTCTGGTTACAATCAAAATCAACCAATGAACATTGCTTCTCAGAGTCAGTTCTACTCTCAACCCTTTTTTGGAGGTTTTATTGGTGGTGGAGAAGGAGGTAGAAGCAAGTTTATTCACCAAATGTGTGGGAAAACTAGTCACCTATTACCAAACTGTTATCATCGATTTGATGTCAATTTACTACTAGAAACAATTTCTTGGCCAAGAATAGTTATCCATCATTAGATTCCTTTCAAGGTCCCCATTATGCTTCTGGTCTTTCTGTGTGTGCTCTCAAGGATTTCCTTTAGGTCCAAAGACGAATTCACGAGCTACTTTAACTCCTCCACTTTATTCCAATTTTGGACAACAATTTTTCATTTTTTGAAAACCAGTTTTCAGATACGATCCTCAGAGTTTATGTGAAAAATTAGATAATGAAAATAAAAAGTTGTTTTCTCAGTTTTCTACAGCTTTAAAATTATAAATTAATTTTTGAATATTATATCAAACAGAAACTATTGAAAAGCATAACCAAGAGTACCTTAGAAGAAGCGTGATTGCATCAAAGAAACCTTGGAGCATGCCGGTTAAGAGAAATTCATTTTCGTTTTCAACCTCCAATCACGAAAAAGTGCAGGTCTTGGACAAACTTATAGACAACAATGTTGTTCTAAAACATTGCAATCTCAGCTGCATATGAACACATATATATACATTTCAATTGTCGTTAAACGCTAAAAAAAAAAAAATTCAGTAGAACATTATCACATCTAAGACTGCAAAATTCTGTTTTTAGTGTTACATATAGACATTCCAACTGAACATTTGTCTTGAGAGTCTTTATGAACACATTTTTCGAAAGCTAACTTATCACCATTTGTTGGCCAATCATATGAGAAATACTTCACGGCAACTCGCTTTCCTTCAGAGTCGAGAAGAAGAATGTTCTTCACCGAATGGCAGCAATCATATAGAATATTAAAACGAATCGGGCCATTAGAATAGAACAATAGCTCAAAATTATACGATGGATGAACTTGTTTTGAAATCCTTTATATCAAATACAGAAACATACTATAACCCCAAACTAAATCTAAGTCTGAGTTATGTTTGTAATCAAAGAAAGACGTACGATTAACCGTTATATTTACAACCAAAAAAAAAAAAAAAAATTATAACCCATCAAAGAGATTATGGAGTTTAAATCATGCAATAAAGAATCATCCCTCGATGATTCAATTAGAAATTTTTAAGAATTTCTAAAATTTAATCCAACAAAAATTACATTGTATGACAATAAACCCTAATTTACCAATTAATTAGTATAACCATTTAAAATCAAATAAATTTCATGTGATTCAAATTCATTTAAAATTTGGTCAATAAATCTTACAATTTTCTTT
Source organism: Pistacia vera (assembly GCF_008641045.1). NCBI lineage: Eukaryota > Viridiplantae > Streptophyta > Magnoliopsida > Sapindales > Anacardiaceae > Pistacia > Pistacia vera. The sequence goes on from NW_022196095.1 coordinate 690,373, forward strand.
CAAAAAAAAATTGAGGTATTTATATCAAATTGAATTTTTTTTCTCTATTATTATTATTTCATTGTAACAAAGCATCTAAAAAAAAAGTAAACAGAATAGAGCTATTTCAGATCAAATCTCAACAACACAAATCAAAAGCCATACTGTTTCAACAATGTTTGGTTGCCTAGAATATAATCTAGAATCCCATGTTTAAGTTTTCTTGGTTGTTTAAAGAAACGAGGATTTATGAGACATAAATAAATCTCCAAATTCTTTGCCTTTCTTATATTTCCTCTTCGACAAAACAGAGTACATAAAAACAGAGCATATACAAACAGAGCCTCTATGAAGAAATTGAATGGATCAAAATAAGAAAGAGAGACTCACATTAGAGGCAGAGAAGTGAGCCATTTTTGATAAAGTTTTGAGTGAGAAGATGAAACAGCGTTTGTTGTTAGCTTGCTGGAGCGCTATTTATATGTAATTAGGTAAAGGGTAGTTTTGTCATAAGTGATGAAGGGTAAGAAGGTAAAATCCAGTTAGAATATTGGATAAATATCGATATATTGGTTCAGGTAATTATCATGGGAGAAGAGGTAGCCGATATACCTGCAATAGTGGAAAGGATATCTGCTTTGCCAGAGCCAATTTTACGGCACATCCTGTCATTCCTTTCATTCAAACAAGTTTCTTAAACTAGTATTGTGTCCACAACATGGGAAAAATCCTGGCATACATTCCTGGTTTTGGAGTTTGAACTTACTTCAATGTGTGGAGAAAACACGTATGAACCGGCGCACAATGAGAATAAGAAATGGATTGTTCATCCACCAAAGAGTTGAATATGCTATAGGATGTCATGTCAAAGAGTTGGAATATGATATGCCCTCTTGTTTCTGCTGACTTGCAGTACAGTTTGCCTCAAATGGTTTTATGTGCTGAATCAGTAGTTGAGAATATACTTGCTGGATGTCCTTTGATAAAGGATCTATGTTTCCAGTATTGTTAAGCTATCGAACTGTGTAACACTGAGGAACTTGAGTGATCTGAGATGGAAGAAGCATTGGGTGTCCATTCAGTTTTTACTGATGTGTGGTGTGCCATACCATGGGAGATGAAGATATCTATGTGTAAGGATATTTATATCTTTAGATTTCTGTACAGCTCCTATAATGGATAAGTGGCTCTGCAACCGAATGTTTTCAATGAGGATTTGGTTGAAGTCGAGTCTGAGACTCCTAATTTGAGTAGTATATTCAACTATAGCGGTGATATAATCTCATTCTCTTTCGGTGGTTCTACTCTGTTCGAGGCTAGCCTTTGTTTCTTCGCAAAGAATATCGACACTCAGTGGTCTAATTCTCTTCGTTTAATGTATCTTGTCAAGAATGTGACCTTTCCGGAGGAATTGAGGCAAACCATATCACCTCTATTTTGCGGTGTAAAGCATTTCAAATTTATAATATATAGACCACCTCCAAGTAGGGGTGTTCAAAAAAATACAAAAACCGAACCGAACCGAAAAACTGGTTCGGTTACGGTTCGAAAAATTCAAAAAACCAAATTTGCGGTTCGGTTACCGGTTCGGGAAAAAATAAAAAAGGGTTAACCGAAACCGGTTTTTTGAACCGGTTTTACAATATATATATATTAAATAAAAATAAATATTATATATTAAATAAAAAATAATAATATTATATATTATATATTAAATAAAAAATAATAATATTTTGAATGTATTGTTAGTAGTGGTCAATGGATATGTATGAATGTCTAATTTTTATTTGGATATGTATTATTTATATTTACAATTTAATTTAGGAAAAACTAAAAAAAATAAGTTTTATAAAAAAAAGGGAAAACCGGTTTTCCCTCCAAACCGGTTTGGTTTCGGTTCGGGAATTTTTCCGAACCGAAAAACCAGTTCGGTTCATTTGAACACCCCTACCTCCAAGTGTTGCAATAAAAAATACACTGGATGGCTTGGTCTGATTTCGTCGCATGCGAAAACTGTGTCAACCTCTGGATAACCCACCCAAACGACTAAAGTCTTGCCATCCTACTACAAGGCTAATGGTTTAGTTTGTTATTTTAACATTCTTTTTTCTATGTTTATTCTTTCTGGTTAAACAAGGTTTTCTTAAATGGTAATCCTTTAGAAAGGAAAACATTGCCCCTGAACACAAAACTTTTTGGTCCTTTGCGCCCATGGAATGGACATAGCTGCTTGTTTCAAAACATATAAGCTTTTTCATTAATGAATATTGACGGATTTGCTCTAGTTCTACAAGAGTAACTAAATATTGGGGAAACTGTTTGAAGAGTTAAAAACACATATGTAATCAATGACAATTGAGCGGGGGTTAAGTAGGGACGGAGCCAGGATTCTATTTTAGTGGGGCCACAAGAAAATTAAAATATATTTTAGATTTGAGAAAAATAAATTAATGGTGGTGATAATGTTGGGATTTTAGGCTACTTTGGTAAATAAAATAAAGGTAGTGATAACACATAGTAGAAGGGTACAAATATAAAAATTTTCCAAGGTCTATGGGGGCATGAGCCCCCACTCACACCGTAGTGGCCCCATCGTTGAGGTTAATTGCAATAATCCTTAAAACAATTGTTATAAGCGTTGTTTTTGACTTTTTAACCCACTTGGATAACGTTTTAGTGATACTTTTTGTTAATTAAAATGAATTGTGGTGCTGTATTCATAGTAACTCTGTAACAGTGTAACACAACACAACCTTACCTCTGTGTTTTAAAAATTGAACCCGACCGACCAGTCTAACTGGGACCCGACAGCTTCTCCGATCCTTATCGTGCTATTGGTTTGCACTTTAAAATATTCATATTTTAAAGTGCAAACCAATAGCACGATATCTGCATAAAATGTACACCATATAGCAAATGGGAAAATGCTCATTTGACATCTTTAGGGTTTTTTAATTATATTGTCTTATTTTGTTTATTGCTTCTTGCATATCCATACGTTGTCATATAACAAAAAAGGATTACATATTTTTCTATTTCTGCACTTGGAGGCTCATTCTTTTTGTAAATTCAATTATGAAATTGACTGAATTACAATTGGAAGACATCCTTAAGAAATTCCCTCATGAAGCTCAGGATTTAAAGTATGCTAATAGTATAAAAACTAGCTTACACATCTCAACTAATCCTTCGAGACCCTGAAACTATCGGCCAAATAAAAACTCTAGTGGTTACCTACATTAACACAGGGATGAATTCAGAACCTCGTAAATAATATGCTTCAAGAGTCCCTATCAAACCATTTTGATATCTCTCATCTACAGTTTTTTTTTTTTTTTTCCTGTGTATGTTGTTGTAACACAATTAACCAATAATAAAGTTAAAGTGAACTCGGTTCTTGGCTTCTCACTATGTCGCGTTTGTATTGCAGCAAGATCTTATTTGCGATTAAGTGACGTTACATGCTTTAAAAGGGGAAAAAAAATTCAAAGAGCTAATTTATTGCCAAGTTGAGTTTTTGTACAATGAGATGAATGACAATAAGAGGGAGATACATTTAGAGCAAAATATTTTATATGTGATGGCAAAACCTAAGGGCTGTAAAAAGAAGGGCCACACTNGAGTTAAAAACACATATGTAATCAATGACAATTGAGCGGGGGTTAAGTAGGGACGGAGCCAGGATTTTATTTCAGTGGGGCCACAAGAAAATTAAAATATATTTTAGATTTGAGAAAAATAAATTAATGGTGGTGATAATGTTGGGATTTTAGGCTACTTTGGTAAATAAAATAAAGGTAGCGATAACACATAATAGTAGAAGGGTACAAATATAAAATTTTTCCAAGGTCTATGGGGGCATGAGCCCCCACTCACCCCGTAGTGGCCCCATCCTTGAGGTTAATTGCAATAATCCTTAAAACAATTGTTATAAGCGGTGTTTTTTACTTTTTAACCCACTTGGATAACGTTTTAGTGATACTTTTTGTTAATTAAAATGAATTGTGGTGCTGTATTCCTAGTAACTCTGTAACACAACGCAACCTTACCTCTCTGTTTTAAAAACTAGACCCGGCCGGCCAATTTGACTGGGACCGTATTGGTTTGCACTTTAAAATACATATTTTAAAGTGCAAACCAATAGCACGATATCTGCATAAAATGTACACCATATAGCAAATGGGAAAATGCTCATATTCTTTTTGTAAATTCATTTATGAAATTGACTGAATTACAATTGGAAGACATCCTTAAGAAATTCCCTCGTGAAGCTCAGGATTTAAAGTATGCTAATAGTATAAAAACTAGTTTACGTGCATCTCAACTAATCCTTCAAGACCTTGAAACTATCGGTCAAATAAAAACTCTAGTGGTTACCTACATTAACACAGGGATGAATTCAGAACCTCGTAAATAATATGCTTCAAGAGTCCCTATCAAGCCATTTTGATATCTCTCATCTACAGTTTTTTTTTTCCTGTGTATGTTGTTGTAACACAATTAACCAATAATAAAGTTAAAGTGAACTCGGTTCTTGGCTTCTCACTATGTCGCGTTTGTATTGCAGCAAGATCTTATTTGCGATTAAGTGACGTTGCATGCTTTAAAAGGGGAAAAAAAATTCAAAGAGCTAATTTATTGCCAAGTTGAGTTTTTGTACAATGAGATGAATGACAATAAGAGGGAGATACATTTAGAGCAAAATATTTTATATGTGATGGCAAAACCTAAGGGCTGTAAAAAGAAGGGCCACACTTGCATTTCCATCCCTCAGGTTCATAATTTGCATACTGAATGCCATAATGGCTCTTCTTGTGCTTGCTGGTGGTGGGAACTTGAATGGCCTCACATGGAATGCACCCATAACACTTGTGCACACAGCTTGGTGGAGTTGACCCTATTTTGGAATACGCTTCTTCATTTATGTTCTTGGTACCCTTCGAATTAAAGAGTTGAATCAGTAAGTATTTATGGTGTTAGCTGCTTGTAATTAATGACACAAGTGGAGAGATGAAGAGAGGGAGATGTAAAATAATAAACCTGTTTTGAGTTCATCTTTGTGTCTGAGTTGAGTGGATTCTGGCCTGTGATATTTGATCAAGCATTCAAGTAAGAAATTGAAAATTTTCTTTTCATGAAGAAGTTTCAAGTTAAAGCCAAACAAAAAAGCCCTTTTGGAGAAGAGGACAAAGGTTGTGATCATTGTGGAGAAAGAGTAAATATGGACGCTTCACTTGACAACAAAACCATGAAAAAGTGTTGCAGTTTTGGGTTAAAATAAGCTAACCTGGTTGATAAGCAGCTGGAGGAAGAGCATCATTAGGAGCAAAAGGCCTGCTGGCAGCAGACACCCAACTCAACATTTGAAAAGTTACAAATAGAAAACAACACAATCTTCCCTTCATTTCTTCAAAACTTCAAGTGATGATGATGATGATGATGATGATGATGATGGTGGTGGTGGTGGTGCTAGTGGTAATTTAGCTAATGATGATGGCAGATAGAAGGAGAGGAGAGTGAGAGAACTTTGAAGTTGAAGCACACACAGAAACACTCTCTTGGGTAGTTATATAATGCCATGCATGATTGCTCAAATATAAGAAGTAAAAAATGAAAACAAAGCTACCAATCAAACTCCCATTTCCCAAAAAGCTAGCCCAGAACCTCTAAAACTTTCTTGGATTTCTCTCTTTTCTTACATTAGCATAGAGGTGGTGGTTGCTTCACAAGCAAAGAAATTCAGGTTTTCTTGTCAAATGGATGAAACCACCAAATCACCTTATGGCTTATCTGTTTCTCCTCTGTACACAAGTCACCTTCTCTTCTCGGCTCTTTCTCTCTCTTTCTCAAATCAATGTAATATCCTACTCTATGGGGTGGTCCCTTTTTGGGGTCTGCAAAACTTGCAACACCACTAATATCAGAAGAAATCTTTGCCTAGACTGCAGTGCATCTTTTTTTTACTCTGCTAGCTTCATTGCTATAAAAGGAAGAAAAACTCTGTAGCAGACTTTCAATTTATTTTATTCAAGCAGGAAAAGCATCCATATCTGATACATTCAGCTCTGCAGAAGGACTTAATGAGTTAGTTAATTAATTAATTATGCTAGGTGAGTCAACTTCTGCAGGTTGGTAAGTGGGGAACACCCTAAGGCTTGGTTATCAAATCTCATCCATTCATTTGAAAATCAACCAAGATCGACAATTAAGAAACTTGGTGGTCCAGACTGTGCATGCTCAATGACTAGTCTCTCCTTTTTTATTATCAGGTTGCACCATAAACTGGCTGCAGATTTAAAGAATGAAGAAGCTAAGAGAATTGTTCAATTACTTAGGTGTGAGCTAAGAAGGTGAAGCATAGAGGCAAAGGTTGAAATGAGGAAATTTGATGGAACCATTCAGTTAGTCTCTCTCTAGCTGGCAAATTTAGGAGCTTTGGTGACATAGGGATGTCAAATTTGAAAAAATACTGGCTTTTGAATTTGTTTCTGCAAATTTTTCATTGATAATTGTGCCTGAGTAGAGTGATTTGATCATTCAATGTGCTGTTGCTGTACTGTGATACGATACCTCAGTCAGTCATTTCTTGTAGCTAAAAAGAGAGTGAGAGTAAGCACAACTTCATTTCTTGGTTATTACAGGAGTGTCGGACAAAAGAGATCATGCTCTTTGAGCATTTTGGCTTATTGAAAGACACTCTTCATCCAAGCACCATTTTGTCCATGCAAATTTCACAATATTAGCTACACGACAGCAATCCAAAACATAAATTCAGCATGGAAAACAAAAACATGTCCTCTACTTTTAGTTGATGGGTAATAACTTTTAGTATTTGAGTTCTAAACATGAACTTGCTAAGGACTCAAACTTACACTGATGCTCTAGGATTTCCTCTTTTTCCTTGTCAATGAATGCTAAAGCAAGTCAAAAAGTTCAAATGAGCCTCACTGCATTCGGATTCAATGAAAGAATTTCACACCAATTAGTCCTTGGAAAAAATTCGTATCCGAAGTTGGATCCAAAATTTTTAAAAAAAAAAAGGAAGATATATATCATATTTGCTTTCTAAGAGGCAAAAATGGTGAGCCACATCATTTAAGATATCAAAATTCATGCGTCGTATTGCTCAAAAATTAAATCTTACGCTTACGTCAAGATGCCGATACGCTTCTTATAAACCAATATCCGCAGCTTTGAACATTTTAACATCAACAAGTGACTAGGGATATATATGCATCAATGCCAAAATTCTTGATTAAAATTTGACATTAAATTTTAGTCTCATTGACAGAAATTACATATATTCACTATGATTGGCACTTGGCAGGGTTCCCCTTCCGCTATTTTACAATCAGAGGACCCGATAAGAGTAAAGGAAATCTGAAGGAATCAAAGCTAATGCAATGGCTTTAAACATGATTTTGAAACATCTCATGACAAAATATTTATTTGCATCATGTATGCAAGTAAATAAACAAAGCCAATATCAAGCAACCTACAAGATTGATTACATCTGAGATTTTAATCTTGACATATCAAGGAAATAAACGACAATCTTAATGAACTACATAACATTTATCTTTCAAGATTCTATCCAATAAGGAAAGTAGCACACGTAAACAAAGAGAAACATACAGTAAATTCTCAGAGAGAACAATTGAAACATAACCTAGAATACATTCTCTTTCATCAAATCAGAACATTTGCATATTTGAAGCATCATCATGAATAAAGCGACCACATAATCCATGACTTACTTTGAAGAAGACTTGTAACTACTAGATTCTTTCTTAGGACGAACTGCTTGGACAAGGGCCTGAATCTCTTCCTTGAATCTTTGAAACACGCCTGGAGCTTTCACTTCATCAACTGGAGTGCTCTCATCAATGTCATCACTAGTCCCATGTGTTTCCTTGGTGTGGCGTGGCGATTTATCATGGTGACCTATAGCTTCAATCTCTTCCTTAGCTCTTTCCAATATGTTTGGTGATTTCACATCTTTTTCTTTCACATATACAAAACAAAAAAAAACTTATAGTCTGTCTCATCACCTACAAAATTTTGCTTCAATGACCATAAATTACTATCAACATTCTTACAATTACAAGACTCAATTTCATGGATCAAAAGATGAGCTTTTTCACTTATGCCTGTGCTAAAGATTGTATTTTTCACTATCCAGACAAAAACACAAAAGAAAATGAAGCAGCATAAACTGAAAACTACACACTAAACAGGTTTGGTATCTTAATGAAGATCACAACAAAAAATTGTATATAATCTACAACTACAAGACTCAATTTCATTGATCAAAAGATGAGATTTTTCACTATTGTCTATACTAAAAATAGCATTTTTCAATATCTAACCAAAATTACAAAGCAAATGAATCAGCATAATATGAAAAATACCCACTAAACAAGATTTTATGAATGAAGATTATAGTACAACAACTAAAAAGAATCAATCTTTCCAGAGTCAGATGATCGATGTCTTAAAAGGAGCTAACTTTAGAGATTAAAACGAAACAAGAAGTGCAGGGCATATAGAAAACAAACCATACCAGATGGAGTGTGTGATGCGTCTGGTTTTGATTCTGCCATTGAAGTTTCTTCAAGAAAAATTTGTGGGTTTGATTCATGAATCATGATTGGGGTTTCATGAAGGAGGAGGAGGTGCCAAAGTGGGCCTAGTGAGGACGCCCAAATTTGGACTTGTTATTGGGCTGGTGATGTTCTGATTGAGCCCATTCTATTCTGGGCTGAGGCCCATCAAAGAGTTGGACTTGAAAATGTTTGGATGAATAATGGAAACAGAAAGTGTAATACTACACAAATTTTTTGTCCAAGTAATGTGTCATCTAAACTGTTACCATATAAAATTGACAAATTATTTGGGATGAATTTTTTAGAATAATATTTTGGAAGTGAAAAGTCTTAGTTAAAACAGATGTATCATGTCGTCCATATACTTCTTTAATGACATCTCACTCTTTATAAGTTCATTTTTTTCTTTTTTTATGTCTGTTTTGTCTAACTAAGAAGATATTTTTTAGATAGAACAGATGTACCACATCACATGTATACTTCTTCAATAACATCTTGCTACCTATACATTCATTTTCTCTCATCCACCAAACTGTTGTTACTAATTTTGAAATAAATGTGTACATAATATACTATTATTAGAGAGATATGAAGATAACGTGGTATGTTTGCTCTACCAAAACTTTATCTAGAATGTTGTTCACATGTTTACTAAAATGAATACAAACTTTATTTCATATTTTTGTAATTAAACCATTGAATATATAGGGATGCCAACTTTTTAATTAGTCAAATCTTAAGAGAGTTTGTCTGTTTAAATTAGACAAAATGGAAAATCATATGTCTCGTTTACATGTGTAAAATCTTGGTCGGTTCTAATAAATATTTAATTTAGCATATTTTAAAATTGTTCAATTACTTATAAATTTTTAGGTAATTGAACAATTTTAAAATATGGACAAAATTGGCCAATCCTTTTACCCTTTAATCTATGCCTTTTAATTAATCTAATTGGATAAGGCCCCTAATGAATATGAAAAATAATACTATAATAAATAATTTGTAATTTGTAATATTATACATTTATATGTTGCATGCTCTTCTAGAGTGATGAGATAATGGGAATGGAATTCCATATGAATACAACTTTAATCTCTTGACTAATTTTAGCCAATTAATTGACTTAAATTGTGATTCTTAGGTCAGAAAAAAGTCAATACTATAATACAATTTTTGATATACTCTTTCTGTGCTACAAAAAGAAGCTGGAATTACACAATTTAGTGTTCAAACTAGGGTGACTAGATAGGGATATCAACTTTTTAATTAGTCAAATCTTAGGAGAGTTTGTCTGTTTAAATTAGACAAAATGGAAAATTAGGGCTTCGTTTGGTTGGATTTTGAAAATACTATTTTTAGTATTCCCAAAAAAGTTAAACAGTAAAATACCTAAAAACTCACAATATTATTTAACTTTATTCAATATTTTTTAAACCCCCTAAATTTGTTAATTCAATTAAATACCCCTAAACATTTTTAATATTTTTGTTACGGCGACTCCGGCTACCCTCCGGCGGTGGTGGCCGGCTGTCCGTATTTGAGGGTGGATTGGGGGTGTTTTTGTTAACTTTTAATGTTTTATTATAAGGGGTGTTTTGTAAAAAAACAAACATAGGGGGTATTTTACAATTTGTAAATCCTCCATCGTAATACCCGCCCAATTCAACTTTTTTTTTAACTTTTTTCAAAAAACTTTTCCCAAAAACACAAAATTGTGAACCAAACGGAGCCTAGATGTCTCGTTTACATGTGTAAAATCTTGGTCGGTTCTACTAAATATTTAATTTAGCATATTTTAAAATAAAGTTTTCAAAAAAGTTAAAAAAGAAAAGGAAAAGTAGCTAATTTCTAAAATGAACACAAACTTTATTTCATTTTTGTTGAATAGTAGCTAGGCAAACACATCAAGCAACTAAAATTTCTCTCAAATGCATGTACAGAAATGGTCTTATGGAAATTTGATGAAAGATAGTTTGTTGGTTTCTTGACTCTGCGATGCTCAATTAAAAAAAAAAAATTACATTTTTTTTTTTTTGGATAAGATTTAAGACTATTGAAAAAAAAAAAAAGTACATTAAGCTTATATTAACTTAATTCCTTTGTTATATCTGGTTTACTAAAAGATTAAAAAAGGGGGATTTTTCTTTTTGTTCACTGAAGGTGTCTGAGCTAGCTTGTATGTACCTCAATTAATCATTCGAGGCTTTGAAACTACCGATCGAATAAAAACCCTAATGGTCACCTTTATTAGTGTCTGAATGACTCAAACTCGGGAGCTCATGAATTCATTTTGTTTTTTTACCATCAGGTCACTTAGTAATGATTAAAACGAAGTTTTTCTTGTTCGGTATAGATTGTTATCATGCAACACAATTTCAAATTTATCATTATCTATTTTCTTTTCATTGAGTAACATCTTCTTGTCCTTTTCATTATGAATTTTTTCTTGTTATTATTATAAAGAGAAGTTAATCTAATCTCTAATTATATATATAGAAACTTTCTCATTCCTGTCTATAGCAATTATAAATATAAAAAATACAAAATTTTACAATTTTCATGAGAAGAATTTGAGTGAAATTTTATCTTTTGACGACGTCGACATTAGTTAGTAACAAATTAACAATTCTTGAAATTGTATATTCCTAAGTTTAAGTAGTAAATAGAAAAGAAAGAAAAATAGATAATTATGAAACTGTGATCGATTTCCCAAATTAAAAACACTTGTATCACATTGGTCCAAGAACATTTATAATTCTCTTTCAGTGGACGGTGTTCCAAATCTAAATAAAATAAATTGTTAAGTCAAAGAGAACTTTATATAATGTGTAGCATATGGCCCCATAAAATCGTTATCTTGGTTGGAAATTGCCTATTATAAGGAAACATTAATTGTCGTGATAAATGTGTCCACAAAAAGCTTTGAAATATTATGTACAAACTATACCTTATAGTTTCTTTATCTTTCAGTTCTTGGGGTCCAAGCTAGATAAGACAAATATATTGTCTTATCTAGCTTATCAATTAATTATAAATGCTACAATTTATTAATAAAGTAATGGACAAAATTGGCCAATCCTTTTACCCTTTAATCTATGCTTTTTAATTAATCTAATTGATAAGGTCCCCAATGAGTATGAAAAAGAAAAAATACTATAATATATTATTGTAATTTAATATATTTATAATTATATGTTCCATGCTCTTCTACATAGATGAGACAATGGAAATGGAATTTCATATGAATACAACTTTAATATCTTGACTAATTATAGCCAATTAATTGACTTGAATTATAGTTCTTGGGTAGAAAGAAGGCATATTATATAGTAATTGATATGCAATCTCTAATAAACTTTTTCAAAATACATGTTTTCTGATGTACTCTTTCTGTGCTACAAAAGCAAGCTGGAATTACACAATTTAGTGTTCAAACTAGGGTTCATTTTTGTTGAATAGTTAGGCAAACACATCAAGCAACTAAATTTTTTTGGGTGATTGATAATTTTATAAAGAATAAAGAATTACATCTAAAAGCAAGGGACGACGCTTACAAAAGAGCAAAAAGTACCCAGGATGTACAACCCTTTACACACCCACCATTCCACGAACACCCCAAGAACAACCAAAAAAATAGCCAAGGATGACTATACAAAAGGCCCTTAGAGTACTGGCTGTGTAAAGAAACAATAGCCACAGCCAAAAACAGCACAGGAAATCACCGGACACAGAAGATGCAAGCCACCAAAACGAAGCCAGAACCAGAATCCTCACAGCCACAAACCAGCAACTAAAATTTCTTCGAATGCATGGAAACATTGAAATATTAAGATATTGGTGAAAGAGAGTTCGTTCGTTTCTCAAAAAAATTACTTTTTTATTTTTTGACAAGATTTAAGACTATTGAAGAAAAATAAGTACATTACGGTTATATTGACTTAATTTCTCTGTTATAGATGGTTTACTAAAAGATAAAAAAAAAAATTGAGTTTCTCTTATTCGTAATAGATTGTTATCATGAAAAACAATTTCAAATTTATCATTATCTATTTTTTTTATCCAATAACATCTTATTCGTAATAGATTATTTTCTAGTTAGGGAAGTTAATTCAACCTCTAATTATATACATTGAAACATTCTCATTCTTGTTTATAGCGGTTATCAATACAAAATTTTATAATTTTCATAAGAAGAACTTGATTGATTTTTTGTCCTTTAATACTTCCTGACGTCGACATCAGTTAGTAATAGTTCTTGAAAGTGTATATTCCAATCGATTCCCCAAATTAGGAACACTTGTATCACATTGATCCAAGAACATTTATAATTCTCTTTCAATGGACGGTGTTCCAAATGTCAATAAAATCAATCGTAAGTCAAAGAGAAATTTATATTATGTGATATCATATGGCCCCATAAAATCATAATCTTGATTGAAAAATGCCTACTGTAAGGAAACATTAATTATCGTGATAAATGTGTCCACAAAGAGCTTTGAAATGTTAAGTTTCTTTATCTTTCAATAAGTGGGATCCAAGCTAGATAAGATAAATATATTGTATGTATAATGCTACAATTTATTAATAAAGTAATGTGAAATAAGAAACCCTAATGAAGGTTACAATTAGTTTACTTAAAAAAAAAAAATATAATTATATATGTATGTAAAGGGTTACAAGCACATCAGTTAAGAGACGAGGGTTTTGGTCGTTTATGTAGCATAAGAACACTCTTACCAAGCAGAGACGTCTTTTCAGGATAAAATTGTACGGGTCCTAGGACTCAAAACAGAAAATACCCTTAGGAACCCTCAAAACAAATAATACCTTTGGAAATCCATCTACCATGTTTCTAGATTCGACATATATCAATATCTCTGTGAACTCACCTACCATGTATCTGGATTCGGCATACATCAACATAAATATTAATATCGGAAAATCTAGCCTATATTAAATGAACATTGTGAAAACATCGTCATAAATTTTGAAAAATAAGTAATACTATATATATAAAGTTAAATTTTTAATTGATATAAAATTCATTAATTAGTACAAAATTTTATAATTTTCATAAGAAGAAACTTGATTGAATTTTTGTCTTTCAATACTTACTGACGTCGACATTAATTAGTAATAGTTCTTGAAATTGTAATATTCCAAGTTTAAGTGTTAAGTAGAAAATGAAAGAAAAACAGATAATTATGAATCTTTGATCGATTCCCCAAATTAGGAACACTTGCATCACATTGGTCCAAGAACATTTATTATAATTCTCTTTCAATGGATGGTGTTCCAAATCTCAATAAAATCAATTGTAAGTCAAAGAGAAATTTATATTATGTCATATCATATGGCCCAATAAAATCATAATCTGGATAATTGAAACATTAATTATCGTGATAAATGTGTCCACAAAGAGCTTTGAAATATTAAGGGTGAGTTTCTTATATTATTTTGGATAGAATTTTTGAAAAAGTAAGAGTTAGATGGTAACAACGGCGTAAGATTTAAAAAGTTAATAAAAACATCCCTTAGGTTTATTAATTTACTAAATACTCGTGTAATAAAAATATTAATAATTAAAAAAAAAAAAACCTTACTCATCTATTAAATACTGACAGCCACTATCACTGTCGGAGAGTGGCTGGAGTCGCCGTATCGACGCACGATTAGTTGAATCTGGTCAGTCGTATGCCAAGATGGCCTTTTTCAGCTAGATCTACTGTGGATCTGGATGAAAAAGGCCAGATCTAGCCGCGTTTGGTCATCAACGATAGCCAAAGATATGGCTGTCATTGACAACTAGCTATGACCAAAGATCTAGCTGTTAACAGCCAGATCTTTGGTTGTAGATCTGACATTTTCTGGCTAGATGCACAGTGGATCTGGCCAGAAAATGCTAAATTAGTGCACTACTGGCCAGATCCAGCTGGTAGTGCATCATTATACCAAATTCCGGCCACCTTCCAGCGGTAGTGGTCGGAATCTAGCAAATGTGGGTGGGTGGGGGTGTTTTATTAATTTCTAAACTTTTTTTGGGGGTATTTAGTTAAATTAATAAACTTAGAGGGTTTAAAATAATTAAATAAAATATAATAGTATTTTCAGAATATGGAAACAAATGTGTATTTTGGGAATGATAGGAACATGAGAGGGCAAAAATAGGAACAAATGTTTAGTTTCTTTATCTTTCAATTCTTGGGGTCCAAGCTAGATAAGATAAATATATTTTATGTATTGCTTATCAATTAATTATAAATGCTACAATTTATTAATAAAGTAATGTGAAATGAGAAACCCTAATGAAGGTTACAATTAGTTTAATTAAAAGAAAATATATAATTATATATGTATGAAAAGGGTTATAAGCACATCAGTTAGGAAACGAGGGCCTTAGTCGCTTATGTAGCATAAGAACACCCTCAACACCCAAAGACGTTTTTTCAAGACAAAATTATACAGGTCTTAAGACTCAAAGCAAAAAATACCTCTGGAAACCCACAAAACAAACAATATCTCTGGGAATCCACCTACTATGTTTCTAGATTCGACATATATAAGTATCTTTGTGAACTCACGTGTCTGTATTTGGCATACATCAACAAGAATATTAATATCGGAAAATCCAGCCTATATTAAATGAACATTGTGAAAACATCGTCATAAATTTCGAAAAATAAGTAATACTATATATATTAAGTTAAATTTTTAATTGATATAAAATTCATTAACAACAAACTGGCAGGTAAAACACTTTATTAAACTAGTCATTTGGTGTCTCTGTAGACTTTCTACGTACGGTGTAAGAACAATGACATTTAATGACTTAGAGAATTAATTTGCAAACTAGTCATTTGGCGTCTGTGTAGACTTTCTATGTACTGTGTAAGAACAATGGCATTTAATGACTTAAGAGAATTAATTTGCAACATCCATACCCTTGATTTTCACATTTGAAGTATCCGGCAAAGGATCAAAATCAGAACCCTTTCCTAATCTAAGTTTGATTGAAGCAATGACGCTGTTAAAAAATATTTAACATACACCATCTATTCTAATGCCAACAATATGTAAGAAACTTGACCGGTTTAATTGGTAAGACTGGGACCTAGGGCCTTTTCAGGCTGGGTTACCGCTTTCAACTGTTTCCAAAATTCCTTGACCGTTGGCGAATGAAGGGCTATCAAGTGCTAAGGTTAGATAGATTTTATAGAATAGACGTCAGTAGTTCAAGGAGTGGTGTCAAATTGAATTTTGGACGTCGAAATCAGCCATAATTGGTTTTTAAAAAAATCAACCCAATCAGAACGATATACACGAGTCATGGTTAGCGAACATTGGGGGGGGGGGGGGGGGGGGGGGGTGAGGGGTGAGCGGTGCTAGGTAACCAATTGTGGGGTTATAGGGGTTTTAGAGTAGAGGTTGGTGGTTCAAGTGGTGATATCAGATTGAATTTTGGCCGCCAGAATCAGTTGAAATTTTGCCAAAAAAATCAACCCAATTGTGGTGGTATACGCGAGTCACGGTTGGCAGACGGGGGGCTACCTAATGCTAGGGTTAGAAAGATTTTATAAAGTGGAGGCCGGTGGTTCAAGCGGTGATTTCAATTGAATTTTGGCTACTAGAATCAACAGGAATTTGACTGGAAAAATCAAAACCCTAACTATTGCAGTCATATCACAGGGGTGTTTTTGCTGAATTTCAAATTAATGCATATTTATCAGGGGTATGTTTACAAGATTTCAAACTTTTTGAGTCATCGATTAGACCACTAGTTTAACCAGTTGGACCTGTCAACCTGAGACCCAACCCTTTGGCCGAGTGACACCTCGGGTCGGGTTTCATAACACTGCGTAAGAGGTTTGATACGAGATTAAATAGGACATTTTAACATAATAAATATAACAAAGAAAAGAAATATGACTCTGAAAAGGAAGTGGAAACGTGAGGTAAAAGTTCAGGAAATTGTAAACCGAGGAACATTTATTTAGAAACGTATTTACCGTTGAATTTTAAACCGAGGAACATTTATTTAGAAACGTATTTACCTCGGGTCACATATGCATGAAACAATGCCGAAGAACAGAGACCTATTTAGTTCTTGAAGTGTTTGACCTGATGAAATTATGAAATTTAGAATTTAATACACAGTACAACATATTAAGGTATACTAAGTCAACATATTTTAATACTATTTGCTCTCCTCTTCCTTAAATTTCTGTCAAACGTTCCATCTCTTTCTCTTCCCAATCAATACATCTTTCTTCAAAACGATTTGTTTTTTCTCAGAATTGACTCATTTTACATGCATGATAAGGCATAGCACGACCTTGGGTTTGACTACCATTTATTCAAAAATATTCTTTAATGACTTGTACGAATATGTGACTTCTAGCAAGAGACAAAGTTAAGTGTTTAATTAATTAATTAATTAAACCAGATTTTTTTATAATTCTCCTTTTCCTTTTTTAAGTACATAATAAATGATAAACTGTGTGAAACTTTGAACCGTTAAAAGTTTTCAAATTCTAGTGCATATATGCCTGCGGCTTCGAGGTGCTTTCAGAGTCAGTCTGATTTCTTTTCTCCGTTCAAACAACTGAATTCAAGGGGCAAACTGAAATGGGGTTTAGGGCTTTTCTACAAAATTAATAAGAATTTGCCTCTCCTTGCGTGTTTGAAGGTGACAAATTGTACAGGAAACATTCTTAGATAAAGACTTCTAGGGTTTATGGGGTTTTTAGTATATATAGATGAAGAGATTGGTGCAAAAAGTGTATTGAAAACTTTCTCAAACATAACATAGAAGAGCTTCAAGGCACAATAATATTCATCGATCGATTCCACGTAACAGGTGAGCACGTTTACATAATTTGTTCGTGTAACATATAAAGATGTATAGAGAATCTTTTAATGTGTATCATAAGAATATATGTATTTATCGATATAATTATGAACAGGTGAGAATTCTCTTATTTAACGTGTATTCTAAGAGCACAGGTCAATGAAAAGATTGATCCGAGTATTGAAATAACCTTAAATTTTTCGGAAAAGCATAGAGCTAGCAAATGTGATTATTGTATATACAGGTTTTCATCTCAATATTCTCATCATCCAAACAAAATTCTAAGTTACGTATGTGACTTTTTCTTTAACAGGTAATGTTTTCTGTCAAATTGGAGCCAAAAGATCTTCATCAAGAGGAGACAAAGATGAGAACTATCATGAGCTTCAAGAAAAGAGAGTTGGCTAGTGAATTACCTGAGCTAGAAAATGTAACCATTAATGAAGAATCCATGAGCTTCAAGAGCAGGAAACTTGTAAAACTAAATCTAGACTTTTCAACCAATCATCAACTTATTATGGATAACAAAGCGAAAACAGGTCATCATCATGATCGGCTTGATACAGCTGCAACCAAATTGCAGAAGTTCCACAAGAGTTACCGAACTGATTGTGCTGTGGTTATAGAGGCGCTAAGGTTTGTTAATTGATTAATTTTCTCTCTTTAAGGGCTAGCTGCTTGTTTCATTTCATATAATAAATACTAATGGATATTTTCTTGTTGCAGGTGGAAGGAAATGGAGTATGCAGCTCTTAGGCGAAGTTCTGTGTCATTCTTTACTGCTGATCATAAATCAGAAACTGCTGTTTCCAAATGGGAAAGGGCTAGGATTAGGGCAGCCAAGGTACTTTAATTCCTATACGATACGTAAATTCGACCAATTTAGTTACTCATGTTGACACTAAAAAAATGTTTTGAATAGGACGGATATAAGACGTCAACTCTAAATGTGACGTAACATATCTGTTTTATCGATAGATTTCAGTTGACTAATATTGTACACTGAATCTTGCAGATTGGAAAAGGTTTGTCCAGGAATGAAAAGGCTCAGAAATTAGTTCTAATTCACTGGCTTGAAGCTGTGAGTTCACACATAAAAATACCATATATATTATCTTATTTTATTCCAATTAATTAACAAAATATTTCATGAACTTGATTTGATAATAATTTTTTACTCGTTAAACAGATTGATCCTCGCCATCGTTATGGTGGCAATCTCCACCCTTATTATGATGTCTGGATGGAAAGTGAGAGCAACCAGCCTTTCTTCTACTGGTAATCAAACAAGAAACTTACGTCGTATAATTTTAAGAATTTCACTGTTTAGATTTTTTTTTTTTTTTTTTTTTCTTTAATCACGTTGTGAAAATGAAGGTTGGACATTGGAGATGGCAAAGACGTCAGCACTGAGAAGTGCTCAAGGACTAATTTACAGCTTCAATGCATCAAATATCTTGGACCTGTAAGCACATTCATGCATATATATACTCCCTTTTAGGAAACTGTGGAGTTAAAAAATAAAATCTCAGCTAAACTTTCTCATGTTGATGAATCGATGCAGAAAGAGAGGGAAGCATATGAAGTGGTTATGGAGAACGGGAAGCTTGTTTACAAACAATCTAGGGTTTTCGTGGATACGCCCAAAGGCTCTCAATGGATATTTGTCCTCGGTACTTCAATGGACTTTTACGTTGCGGAGAAGAAGAAAGGATTCTTTCAGCACTCAAGTTTTCTGGCTGGGGGTACCACAATGGCATCTGGAAGATTGGTTGCGCACAGTGGCATCCTCGAGGTATATCTATATATAATCATTCTCGTGTACTGATATTCATATCTTAGCATCTTAAAACATGCGCATATACGAACATGTTTTAGGTTTGGATTCGAGAACATTTATATATTCAATCTTTTCTTCAGGCTATATGGCCATTAAGCGGTCATTATCGTCCAACAGAAGAACATTTCAAGGAATTTTGCAACTTCTTAGAGGATCATAGTCTAGACTTGACAAATGTCAAGGTAAATTGCACTTGTTATCCTTTAATCAAGTCGATTAATATTAAAAGTTTGGGAAAACCCGGTAATTGCCTCTTTTGAAATTCGAACACAAAATCCCTACATATAACTAACCCTAGTGACTAAAAGAATTTTCATCTGGTCACAAAGGGATATGTTATTCTTTAAATGTTAACCGACTAACTTCTAGTATTAATTGGTATACGCAGAAAGTTTCAATTGATGAAGATATCCCTCCTAAAGTTACACAAGACAAGAAGCCAATCAAATCAGAAGAGCCTGCAGTATTAACTCTTGAATCCACTGACAAGCCAAAAGAGCAAGGAAATGAACTGAAAAAAGAAGAAGAATCCATGAAAGTGCAGGAAGAATCAGCGGCAGGCTTAGAGGAATCCATTAAGAAGCCGTTATTGTTACAAAAATGGAGCAAAGGAGGAGGTCCAAAAGAGCTTCAGCATCATGGAGTTGAACAAGTTCTCAATTTGTCTCCAAGACCAGTGAAGTCTGCAAGACCATTTGTGATCAGCTGTGGTCTTGTTGCTTCCCCAAGACCTGGTTCAAAGATTCAATTCCCTCCAAGTACACTTGCATGCTTAGGACTCCCAAATCCAATTCATTTTTCTAATTCTAAAGTAATTAGGGAAGTAATTAGGGCTGATTAGATTATTTTAACGTGAGTTGAACTGGTTTTTTTCCTCTCGCACGACTAGTATATATTTTTAGATATTCGTTTAGAAGATCAAATAAGTGATTAACCATTATTTCTGATCCTTCATTGTGGTCATACTGTTATATGGGTCATCTAGCTAGTTGAATCTTGTCTAAATCAAACTTTTTTTTTCTTCCTTTTGGGGATATTTAATTTCAAGGGGTTATGGTGATTCTTTCCCTTGTAGAATTTTCATTCTTTGTATTAAATAAATGTTCAATTAATTAATCTTTCAATGGTAAAATAATGTCTATCTATGGCTCTCTTTCTTTATGATGATTACTTGGAACTAAGCATTTTATGGTCTTTTTTTAAATTAAAGATGTGGGATCAATCTAATACTTTACTTTTGCTTCAATATGTACTCTGATTAAGCTACTCAATTTGCCCATTTTCAAAATTAATATAATGTAATAACTAAATTAAGTTTTATAAACACTATTCTTGATTATCAATTCAAAGGGTGTGTTTGATTTTTGAAGAAAGCTCAAGGGAAGTGAGAGAAATTAACCTAAAATGACACAAGAATAACAGAAATTATGTTAAATGTCACTATTTTAGACGAAATTACCCCTATTGACAAATCCCTAAACTTCAAAGAAAAACCTACGCTTCAACTATAAAATTCCCAAGTGAAGACTTGGTTTTGTTATCTAAAAGAGTTATTGTTGGACTGATATAATCAGTATATTGGGTTATTAAAGGGTTTAGAAGAGAACATCCGATAAGCTTTCGAATTTGAAAGTTGTTCCAAATAAGATATCATTGAGAATGTTGCATATCTGTATAGAAAATTAGTTTATAAGCTACTTTTGTGATGAGTTGTTATTTTCATGATTGTTTAAGCTTATATTAGTGTTGAGATGTTGAAAATGGGTGGTTTATACAAATTTGGGTATGGGTATCGGTCAATTTCAGAGGATTCAAATAAAAAATTGGTTGGAGGTTGAAGACGAGTTTTGGTTGACCCCACCCATTCGACCGAATTTGGCCAACTTCACCCTTCAACACTAAAGTGGCAGAATATGGCTGAATCATGTCAATCGGCTAGATCTAGTCATTTGGACAAAACCTTACATGCCCGAATTTAGTCGTGTCCTAGGCTTTTGAGCAAAACCTCCTGCTTCTTCTTCAAATGACTTGCAATTTTTGGCCGACATGGTCATTCGAATCGACTTAGCCTCTTGCCAACCAAAAAATGTAGGTCTCCATTATCATTTTCCACCGTTGGGAACCATTAAAACCATCAATCAATCCCATCTCACATTCAAAACCAACAACTCCATAAAAAACCCTAAATCAATTGAAATGCAATTCAATTTGATTGAAATCTAAGACAAAATCAAATAACAAAATCAATTTATAGGTCGGGTTTTCAAAGTTTTCAATGTAGAGAATGGTTATGATGAGTTTGAAGAAGATGTGTGAATGTTGAAGTTTATTTGTACGTGGGGGCTTTTTCGAACTTCAAACTTGTGTAAAATGGGATTGTGATTGTGATATTTCTCAAGAAAGTTTTAAAAAAGTGTGTAGATTTCAATTTCCTACCCAAAATACTGTCATTTTATATATAATCTTGGCTTAATTAATTAATTAAGATTTAACTTAAAATAAGGAGCGGGTAAAAAGTCAATTATATCCGTTACAATTATCTTTTTTTTTATTAATTCGAATTTCGAAATTCAAACATCTGTCACTATAACCCACCAAGTCCAACGGTCTCTTCAGCTTTTGTTGCCCCATTTCTATTGCCAGAAAACACTTTAGTTTTCCCCGAACAGTTTCTACTTTCAAATTCTTCTCCACCCTCTCTCTCTCTTCTCAAACAACCCACTTTCCAGCTTTCTGTTGTCAAATTCTGTTTTCAGAAAACAGTTTTCTAAAGCACTTCTCCTCATATCTACTACTCTGCTCTTTCATCACAAACACTCCACTCTCCAGCTTTTGCTGTCACAGTCTGTTTTCGAAACACTTCCCCTGTCAACTACTAAGACTCAACTAGCCAATCTCCAGCTTCTGTTGTTAAATTCTGTTTCCAAAAAACAGTTTTTTGAAACAATTTCGTTTCAATTCGTACTCTGATCTTTCATTACAAGCACTCTACTCTCCAGCTTTTGTTGTCAAATTCTGTTTTCGAAAAAGAGTTTCTTGAAACACTTACTCTTTTAACTGATACTGTAATTGTTCATTACTAAATCTCCGTTTTCTGAAAACACTGGTTGCTTTTAAAATCTCCGTTTGTTTCACTCGTACAAGTAGTTTTCCGTTGCCAAAAAACAGTTTTTTTAATTCTTCTCTTGAAGAATCGAACTTTTCAGATGGGTGTTTCTAGAAAATGGCTGAGATCACTAATGACTCACAAAAAAGTTCAAACTTCAGACCAGGCAAGGCGAAATTTTTTTTCTTTTTTCCTATGATTTCGCTGTTTTCATTTTGATCATCTGGGTTTTTTGCAGGATAAAGTTAATGACAGCAACACCAAGAAGAAGTGGAGGCTATGGAGGAGTCCATCAGAAGGGTTTGGGCCTTCCTCAAAGAGAGGCCACGTGGCAGCCTCAGAGGTGTCTGATTCTGATGGTGCGTTCAATGCAGCCATGGCTACCGTGGTTAGAGCTCTCCCCAAAGATTTCAAGATGGTTAGGCAAGAATGGGCTGCAATTCGCATCCAAACAGCATTTCGAGGCTTGTTGGTAATTATATATATATATATATATATTTTTTTTTTTTTTTGTTGTATGTTATTAAAATGATGTCGTGTAAAGTTTAGATTTTTAATTTTTGATGTTGACTATTAGTAATGTCATGTTGTGCATTAGTAAAATGATATTGTGTGGTAGTACTAAAAGCCAGTTGATTAGGTAACAATACCAAAATTGTTTTGTGCTTGATCAGTTAACGGTATTGTTTGAGCCTCTCTGTTCATAGTGGTTAGAGCTTTAATTGTAAATAACAGATGAGAGTTTAATTGAGAACAAAGAGATTTCCTAATCCTAGCATTTGTAATATGCCACTTTGTAACATACTTGTTGGGTTCAAAATTTTCATGCTAATTAAACTGCTGTTAGATTTTTTTTCTTAAACTGTAAATTTGTTAAATGGGAATTATGAAATAATTGCAGGCTAGACGAGCTTTGAGGGCCCTGAAAGCAGTGGTGAGGCTTCAAGCTATTTTTCGTGGGAGACAGGTGCGGAAGCAAGCTGCTGTGACACTGAGGTGCATGCAAGCTCTTGTTCGAGTTCAGGCTCATGTACGGGCAAGGACTGTGAAAGAAACTTCCGAAGAGCAAGCTGCGGATCAGGTTAATCCAACTAAGCTGGTTGAGGTAATGTTGTACAAGTGAACTGTTGATTTGGTTTTTATATGATTCTGCTTTGTGTGTTATATATGTTAAGTAACAAGATTTTGATGATATTCTCAGTTCTCATGAATGGACTCATTGATCTTTTTGCAGCAAGGATGGTGTGATATTCCTGGAACTGCAGATGAAGTTAGAGTAAAACTAAAACTGAGGCAAGAAGGAGCAATCAAGAGGGAGAGAGCAAATGCTTACTTCCTTTCTCAACAGGTTCTTTTCCTTTATGTTATTAGCTAGTTAGCGGAATAAATTTCCAGTTAATGCTTCAAGTTAAAGAAAGAATGATTCATGTTTATAACTATTAAATAAGATGAGGCCTTCAGTATATTAAGTTAGCATTTGTAAAATTTTGATGCTGTCCAGCGATCAAGATCTTGTCCTAGTCCTAATTCAAGAGCAAACAAGGCAGCAGTGTCCCTCAAGCATCATAGGCTGGACAAGAACAGCCAGGAATGGAGCTGGCTAGACAGTTGGATGGCAGCCAAGCCATGGGAAAACAGGCTGTTAGAAGAGATTCATACGGACCCATCTGAGATGATGACGACTCCTTTTTCTCGTAAAAGTGAAGATAATATTGCAGGGTTCTATTCCAGTTCTTCTGAACATTACCCTGTAAAAGGAAGAAGGATTAATGCCACTGCTAAAACCCGTGCTGAACGTCAAATTACTCACTCATCCTTCTCCCCAAGTTCTGAATCTCCATATGACGAGACCTCACCGTCAACTTCATCTTCATCCGTGTCTCAAACTCCAGTGTCGGGCAATATTCTTATGGTGGAAGGATCAGAAGATAGTTATTACCGAAAACCAAGCTACATGAGTCTCACACAGTCAACCAAAGCTAAGCATAAGGCTACAAGGTTTTCTTCTTACAAGAATCCATTAGCATTTTCTAATGGAGACAACAGAAGCTGTGCTGATTCTAATCCTTCATCCAATTTGTGCAAGGATTTGTACCCACCAGTGCCATTGGGTCAACATGATTGGTTCAGGAACCAGCGGTGCCAAGGGAGCTGAAATTTGCTCAGTACAACAGCTTGTTGCCCATTGCAAATTGTTATACCAGCCTAATTACATAGACTTGTACCAAAGGATTGATGCCGAGTCATCTTGGTTCAGATACATATATTATACATGTATTATCTAAATATTTGGAATGCTTGTGTTCATAGAATTTGAAATATGCTGCTTCATGAGCTTGTGACTGTCTTTTCTTTTTGTTTAGGACTTAATCTGCAAAGAGATGGCATTTAAGTCTACTGGGTTTACTTAGTTAAAAAGAGATGAAAATTTTGAGTAATCCCATATGGGAATGGGATAGATCTCGTTCATTTAATGAAAGATTGAAAGAGTGTTGTTTTTGTGATTAATGATATAGTTCTTTATCATTTGTTCAGGAATGCTATTCACTAACTTGGTTGTATTTGTATATGGGCTGAAGAAAAATAGACTTCTGGTATCTTTTTCATTGCATATTTACAGATGGTGCCCAACGGGCCAACACCATAGATAGAACCTCTGATTAATTTCAGTGTAATACTGACATGCGCTAAATATAATATAGTCTTCCTCTTGTTCAGTATAAGAAAGTGTAAGCCAGTTTGTTTTAGCGTCGTCGTGTTTTATTTTAAATGATTCAAACACGAGAAAATTTTTATGTGGAACCTAAATATTCACACGCTTATTAGTGTCTTGACCTGGCCTGCTGCTTGTGAAGTATGGAAGGAGACTAAATTTGAATTCGATTATATAATATGTTTTAAGAAGCTATAAAGCAAATAGATTAACCAAACTTTTTGCGCTGACATACTATATATATAATACAGTCAGTCTTTAATACGCAGACGTATATACTCTATACTGTAAAAGGCAGACCGATTTGATATCTAGTCTACATCTCATTTATTTTTAGAAGCTGCAAAACAAACAGATGACTCAAAACTTTTGAGTCTAATCTTTTGCCTTTCCCTGATACTTTATACCTCAAGGAATCTCTTGTTCCTATTGATTTTTTTGCAATCAGGATAGCATGATATGTTAATTATGATAAAATTTCTCAACCCTTTTGGCAGACATTGAGATCGAGGAGATCTCATCAGCTGTTTCCCACATACAATAATTCAAGGAAGAATCCAGTGAAAAAGAAATTGTAGGGGCTCTTGATTAATTGCCATAAACATTCAGAATTTGATTTAGTTTTGAACACTTTTTGGTCTGGTCCCAGACTGACGGGGGGTTGGCCCTCTAGCACTAACACTAGCTATTGCAGCTCAATTATACACAGAAATGGAATGGCTGATACAGCTCAGAAACAACGTGAAGGAAATGCTTCTGCTAAAAGCATTGAATTGAATTTCCTTTTTCAAGGACAATATTCATCAAGCTAACTTCTGAATCATTATTTACATGAAGATTTCCAAGTTCTAATAATGTGAATAGCAATAATTCAGCCTCATTAGACTTTGGTCAACCTGAATCATTGCTAATATTCCTGTACCTGTAA
Organism: Pistacia vera; assembly: GCF_008641045.1. NCBI lineage: Eukaryota > Viridiplantae > Streptophyta > Magnoliopsida > Sapindales > Anacardiaceae > Pistacia > Pistacia vera. The sequence continues at coordinate 716,393 of NW_022196095.1, forward strand.
CATTTAACACAGTAAAATCCAACTGGAGATTTTTACCACCTAAGATAAGGTGTCAGAAACTGAAGTTCAATGGGTAAAGAGTAACTATAAACACTATTCACTAACTTTCTTTTGTAAAATACCACGTGTCAACTCACAATTCGTCAATTTACATAGGTCTCGCCTATCCAATAATAGATACCACCTAACCAAGTCAATCACAAACTCCCACATAGGGTTAATAAGAGGAATTTGTTAGGTTAGTATTATTGATTTGTAAATCTTGTACATATATAAAACGAACATTTCTTACTAACTTTCTCTCACAAACATCACGTGTTAACTCACAATTCGTTAGTTTACATAGATCTCGTCTATCCAATAATGGGTATCGCCTGACCAAGCCAATCACAAACTTTTACATGGGGTTAATGAGAGGAGTTTATTAGGTTAATATTATTGATTTGTAAATCATGTACATATATAAAACGTTGTAAAATTTTTAGAAAAGAAACTGATATGATACTTGGATAACGCTATCCCTGACACCAACCATTTTATTTCTTTGATAGTCCAGTAATCAATGACTACAAAAACTGAGGTTGAATGTAATTCTTATAACGTAAAACGTAATTCTTATAATATTTCCAAATGAAACTAATATGATATTGGTATAAAGTTATCATCATAACGACTATTGAATTTCTTAGATAGTAAAGCACTCAAAAACTGCAAACTAAGGTTCAATGCAATTCTTGTAACATAAAACGTGACATGACATTTATAAAATGAAACGTTTGATATAACGTTTTGAATAATGAAACTTGGGCTCATGATCCTTGCTTTGAATAGTAGTTAGAGGGATGAAATGAACAGAAATATAAAAGACCATGGTGGTTGATGTGACACGTGGGAATTATGGTCCCGATATTCACGGTCACAAAGAGGACCACAGGGCATCAAAATCATCCCCACCTGACGTATAATGAATTAATCTTTCTAAATCTCAGAGCAATAGAAAGAAATGGAAAAGAGAATATCTTTAAACATAAAAACTGTATATGAAATGGTTAATTGGTCGATTTCACTAGTAAAGTTGTTTGATATTTAGAGAAGCTTTAGACAGTATCTTCAATTCGTTAAAGTGTTGACTTCTATACATTGCATGGATCAGAATTACATGTATACGACACAACAAGATGATCAGATTTCATGAACTTCCCACGTGGAGAAGCTAGCAACAAATTGAATGGAAAAGAAAGGAAAGGAAAAAAATATGGGAAGGTTTCTTCAACTTGGAGTAAGTGGACTTAAATTTCTTTCTTTGGGGGGTTGCCATGAACATAAGTTAAAGGCATTGTGGGGAGCAAGTGGGGACTTGTAGGGTTACCTACATTTTGTTGTATACAGACTTTCATGTTCATTATCAATCCCTCGCTGATCTCTCTTGAGCTTTGTTCTAACTCAAAACATGCGCATTCTCAGTTTTAATAGGGTTAGGGTAAGGATTACAACCCTTTATAAAGAATGTCAATTTATAAACGGAAATGTAAAAAGAATATATTCACGGATAAATACTATCAAGAGATAAGTGTAGAGGATTTTTTTTGCCTAGTTTTTGTGCGTAAGGATTGGTGACCTTTTGCTTTTTTTTTTTGTGGCGCAGCTCTTGGTCCTGTCCAAGAGTTAGGCTTGTGACTGTTATTCTTTATTCTTTTACACAATTACCGAGTTTACCTAAAAAAGTAAAAGGAATATATTCACGGATGCTGTCAAGGGATAAGTGAAGAGGTTAGACTATAAAGAATCATATTCTTGACAAAGGCTTCCTTAATGGTCTGTTTTCCGTGATTGAAACCGTTCTTCACGGTTTTTGATTCTCTAAGGAGAGGGGTTTATAGTGTTATTTCATTTATATATAGTGTAAAAGTTGGTACTACCTCTCCCCTTGTGGCTAGATAACAAGCACTTTAGTTATTAAGATTAGCTATATGCAAGGAATCTTGTCTTTGGGTCATTTAAAAAAAAAAAAAAAAAAAAAATTGGTATTATTAACTCATTCTTTATCTCCGTCTTCTTTATGTGAATTTGCGCATTGATGATATGGACAATATGTGTCTCATATTGCTAACTTTTATGTGTGCAAGTCAAAATTATTAAGATTCCTTTGCAATTGTCAAGGCTAAAAGATGTTGATAATGTGTCTTGGTGCTACTTAGTATAATTCCATATCACTTTTCTCAATTGGATTAGAAAGATTTCTAATTTGTTCCCCTATTGCAAATTGGCTTCCCCACTCTCCTCTTTATCCACAACTTTTTAACATTAAAGGAAAATTATTACTCTTTTTTTATATAAATTATAATTACTTGCTCAATCCAAGAGAAAAGAAAAAGGAAAAAGCTTTTATAAAGAGAACTTACTAATCATTATAGTATTTTGACAGAAGGATTTTATATAATTTTGTTCCCCCAACGTCTCATCAATGAAAAACAAATTTTCCATTTAAGTATATGAAATAACAATTTACCTCTTATCATTTATGTTTCTTTAGGGTTTACATCTTAATTAATCCATCAAATCATTGTAAGAATGAAATTGTTATTTCATATGTTTGAAGGGACATTGTCATTCAAGAAAATCTTGAGATAGAGAAATTGTATTGAACCCTGAACCCTAAACTCAAATTACACCAAACCTTAATAACTATAGGACAATCAATTGAAGTTGGTATGTATATCTTGCTAGCTTCAAATGAAATCCTTTCAAAAAAACAAAAAACAAAAATCAATGTTATAGATGATTGAAAAAGACCTATACCAAAAACCAAATATTGTGTCAAGACTCAAGAGAGAGAGAGGACAAATAAAAGAAATTGCAAGGCATTATGTCATCTAGTACTTATTCTTCTTACAAATATGAAAATTTTGAGTTAGGAAAAAAACAAATTTTGGCTACAGTTCTGTCCTCTGATGGCTCAACAAATAAAGCAAGAGAGTGGTGGGGGTATTAATTGTTGCATGTGCCAACAATTAAACCAAGAATCTTCTTTGGTCCTATTCGGGATTATTGGTTATATATTTTTCCTTCCTTCACAAGCATTCCGATCTCTTCCTTTTTTCTTTCACAAGCAATGCACAGAAAAATGTTACCCAAGTACTTGGCAAAACCTGTTTCACCATAGAAGAAAGAAAGCATATGCATTTTGCTTTAAACTTTTCTTTTTTTCTTTTTTTTTCTTTTTTACCTTGGGATTATTGGAATTAGTTATTGAAATTTCAATGTGCTATACAGCTATATATTTCCAAGAAATAAATAATAATAAAAAAAAAGCTTTCTTTTTATCATATAGTTATACTTCTATATTTATGCACACCGACACCCACCACACATAATTGTGTTGTGTGCACAAATATATAAACACATAAAATATCACAAACCATATTGAAGAAAATAAATTAAAAAAATATTATCCAACTAAGGTATTTGGGTCAGTTTTTACACACCTCAACTAATCTTTGGAGGAGACTAGCACAGCAACCCACCGCCACAGCTCCCACTTAAATCGCGGATGCTTAGAAGGATAATTGAACTTAAGATCATGCGCTTATCCACACTATCACTAATTCATCCTAACACTCACAAATGCGTATAAATTTTCAAGGCCTTTGTTAGAGAAAACATTATTATTCATGAAACTTCAAAGAAGATTATGATAATTAACCATATATTATATGTCTTACACAATGTTTTTAGTAATTATAATTAGAACAAAACTAATTAAATTGAATTTAGTAAATGGGAATCTCCATGTTCTTCCCACCCCCCACTAAAGAAAAAGAGAGAGAACCAAAAAAAAAAAAGATCTTAATAGTACGATTGGAAAAGGATCAAGGAGCAACTAAAGGACATCCAAGACTAGACAAGAAGGGGGACACTTAAATTTCTATATTTTAAATGGAATCTTTAAAAGAATTGCAAGAAAAAAAAATTATAGTCAAATTAAACTGCTTTCATCATTTCAAATTAAATAAAGATTTCCCAATTTGAATCATTCCCTCCTTTTGATGAATTGCTTTTTCCCTTTTTAATCTTTGTGAAATGGGTTTAGAAGAATGCATCTAATTAACGTTAGCTATTGTGTAACTTTCAATATTGTATGTTATGTTAATTAATTATATATTAACCACCCTTCTAATGTTGACATTACATCTTATAATTAATTGGTTTTTTTTTTTTTTACACAATATGGTTCCAAGCCAATTATCATTACGCATGAATGAGAGGTAATATTATAGTTTGACTAGAGTAAATAATTGAAACAAGCAACTAGTGAGTTAAAATTTGTCTTTTATGTAGTGAAGTGATTATCCAAATTTGTAAAATTAAGCTAGATCTGAATTTGTATAAGGAGGAGAAGAAAAGGGAGAGATTTGGGTTACTTTGATAATTGGGTCTGAGCCAGTTTACGCGTACTTTAACTAATCTTCAAAATTTATTAAATACCTTATAAACCCAAAGGATCAGATAATTAGGGTTTTTACTTTACCTAAACTATGATTTACTATTAATTTGATTAGANCTAGTGAGTTAAAATTTGTCTTTTATGTAGTGAAGTGATTATCCAAATTTGTAAAATTAAGCTAGATCTGAATTTGTATAAGGAGGAGAAGAAAAGGGAGAGATTTGGGTTACTTTGATAATTGGGTCTGAGCCAGTTTACGCGTACTTTAACTAATCTTCAAAATTTATTAAATACCTTATAAACCCAAAGGATCAGATAATTAGGGTTTTTACTTTACCTAAACTATGATTTACTATTAGTTTGATTAGATTGGTGACCTAAAAGAAAAGCTCTAATGCTGACACAAGAATGGAAAGAAAATTGTATTTACATAGTAATAATTAGATTAAATTATAATTCTTGTCAAAATCTTTCACATTGATCTTCACAAATTTTTGTAGGGATATCTATTTCACAATCGTGCTAGATTTGTACTACTTAAAGAATGCTTAAGAATTTCAAGGCTAGCTAGCCAATAGAATAATATATTTAATTATTTATTTAAATAAATATTCCCATAAATGCTTCAATATTACTTCATTGAAAGAATGGACATGAAGGATTAATCAAAAAGCCACACGTCAAGTTAATTAATAAGAAGTGGGAAGTAGATAGGGTTTTCTATTTGAAGGAAAAATTGTGAGAAAATGAAAGGAATAGGGGACCTTATAAAAATGCATGAAATTATTAGCTATATGTATTTCCATTAACATATATATATTGTCTTTGGTTACAATATTAATTGGACTAAGGCCTAAAGAGGGTCACCCTTTTCACTGCCTCCCCTACATTTAGAAGAATTCTTAGGCCTAATCAATTGAAAGAAAGTAAATTTTTTCTGTTTTTGTTTTGACATCAAAGAGTAAAAGTAACATAAAATGAATAGTACGAAATCATTCGTTCATAACTGTCAATTGTTTAATCTTTACTGTACATATAATAAAAAAGTTTATCAATCTTTCTCATATGGTACATGCATATGCTTAATCATAAATACTATTCATCATCGGAATCACCGATGTAATTAATTACCTGTTTTCAGACAGTATGATATTGCTTACTTCATCTCATCTATCTTAAACAGTTTTGAATATCAAGTGTTACGATTGTTCTCACTGCTATAATATTATGGTTCTTATATAAAATTCTAGTACTACATATACAAACAAAAACCTAGTTTTAAAATAATCAATTGAGAAACAAGATAAAGAGCTCAGCCCTTAATATGCTACTCCATGTTAAATATCTTCATCTCTCTCATTATTGTCTTAATTATCAACCAGATATGATAGTACCAAAAATGAAGCCTCTTCATGTGCCATAATTTATGTTTTAATTAAGAGAAAATGATCCAGAAATTACTCAATTAATTGCTGGCCTATTTTCCATCATTTCATCACCAACAAAACCCTTGTCCTTTTGCTTTAATGTTACACTAAAATGGCTGCTCTTATTATTGCATTTTGTGTTCTTCGTAAAATTTGTGACCCCAGCTCAAATGTTCAATCATCATAATTAAACTTTGCTGTGCATTATTCTTTTCACTTTATTAATGAAATGTGTCCCCATCCTCAAATCAATCAATCAAATCATGTAATATAATATAATATATAAAAATATTATATAGATTGCTCATGTTAACACACATTACATGCCAGCATTTTTCTATTAGAATTTATTAATTATAATTAAAAATTTAATGATCCCATTGTCCTGGAGGTAATTTTTTGTTGAAAGAACAATTATAAGTCCAATCAAGAGAAAAGTTAAATGGAGAGATTCTCTTGGAACTTTCCACTGTAAAACAATGGAGCCAAAATGTTTCCCATTAAATATTTAAGTGAAGAAACGTGATAAAAAAAAACAAAAAGAATTCAATAATTTGATGTTATTTCATTCAAACTTTCACACTGTCTATCATCAATTGCTTAACTGGAAACATGAATTTAGGCTTTGGGAATCTTTGTTCATGGCGGCTATGATATAATTGGCACTTAGATTGAAAAACACGAAAAAATATTAGCGATTAAATATTATATAAATAGATAAATAAATAAAACCAAGTTGATAAAGTTTGCTTTCATTAATTGAGGATTAAGAAACTCGTGATAGAAATGTTATAGTAATTTGATCGTCTACAAGTTGAAGGTGACAATGGACATCCTCTGTTTAACCCAACTGATGTAACAGATAAATGTGCGTGAAATTTCAAACTTAATAAATACGTTAAAAGGGTGTCAACAATGTTATTAATGCTATCATTTTGACCCTCAAGTTATGCGTACTTTGACTACTCATATAGGGTCTTAAAGTTAACAATAGGATAAATCCTTCAATAGTCATCCTTATTAAGAATTGAGGATATTAAATTCAAGATCTCTTGAATAATACAATCAAAAGTCTCTATCAGACATCACTCCACCTCGCCATCCAGGGGTGGTTATACTTGAAAGGGATTAAAATTTGCGAGCGAGGAAGAGATCGAGTGTTTAAGCTTATAATTTTGAGAGATTGGAATCGAACCTATACGACAAATCATCCTCTGCGTACAACACCGTCATCAGTTCTATCAAACACTATATATAGAGTCCAAACGTTTCCTCGATGGAAACTATATCGAACACGAGATTCCTCCCTGGCGAAAATTTCTGAATCAACAAATTAAGGTGGTGAGATTTCACATCTTATCCTAGCTAGGGGACGCTATATATGCAATGTGGTTAGATTTTTAATAAAGATAAAACCAACCTAATTTAGCTTAATTTTGTCAAGTAAGCTACGATCGACTTCACCTTAGGCCACCACAGAGGCTTGACTATAAACACCTTACAAAAGCTTTTATTTATGTATATTAGCAACTATATCTCTCGTGATTAATAAAATTTTGTCCAATTAAGATCATGATAGCGCCCTTATTTAAAAGTTTAATGAAGATCTTCTACTAAGAATAGCTCACAGACACAGCCTCCCATCATTCAATCAATCTACATATCAATAATTATGTTGGGTAAGTTTGGTTGATTGGTTAATAAATTGTATAATCATTCCTAATACTATTATAACATTATCATTTAGACACCAACAACAACAAAGTTATACTATTACCGGTTCAGTAATCTGAATCACTTCATCTCCCTCTGATTTAAGTGTATCTGGATGTTGGCGTTTTAACAACATGCATTGATTTGTGCGCCGGAAAATCTGGATGTCACCACAGTTCATATGTACTCCAACACATCCTCCATTGTGTCCGAAGATGTATATTTACTGTTAAACTGTACTGTATTTACTGAAAGGTAAAAGCTTGCATAAGGAGATTCCAGTTCTGTGTTTTCTTGTTTGCTCTGCACCAGTCAGATCATGACAACTATTTTCATGCAATCACAACCCTTCGATCAGCTTTCAAATCTGTCATCAATGATGTAATGAACCATGCAAACCTATGAATCAATAAAAGGTGATGGCATACATACATAGTATAGTTTTTTTTTTTTATATCATCAAGCAGTAGAAGAATTAAGTTCTTGGCTCGATAAGTCCTATTTTTTATTTTTTTAATAAAAAATTATTTTATTTTCTTGAAGTGGGACCCACTAATCTGCATGAATAACACGTGTACAATGGAGGACAGACCTATCTTCAGAACGAGCAAACGAAGATCCCAATATAAGCCATACAAGTCTTACAAGATGAAACTGCAGCTTTTAGCCTTTTGCCCGGAAACCCTAATTGGGCCACCATGGTACTGCTCTCTGCATTAAATTCTTAAGACCACCCTCATCGTACTGTCTTCACTTTCTCATTATCAAAACAATTAAACCCACTTCAAAGTCTTTGTTGATTTGCTCACTCACAGTTTTTTTTTTTTTTTTTTTAATTAATTAATTTATTGTTTTGATTGGGGGAGTTTTATTTGTTTGTCTTTTTAACTTTTTGAGTTATCTCCTTCTTCTGAGTTCTGTCATTGCCTGCAAAAACTGGTTCCAGATGGGACATCACTCTTGTTGCAACAAGCAGAAGGTCAAGAGGGGGCTGTGGTCACCGGAGGAAGACGAGAAACTCATCAATTATATCTCAACTTATGGACATGGTTGCTGGAGCTCAGTTCCAAGACTTGCAGGTTTTTATTCTCTTTCTCTTACTCTTTCTCTTTGTTTGGAAATAGAATCCACCAACTTTTGATAAACTCGTCAATTATATCTCTCTGTTTGATATGGTGCAGGGCTGCAGAGATGTGGAAAGAGTTGCAGACTGAGATGGATAAATTATCTTCGACCTGACTTGAAACGTGGGAGCTTCTCTCCTCAAGAGGCTGCTCTCATCATTGAGCTCCATAGTATTCTAGGAAACAGGTAGTTCATTTTTCTTTCTTTTTTTAAGCGAACCTCGACAGTACGAGAAAATTTTATATATCTGTGTCATCGATATCGTTTGTGTGCTATTTCATGCACAGATGGGCGCAGATAGCTAAGCATCTGCCAGGAAGAACAGATAACGAAGTGAAGAACTTTTGGAATTCAAGCATAAAGAAGAAGCTCATCTCTCATGATGTTCCTGCTTTAGCAAACTTCTCTGATTTTCACAACCCTAGTTGTCCTGAAGGAGTTTACATCCCTTTAACTGAAAATCCTAATTTGACTCAACAAAACCAGTTCTTTCTTCCTTCTCCATCTCCAATGCTGCAAACTCTTGGCCAAGCTGAGTTCAAACTGAATCAAAGCAATTTCAATGCTGATTCATTTCATTTTCCTCATTCTATGAACCCTTCTCTGCCCAAAAGTTCATCTTCGTTTGAGAATTCATGTTGGTCATTGCCTAATTATCTCCCACAACACCTTGCTGATTCATCAAATCATCATCGAGAGAACCAAATTTTCAACAATGATAATAATAATAGCAATACTATTGTTGATCCAAGCATTGTCCCAATGGCGCCTTTTCATGACAATCCTTTAATGGTGCCCACAATGCCTAAGCTTTGTGACATCCTTGAAGCAAATCATATTTGCGGCAGCATGCCACCTTCATCTGATTCTCTAGAAGTTGACCCAATTGCAAGACTTGCAAGTAGTACTAATTTTCCATCTGGGTCATATCCTCAACCACCAATGACCGATCCAATGGACTACATTGATGCTATCATGTCAACCCTACCTCCTGCGGCGTCCTCGTCATCATCATTGTCACCATTATCAAGAGTGCAATATTTGACAAACCCTAATTTTCCTGCAACCAGCTGGGGTCCATAGACATGATTCTGGAATGAAAAAAATTTTAGGTATCTCATGTATTCAATTTATTATGTTAGCATGCATTTATTCCATGAAATATGCATAAGATGGTGAGTGCAACTCTTGTAGGATAACCTAAGTATTTTCTAGTTCAGGTGCTTCAGTGAGTAATGGTTTCTAGCTATATTTTGTTCCATAAATATGTGTAAGTTCTTTCACATGTATCTCACCTAAATTTACACATATATATTTAGATTTGTATATCAGTCACTTCTCCAGTGATATATATAAATTAAAAGTACTCTACATTTTAGCACTTAATATTTCCTAGTAGTGAAAACTACTTTCTGTATATCTCTATTCTCCCTTCTTTAATTTCCCCCTTTTTTTTGCAGCTACTTTTATAGAAGGGGACATTGCATAGTACAAATTCATTTATGTAATTTATACTTTATGAGAAGATTTTATTGAAACCATATAGCTTGCTCAGTACAGTGAAGTTGTACATTCAAAGTACTCATCAAATGTGAAAGAGCTAGTGTTTATAGCCTTCTCCCACGCCGATAAACACGTCGGAAAAATGTCACAACAGACACATAGATCTTGTCACTTATTTAGATTAATCTAACACCGAAGCAGCCTTTGAAGCTGTTGGTTGGGGTTACCTATTTTGATATGCGGTTCTTTTCTGCTTTTCTTTTTCTTTTCCTTTCTTTTCCTTTCTTTTTCTGATGTATGATTATCTCTTTTAGAGTTTCAAAAGCATTGACTTAATCACATTCATGTCTCTCTTGTCGCTTACTTTCTTGATCCTGATGTCTTTGAAGGAAACCAATTAGTCTTGCCTTAGAAATGAAGTGAAAGGTCCACTTGAATCTACTCGCATGATAACAGTAACTTGGTGGTGGTTATGACAAGAAAACCAAAATTAATTTAATTTATTTCATATTGTATATCGAATAGAAGAAGATGATGATGATGATGATGATCAAATTATATTTTATTTAATTGTCATGTCAAAATGTTTGGTTCAAATGATTAAACAATATTCATGTCACATGGGTTAGTATAATTACTTGCCATAGAATGGTCTCACCGGTTAAAATATGGACTAAAAATTGTTAAAAATGTATAACTCTTGAGTGTCACTGGGACCTCTCAGGATTATGGTTCCATGTGCAGCTTCATGCCATTCAAAATTTGCATGTTGCTGGTACACTTCACAGTTACAATAGTAACAACCATTCAATGGACTTGAAGATGTTGTCATGATAGTGGGTTCTATTACAATGTTGGAAGTAACGGCGATGGACCATTTATGTTCTCATCAGAGGGGTTTTAATACAGTACAGTATTTGTATTAATACATCAATGTAAATTCGTACAGCGAAACTTGTAAATGAAAAAATAGCCAAAGCCCTAGTCATGGTTACTAGTTATCAATGGATACTGGATGAATTCATTACCCTTGAGAGTCTCAAGGAATTGATGGCTTTCACTTGTGACTTACAGTTCTTCTCTCAATTGGGCCTATAGGGTTAGATGGTATAGGCCGAGATGTACCCTCCACAGACTTTGTACGAATTCACATTTATAGTTCTCTGTTGAATTGTGCTTGACAGGTTGGAATTCCAGAATGGCAGCATTTTGGCTGTGTCTGTATTTCAAGCAATAAAAGGCGCAGGCCATAGCAATTAAGGTTATCCCAGCTCTCTGAATCAGAACAGTTTTCTGTTTCAGAAGAAAACTCCATTCCAGGCTAACTTCCTCAGTGTAGGTGTGAATGATAGTCTCATAAACTAAAATGAATCTGGTGACAAACTTATAATCAATTCAAGGTTTACTAGAACCATGTTAAACTAATTTGAATGTGAAAAAATTCATCATCAGATCAATAAAATTCTTTACTATGAAGCACGCCAACTAGGAATATAGTGTTGCAAGTGCTTACAGTCAATTCACATCGAGGTATCAGAGGCAACTTCGCCTAAAATAACCTTGATTTGGATCATCAGATCAAGATTAAAACGTTTCATTGCTCTTGGATTTAAACAAATAATGGATGCAGCTACATTTTATGATTATTAAAACTACAGACATTTGCATAACAATCCAAGTAACGGCATATGCTTGCAAGAATATGTATAGAAAAGCACAATCTTTCAAGTGAACAAATGAAGGGACCAAAACAACAGTCATGGGAGTGCAGTCACAATTCATTCGAGCCAGTGATAGGTTGAACATGACAGAGCAAAAGCATCTTTGATTAGCTTTAGTGTACCATAATCTAAGGCAGGTTATCAATTTTGGCAGAAATGGAGATACTAAGCAGTAATTCTTGAACGACCCTTGGCTATTCTTCGAGCAATGACTTTCCGTCCACCCTTGGTTGCCTTGCTGCTCAGGTATAACAGTGAATCAATAACACAAGTCTATTCAACACATTTATTCAAAAGGAAATAAAATACAAATTCCTTTGAAAAGGCACCAAGCCAGGACAATGTAACCATTCCAATTTCCAATATAGCCCAATTAAAACTTAAAGCTGAATCAACATATGCATCCTCAGAAATAATATGTAAATTCACGCAATTAGAGGACTCAATGATGCCACTTTGGAGGTCCAATTTACTAGGGTCAAAAATTTGGTCAAAAGAGTAAAAGAGTTCAAAAGGTTACCAGTTATATAGCGATGTAATGCAATCTAAAAAAGACCGTTCAGATTGTCTAAAGTCAAGCTAAATTGCTCCCATGGGCACAGCACAAAAGGAAATATATTCTAAGATCGTGAATTCTCAAAGAAGAGGCAAGACAGGGAAAGAAATTTACCGAGCAAAGAATCCATGACTCCTCTTACGCTTGATGGTGCTAGGCTGGAATGTCCTTTTGGGGAATAAGAGCATTGGCTCGCTTGATGAATCCCCTGCAGACAGAAATTTTCCAGTCACAGAGAATCGAAAAAGGAAAAAAAGAAAAAAAGTCAATGACAGATTCCACTGCCAACCAATCCACAGCAAGATTAAAGCTCAAATGGTGGCAGAGAAATAGTTTGTAAAAGGCATATTTTTGCAGACACATGGGTAACAAAAACGTCTCTCAGCTAGCAGCAAGTGCAATTGTTTCATGCATAATGATAAGATTTTCTCTATTAATATTTCCGCAAAAAAATCAAAAACATGTTCACAAAATTGATAAAGAAAATCCAAAGCAGAAAGAACCACAATATCGGCAACAGAAAGGATTTCAAGGAACAGGTAAAAGGTCTCATTAAGAGAATTGAATCATAAAATATCATTCACATCGGCCATTATTGACAGTACATGACTAAAACCAATCCCGGTCTCTCACACTCTCAACGAGCACTTAGCTTTTCAAAACCATCATCATTTTCAACTACATATACGCAACCTGCAAGTTCACTTCACTCAAATTTCCCAAAGCACCATACCCATTAACGAACTGTACCAGCAATTACAAACTAAATTGCTTCTTCGATCAAACGAAAACAAAAGCCACAACTATAGTTCTTGCTCACCAAAATCTAACTTCAAATCAATGAAAAACACAACGCCTTATTCAAAATGCATAATAATTGAAAACAGAGCACCAATAAATAAATAAATACATAATAAACATACAAAACAATAGAGGGTGTGAAAGTGTACCTTCCGGCAAGAAGAATTCGAGAGAGGGGAGGCCAGAGGGGTGGACGAAAGCTTGGGAAGAGAGTTTCGAGAGAGAAAAGGCGTCGTTTTGAGGGGGTAGATGGAGGGAAGTCTGGATTTTGGAGAGAGATGGGAACACGTGGGGGTTGTGGGTGGTATTGGGTTGGTGAAGCAACAGCGATTTGGAGACCAAGCGGTTTAGCAGAGATGCTCCGGTTCGGATTAGGGTTTTGGTCGCCATGGATTCTGAGTTTGATTTCAGAGATGGTCTGTCGTCGTTTTGATAAACCCTATACTTAACGACTCCACCACTGACTCACTCTGACCCACAGAATGACGTGTCAGTCCACGTGGCATATACCACCTCATCTGCCACGTCATACATTTGCCACGTCAGTCCACCCAAAAAATTTAAAAAAAAATTCCACATTTCGCCCTATATTAGCCGCACCACCACATTTCGCCGCAGTCCAATCGCTTACCAATGCCACCACAACGACAACCACTACAATCCAATTTCAGCCGCACTCTGACGCCCGCACCACCACATTTTGCGGCCGTGCTATCCTTTACAAACGCCACCACAACGAGGTTGTTGGCAAGATAAAGGAGCCAACATCACAGCCTGCAAGGTATGGGTGTAACCGGTAGGCTAGGCAGGTTATTGTTTTGTTTCATATTTGTTTCAAATTGATTTTTTTTTTTTTTTTTTTTTTTTTTATCTGAGTTATTGAGTTGTTTATGCTTCCATCAGGATAAATTCCGTGAGAGGGAATGTGAATGCCCCCTGATTGATGGTGTGCAGTTCATGATGAGATGGCTACAGCCACTGTGAAGGTGAGATTGTTGTAAATGTAACTGGCATCAATTTCTAATTTTTTTTTTTTTTTTTCTTAATTGTTAATGTAGCTGGTATCAATTTCTAAGATTTACTTCATAAATCTTACTGAATATTAATACAGTTTTTACTTGTTAAATGCATAAATGTTCAGTTCATCTGGAGCTACATTTGGACCTCATTGAAGGTATTACTGAAATTGGTTGATTCTTAATATTATTAACTCCATTTTGGCATCTGGAAGAATTTGTAGAAATTCTTTTTTTGGGCTGCTTTATGCTATTTTGATGTCATTCTTTTGGAAACTTTATTTGCTTATAGAAATATTCTTTGTTTGAGTCTTTTTCTGCACTCTTAAGTTGACTGCATTATCTTACAATGAAGAGGTGGATATTTTGAATTGGATCCAAAAACCCAGGCCAAAAACTCGATCCTAGGACTAGTCCTTAAGAGGATTGATCCTAGGAGGTCTGATCCCAAAACGAGACCAGGCCTAAGGAGGAGGGCTTAGTCCCTCCACTGGGCCCTCCCGGTCCTAGGACCGAGCCCAAATTTTTTTACATATTTTTGTTTTAGTCTCTTATGCAATTACATAAAACCTCTTATAAACTTTGAAATAAACATAAATTATAGAGGTTAAAAGAAAATTTTACAAAATTGATTACAAAAAATAAATTTCAAGACCCTACAAAATTTATAAATTTTACTCTTGAAAAATATTAAGAACCCCTTACAAAATTTTATTTCGTCTCTAAAATATAAAATAATATCCGAGGAGAAAATAAATTTTCCAAGCCTAGAGAACTGGTCCTGGGCCCATAAAATCAGTCCAAGGGACCAGTCCGGGTCCTAGAATTACTCATGGGCCTGGATTCTGTCCCAGTCCCAAACGGACCAGTCCCAAACGGGCCAGGCCTAGGCCTACTTGGGATTAGTCCTTGACCAGCTTACATGTATACTTTGATGTTACAGCTTCTGTCAGTTGAGTTAAGGCCTATAATATTGGGAAATATTTTCGATGGCATTCAGGCTTGGAGCTAAACCTCTGTTATTTTCCTTTTAATAAGTCCAAGGATGGGCGTTCTGGAGAGAACTCGATGGGGTGAAGCAAGTTAATCAAGAACAGGCAGCTGAAGTTGAATCTAGAGAAAGCTGGCCTCGCTTAGTCGAATCTTTAAAGCTTTACTTATTACTGTAATGGCTTATAGATAAAAACTCATGCAGTGTGATTATATTGATCATAGAACTCTTTATCTTCAACTAGATTTTCTCACGCTTGTTAAAGGATGTTTACTACTATTTCAAGTGATGAAACGAGTTAATAATTTCCAAATTAAGTTCTAATGATAGTGTTTGAAGTAGCTGATCTGATTGACTGTATGGTTAATATTCATTAGCAATTTCAGTGAGTTTGTGACACTGATAAGGTTGAAGTGATGGTCGTCAACTGAGTGAGTTGGTGGTTTCTGTAAGTATTTCTAGGAGGAGAGGGAATTGCAAATAATTGAGCATTGAAAGGGAGCTGCCAGTTGTTATAAGGTTCAAGGGGACCATGGGATTTGACCTACATAATGGGCAGAAGCAATGTTTTAAAACCCAACGCTGGTGAAACCCAGCAAAGTGGCTGGATCCTGGGCTGACCGGCAGTTCAAACCAGTATCCAAATGTTTGAAATCTAACATTAATATCCCTAAAAATTACCTATAAGCTCCTATAAGTTTGAAATCTTGCAAAAAAGCCAAAAATATCAGTGTTGGTTTTGGCAAATAGGGTCTGTCTCCGACAACAACAACACTCCCTATCACCATGAAAACACTCACCTCAGCCTCTTAATCAAAACCCATCTCACTCCTCCCATGTTCACCTCCCCAATCGTCGACAACAAGAAGATTTTTTCGACAACATTGTTTTGCGATTTCTGATCAAATCACTCACCGAAAATCAACACCGTCGCCATGATTGCACTCACCGACAGTTTCTCTTCAAAAGCCCTAACATTTCAACCTTCAATTACTCATGGATTTATATTTTAATTTTTAGGGTTTTGAATTAATAGAAAAATTTGTAACCCGAGGCTCCAAGTCTCGGTTGAACAGATTAAACCAGCGGGCTGAGCCAAGATTTAAAACACAGGGCAGTTGGTATACAATTGTTTGAGCAGAAGCGACTGACGTGTGCGCAAATGCTAGAGTTTATTCATGGATTATAACACGGCAAATTGGATGGTGAATACACATAATTTTATTGGTTGGAGCTGCATAAATTAAATCTCTTGCAAATTATGCTCTTCCCATAAAAACTATACTAACAAAATAAATATTTCTAACTTCCCATCTCAATGGTAGACTCTAATTACCATTAAAAAAGTCCTGCCTGGCTATATCCAATTCGTAGCATAGGCGGTGCAGGAGAAACACTCTTTTTTAAGTAGATATCATCATAATATATAAACTTATAAATATGTAGATATCGAATTACACAGGAAGAAAAAAATCCCAACAATGAGAGCTAAAAACCAAAATAATAAAGAGAAATTAAAAGTATTTTAATAAACAACAAGCATTATTAAAAAGAGCTTTCTAACTCTTCTATATTCGTATAAAATTTCTACTCAAAGTTTACTGGCAAACCAGCTCCAAATATCATGATCAGCAAACCAAGCCAGAAAACCAGCAAGCAACAGTGTACAAAGTGGCTGGAAATCCCGGCAAGCAACAGTGTACAGTGTACAAACCAGCAAGCAACAGCTTTAAAACTTGATCACCCATTATATGGAGGGTTTTAGCTCCATAATAGTCTCACATCAGATCTTCAGGTTTGCACTAAATCCTGCTTCTACAAGCGACCAGATTGGTTGAGGTGGTGTAATGAAGTCTTGCATCCAACTTTAAGTAATCACCTTAATGGTTCAGCACCCTTAATGATAGGCCTCTGTCCTGTCCTTGAATATTATCTTGAGTAAGCTCTCCATGCTCATTACTAAATGCCTTTCTGATCTTTACACTGTGGACCTTGATTCACTGGATAAAGCTACCTCTTTCAATGACTACCCAGAAAGTATCCGGGGTAGGACTGAAGTTGATGCAATGGCTTGCTTTGTCTAATTCTGACCAGGATTTTGTTTTGATTAACCCCTAGACGAGAAAGTTGTTTAAGTTACAGATTGAGTTTATCACGCTTTCATGTCTCTCTTAGCCTCCTTTCTTTCATTTCTTTCTTCTACACTCTTCTTTCATTCACTTTCCTCTCTCTTTTTCCCCAACAAATCAAAACCCTAATCTCCAAAAAGATTTCCAGGCTACACCGTGATGTTTTTACCCACATTTTCTATCGCATACCAGTTAAACCTCTTCTACGTTTACGAGCACTTTCTAAACCTAGACATGAAGGTGAAACCTAGACATCTTTTTGGAAATTGCCCGGAAACGTAGAAGAGGTTTAACGGGTATGCGATAAAAAAATGTGGGTAAAAACATCAAGATGAAACATGGACATCTTTTTGGAGATTAGGTTTTGATTTCCTTGGGAAAAAGAGAGAGGAAAGTGAATGAAAGGAGTGTAGAAGAGAGAAATGAAAGAAAAGGAGGCTAAAGAGACATGAAAGCGTGATAAGGTTAAGTTTTGTATAAAGGTTCTAGGATCGAATGAAAAAAGAGAAGTAGAAAGTTACAAAACTTTCTAGAGAAACAAACAGAAACTGCAGAAAAAATATCTAAGGAAACAAAACAAAAACTTTGAGAGAAACTTCGGTTACTTCCAGAACTGATTTCGTTTATTAATTTTCCAACTTAGCTTACAAAATGATTCTTGAAAAGTTCTTATGCAAGTAAGAGTCCACGCTGGCAATCCGTGTGACTCTTAAATTTTGCAGAGAAACATAAAATGGTAGCTTCTCAACCGTTCATCAATTTTCCAGATTTTATAAAACTTAAGTGAAGTACTGTAGCTTTAAGTGAAGTACTGTAGCTTTTGCAACTCATGTAACTTATATTAACCATAGTCTCTGCCCAGCTCAAGTAACTCTGCCCTCAATTGGCCATAGTCTCAACAAAGGGGAACTGAGTCATTGAAATGAATATGATATGAGAATAAGGTGGTGTAGCGCTTGAGAAGGCATCCTCCATGAAAAAATATCAAAAGATTGAGTGACTCAGAATTGAACAAGTAGAGATAAGATTGGTGGTACGAAATGATTTTGCATTTACTATGGCATTAGATTGGTGGTACGAAATGATTTTGCATTTACTATGGCATTGGCACTGCAGTCCAAAAATGATTTTGCATTGGCACTGCAGTCTGAAAACCATTTTGCAGCCAATGTGTATGTGTTTAAGAGAAGAAGAGAGAGGACCCCTCGTCCCCACCAATGTGTTTAATTGTAAAATTAAACTATCAGGTCATTAAAATGAAGAAGCACAGAGAGTTCAGTTGATGATGAATGGACGTTCTGCAGCTAAGAACCATTTTCAGTTTGCTGTTGTTTTCTTTCTAAATCTAATACTAGTCTTCCAGTACCGTCTATGTTAGTAATGTGTATTAAACTATTAATAACAACCCAGACCTCATCTCATCATCTTCAACTTCTGTCTCTTTCTCTCACTAGCACTGCAGTGGTCTTGTCATTTGACTGTGTGTAACGTATGTAGAAACGTACATTGCCATCTTCAAACACCTAAATTACAGCCTTTTACCATAACTTTCCCACATGGTTTAGTAGGATTATCCCCGGACCCGAACAAGCCTTCCAACACCTAAATTACTTATTAACAACTGTTTTTATGATTCAAACTTGAAACTAAGAAGAACAAACCCCTTGACCCTATCACTCGACTCACCCATTGTTGGTTAAATAATTGATGTCAAGCAACTCACTTAGGCATTTAGTTTGCTCTACAAGGTAAGGTACGGGATTTAATTCTTAATATCATCCCTTGAGTAAACAAAATATGAAAATAATTCAAAAAATTCTATTAAATTAGCCAATGGTATTTTTGTGCTCCGATTTTTATCGCGCGAAAATTAAAAAAAAAAAAAAAATTAATTTACGCAACAAGATTTAGAAAATACAGAATAAAGCACAGGGTCATAAATTTAGACCCGGCTGTTTGCAATTGCAATTACATTTTGTATCAACTAAGACAAACAAACCCACCCAAACGCCAATGCCACCAATATTTGAAACCCAAGAAAAAAATAAAAATACAAAAAAATAAAAATAAATTATAATAATAATAATAAAGGAAACTCAAAAACAATTGATGATTAAATTAACAGAATTGGTCATGAAACTGTGTACAAAGTCTCTGAATCTCTCTTAAGTTTGTGTTGAAGTTTGTTGCTCGCTAGTAAGCAGTGCAGTAGAGATCCATTCTGATGCGGCTGCTTGTGTATCGGACCCGGTTTGTGGTTGAAGCGATAGAGGAGTTATGGCCACCTGCAATTTCAAGCGAAAATGAACGAGTTAGATGACGGTGAAATCCACGGAATAATGCCTTGCTGGTACGGTAAAATTGCAACGATTGGATTGACAGCCGAAAAATGAACAGTGTCCCTTCAACGGTGATATTGTTATAATAGTAATGTTACTGTGGTAATAATAGAGTTCGAGCATTATGGAACGAGCCTTTCGGGTTTCAGTGGAACTTCTCATTGTATCAATACATTCACCGGTAAACAGGAAATGATCTTTAACTTACAAATCCATTTTCAAGCGCTCTAAAGTCCAGTCTTCGTCTGTATCTTCCTGCTCCTTATCTAGAAACTGCAGGTTCCATGGCTGATTTAGTTCAGGGCTAAAATTAAAGACTACAGTTGTTTGGTGAAAGAGAAATAAGACAGAAAATCCAAAAGAACGACCCTGGGCTAAGTTACTCTGTTTTCCATGTTAAAGGATAATGTACAAGATTGGCTTCGAAATTCAGGCTCAGTGGTAAAAGTTTTATTTACCTCTAGTCGGAAGAACTCTTGACCCGGTTTGTATCAGGTTTACCAGCAGCTCCAACTGATTCAATCTCCACATTCTTCTTTTGGTGTAGTTATACGCGAGCTGCACCCTGAGAGAAACAGGACAGGTAAATCTCTTGTACTGTGAACACAAAGGATATACAATACATCCAAATAAAAAGAAGATAGGAAGTGGAATCCAATTTGTATAAGCTACTCACAGCAGCAGAGGCATCTCGGCTCAGCTGTGCAAGCTGTATGCCAAGACTTTGCTGGTTAGACATGAAATGTCCGCCCAGCAGGATGCCGGTTTGCCGAAACAGCTAGCCAGCTAGGAGTGGATCTCCACATGCTTTGCTTGTAAATTTGAAACCCTGTCAAGCATGAGATAAAAAATATGCATATCAGTAAGCCGTAAAATGTAAAACTGTAACACTGTGAATCCAGTATAAATAAAAGGCAATACAGAATAAAACTGTGCTTGAGATCAAGTAAGCTGGACAAAAGAAGGGAGTTGACACTTATGCATGGTCACTTTATGACACATGAAAGATATCCATTGCATGGCAATAACAACCTGGCCCTAGGCCAATCATAAAAGGAAAAATGTCATGTTATTTAATAATTTGTAGAAAAAGGAAATTTTTTATGGGAATCAGGAGAAACAGAAGAAAAAGTAGAATTTTTTTTTTCAAAGGTTAGGTGGGGATCACTTAAACCAGCAAGATCAAGTTAAAGAAATTCAAAGGAAAAAGAAGATTAAAAGTGGGCTGACGAAAAGGAAACTATATTTGTGCTTTAAAAGGATAAAATGCCAGCTCTATGTATCACAGATGAAGATGAATCAATTGGAGATTTTCACCATGGATCCCAAACCCGACCCGCTGCTAACCTTCCTCCCCCCAATCCCACCAAAATCATCACATCTTCCATGTAAAAGAGACTGTCAAAACTATAGCGAATCTCACAAGAACCATAGGTAAAATCCGAAATTTCATAGACTACTTTAGAGTGAAAACCTTGTTGGTCAATGGAGCTGTAGGGATTTCAATATTCAGAGAGCAACTCTTGGGGAAAACTCCCTTTTCAATATCTCTAATAGCTGCATTTTCAAAGGTAAACAGACAGTGACTGCATCCTTGAAATCACTTTCTTGTTTCATCCTTCTTCCTATCAAAGACCATAAAGCCAATAATCACTTATCAATGATTTAAAAAAGCTACAATTACATCCCATAGAACAGAGGACAATTAACTCACCAGTTCAGGGATATAGACAAAGATGGTACTCCACAATCAATGCCTCCCTAGCTCCAGCAACCACACCTGAGTAGAACCTGGTGAATTTCAAAGTTATACAAGTAAATTCATTTGCATTTAAGGGGCAAAGGATTAATAGGAAACAATAATTAGCCCTTCCACAGCTTGTAAGCGATATTCACTAGGTGGTACATATTCAAAAGGAATCACGTAAACTAGCAAATATTCCAAAGATAATCCAGAATGACAAATTATAAACGAGTAACATAATCTAATTGGAAAACAACTTACGTGTGATGACCACGCTTGAGCCTCGGTTGATTCCACTAATTACCTGAATCATAATAAATAAAAACTCTGAGAAAATGCTAAAATTAAAATCCACATGTACAAACAAGGATATATATAATAATGCTAACCAGCACAGGTTTGACCAAGAAAGAGTGTCCCAGATAATGCTAACGACACACAATCCACGAGTCCCTGTTTACAAGCACCAACAACAAAGTTTAATTAAAACAAAAGAACTAAATCATAGAAACCATACCAAATTCACACATAAGGCCACAGACGATGGGTAATATTCTTGAAAAATATAATAGTTCATCACCAATCAAGGAAAAGGATACATTTCATAATTCACTGAGAAAACAATAAGTCATATCGCATTTACACATTCTTAAAGAATAGCATAACTGAAATAGTATGACACATAAATCAAATCACAGATAAAGCTTTTCTAAATATATGGCATTAGGATAATTTTACATCCTCATTGAATAACATCAAATCACAGCAGCCTTCACGAAAAAGTTGCAACAGTACAAATTTGCAGCCATACCTGAAACTTCATATGCTGTGGCGCCGGCGATTTCAGCAGAATTAACTGCAATAGTTTCGCGCAGAGTCACAGAATGACCAGATATGATTTCCCTAAAGCAATCCATTCCAAACTAACAAATCACCAAAATATTCCAAAATTCAATATCAATAGCAAAAGAAAGAGAAAGTTTGGCAACCTAAATATCAAATTCAATTGAGAAACCAAAGTCCAATAAAATCAAGCCTACCCAGATATGAAAATCAATTCAAAACACAAGAACAATCAAATTAGAACAAAAAATCATATCCCGAATACAAAAATTGAGAGAACACAAAAGCATAAAAATAATAAACAAAAAAGGCACTCTTAATCTAAACAAAACACAAGTACCCGATAATAAATTGAGACAAACAACACAAAATAAAATCCATAACTAAACAAAACCCAGATACCCAAAGACAAAAATCAAGAGAAAAAACAACAAATAGATAAATTAGAAACAACCCATATGCTCAAATGAACCAACAAAAAGAAAAACCACAAATTAAACAAAACCCAGATACCAAAATTTAAACTTAATCCAAAAGCATGATAATGAAAAGAAATGGAAGAAAAAACCCACCGATTGAGGAGCGCAAACATGAACATTGTAGAGGCCTTCATTACCAAGCTTGAACAAGATAAACAAGGCCAGGGGATCAATTCATCTCCTTAGTGACCAAAACAACAGGCTTGGAACTACAGAATCAGAGGTGGAAGGTTCGGTTGAATCACACGCGTCATCCTTTGATTTCTCACTTCCTCATTGCTATTGTTCTTCTTCTTCTCTCAAAAGCACCTCTTCAAGATTGACACAAGCCCAGGCACCAGGTTACTCCTCACAGAAGTCATGGCGAATTAAAGCGGTTGTTTATGGAATGAATCAAAACCCTAAAAGAGAAAGCAAGAGAGAGAGAAAACAGAAAGAGAGGGGGTAGAACGAGAAAAATGAAAAGGTAAGAGATTGATGAACAGAAGAAATGGACCGGTCAACGGGGTTAACTTTACAGAGAGAGAGAGGGATGTTGAAAAATGGGAGTGATGATTAAGAAGAAGGAATAGTTATGTTTTAAAGATACAAAACAATAACTCAGGTTTGCTTTTAATGACATAAAATTATTACATGACATCACATATTCTCCACTTTCTACATTATTATAATTTCATTATCTTGTCCCAATACACGGTCCTAAAATATATATTATATATATATATATATATATATCATAGTGTATATATGATAAAGAATATCAGTTAGTACGTACCTCAATAATCTTTAAGATAAAATCAATCAATAAATTTTATAACTATTCTATAGTAATCAGAGAGACTCGAACTCAAACATCTTAATAATATATTAGGGATTAAACAAAACAAGAGTATCCAGAAGACAATCAGGAAACAGAAGAGATCGAGTAATGAAAGGGAAAAAAAAAATAAAGCATAAATTTCACTTTCACTTAAAGAACATGCGATAAAAATAGTCCAGTTTATAAAACTTCTTATTTAATGAGAAAGAAATGCAATTAAAAATAGTTAAAAAAATAACAAATAAAGAAAAATATCTATTATGATTTGAAAAACCTCTGGGACCTTCTTTTCTTATAAACAGATCACATCGATCAGAAATGTTTAATTATATATTCAAATATAAATTTTATTATAATTATACTTAAATATCGTTTGGATTCATTTTAAGAGGTGTGTATATATTAAATCTTAACTTAAATAAAAACTTTTGGATCATCTTATCAGATCCATTGCAATGGTGGAGGGTATATTAATATTGGAAGCTTGAAAATGAATTCTATCAACCCATTTATCAAAATTATTGAAGGTATTAATTTTTATTTTTAATGTATTTTCGTTATAAAAAAAACTATTTTATTTGATAATGAGTATAAAATATGAGTTCATTTAAAACTATTTAGGCTTGAATTAATGTATCCAAATCAATGGATTTTTCAATGAATTTTTTACAAAATATTTATAAAAAATAAAAATATCAATTTTATAGAGTTTTTTTTTTTAAGCTTTACTAATAGCAATAATAATAATCCCATATATTACAATTTTATGATGGTATAATGTCAAAATAATAAGAATCAAATCTAATGAATAATTAAAATGTGATGTGTCCTTCATTGATTTAATCCCATGAAGACGTGATTAGTGACATTATTATATTACTAGGTTTGTCTTCAACTCAGACACGACACGTTTTGTGTCAGCACCGCTTCTAACAAAAGCAGACGTGTCCCTTGTCTGGATAAGTCCTGTCAAAAGATCATCATTCTTTTATAAATAATTTTCTTTTATAAAAAATTGACCTTAGATCCCCCACATAATTAAAGTTAATAAGGGGCCGAAAAAGCCCGCCCAAAGGGCCCAGTCCTTGGGAGAACTAATCCTTGTAGGACCACCAAGCCCTGGAGGGGTGACGAGTTAATTTCAAACACCCTAACAAATACACCAAAACCACTCCCTATAATATATGAACATACTAAATTTAGTGGTTAAAATTAATTTTTTACAAGCGTGCATAGGACCGTCTTGGCCCGGCCTCGGACCGATCAAAGCCCTCACAAAAGTGACGGCCCAAGATCGGACCAACCAATTTGGACCATTCCTTCGTGTTATCCAGTCTGTTTGCCCACCTCTAAAAGTTAACATACATGATTTTTTTTTTTTTTTTAATTCTTGTTAATGGATATTAATGTTGTTAGATAGTATTAATTAAATATTAAGAGTAAACAATTTAGTTTAATTTTTATAGAACAATAAAAATTTGTCTACTAACATCAATAAACAAGATGTTATATTTTTGAAAGAAGTAATCGACTTTTACCCACCCAAATAATGACTTAATGACACTTTCCCACCTATAGGCTTTTAAAATACTACTTTATTACACAAATTTATATTTCATTTCCGATTCCGACATTGTTGCGACCTCACACCACTACCATTTTCATCCCTAATCGTTACTCACTAAAACCCCTCAAACCCTACTCCCACCAACCTCGTCAATAGCAGTCAATCGAGCGATTAAGGTTTGCGACTTTGCGCAGTCACCCCTCTTAAGTTAAATTTCGATCAATCTCAACCATCAAAATCCAACCTTCCAACACCAAAAGACTCATCGGCCTCCCTTCTTCAAAATCTCCAATAGTCTGGACCAAGTTTGCTCATTAATCGTCGTCAAAAAATAAATTTAGATAGTAAAATGGTATTTTAAAAAGTTTATGAGTGAAAAAGTGTCATTAAACAATTCTTTTGAAAAACAATAAACTATTATTTAGACGATAAAGAAAGAGATGTGAAGTTATAGTGAAGGTAACATAGTTAAGCTATAGAAAGAAAGAGATTCAAACCAAAAAAAAAAAAAAAAGGTTACAGTTTTCATATAAAAAAAAAAAATAATAAAATAAAAAAGGTTGATACTCTATCGGATAGAAATATGAAGGAGAAATACTTATATTCGATGGTCTCACAATCTTATTTGCTGATATGCTGAGACAGTTCAATGACACAATGACATATATTATAATATATGTGCCAAATTTTCTCTTGGTCCTATTTTCGCCTTGATTCAAAGTGAGGATAAAATAATTTATGATTAAAATAAGTCAATTTTGGTTATTATCTCTATATCAATGTGATCAAATTTACCACAAATATATAAGATTCAAAAAGCTAAAAAAATTTTAAACGTAAAATTTATAAATAATTATGCTATAGTATTACAATTTTTTAACTAGATTTGTGACACAAATTCATAACCTTTGATTTAATTTAATCCAAAAGATTTGAATAAAAAGTTAGAATTAGTTAATTTTTAATGACAATCAAATAATTTTTAAATTATTGGATTATCATAAATCAATGGTAATGAATTTATATCACGAATGTGTATAAAAAAATATTTGAAAAATAAGATAGAATATGTGAAATCTATCATATAGAATGTGAAACTAATAACATATAATTTTGATACAAAAACATTTCTGTTGTAATTTATAATCACACTTGAAACCTTTTACATTGATTAATACCTATAAAATTATATGTTTTTTATTTTTAATTTTCTTTTTATAAAATATAAATATTAAAAATATTTTATTATTTATTTTTTGTCAACTGATTACAAACTTGCTGTCCTAGGTCACTATTTATGCCTACCTAAAGCAAAAATCCATTACGAAAATACAATCTACCAATTTATTAAGAGAATCCATCTACTCCCAAATCCCTTCGCGCTCAACAATGCAAATTTTTCCTAGTTTGCGAGATGTAAAACTTAATCTCCACGTCCAACCTTGACGTGGGACCTATATGAGATTTGTTATGAATTGACAAATTGTAAACTGTCATGTCAGGATTGTGAAAGAAGTTTGTAAGAGAGGGTTGTTGGTGTAATATTATTCTAAAGGAATAGATTTGCAACAGTGAGCGATCTCTCCTTCATAAAATGGCTCCTCCATATATGAAAACTCTAACTAACCCCAAGGGGTTGACCTAACAGTTAAGGAGGTTTGTTCCCTTCTTTGAGTTCTTGAGTTCAAACCTTAGAGTCACCTACCATAATAACATTATGACTTACTTGGTCTTTTGAGCTTATAAGGTGTTTAATAAACTATGAGAATTAGTTAAAGTACGTGCGAATTGACCCAAACACCTTGGTAACCCAAAAAAAAAAAAAAAAAAAAAAAACTTCGGCTCAAATTAAGACACAAGTAAATGGCATTAATAAGAAAATATTATGTGAAAGATATTATCGACGGAAATATAAAGTAAGAAGAAATCTTTGCTTGAAAGTGCTCATGCAAAAATATATAACACATCACAGATTTCAATCTGTGATAAAGATATAATACTGAATTTTATTAAAATGAAAATTGATTAAGTTCAAGAATTAATAAATATAACACAGGCTACAAGAACTAATTCATATGATGCGATATCTTTGAACCAATAAATCAAATTTTCTGAAACAAACATATATATAGTAGAATCCACAACTCCAAATGTAACTAGCTAGGACGAGGTAAATTTAAAGCTGAGGGAATCCAACTCCACATCGGACAAGGGACAACTTAATAATAATAAAAAAAAATTCCTAATGGAAAACACAACTTAAAATAGGAAAATTAGTGAACCAAAAAAAGTTATTCCACATCAAAAATGTTGAAACCACAGCCAATTCACACAACAATTGAAGCAAAAGAGTAACGAGAGACAACCAATTTATCTGGTTCGTTCCCAATGATGGAACCACATCCAACAAAAGTTGTATTGAGTCTCGGTAATCTGCAGTAATACAAAATTAGTACTGTTGGCAATTCACTCACCCTCTAGTATCTTTCAATGTTTTTTTCTCACATTAGGTTTTTCACTATTACATTTTGGCTAAACTCTTCCAAGCCCAAATCTTTACAAACTAATTTCAAACTCAATTACTAATTAGACTTACTGTGTAGGGGGCGTTGTCCAATAGGACCCCCAAATCCATCGATAATCCAATACCCTTGTGCAAAGAATAAACCATATCCAACAAAAAGTACACGTCCCTATTTCCCCAAAAAAAAAAAAAAAATTAAATACCGCAATGGTACTAGGTCATCTATACCACCAATCAATGAATTGGGAGTGGTAGTTATGAATAGCTTGTTAGTACCACGTTGGAAATACTATCATAATATCATATACTTTCTCTTTCCGCAATCAAATTTATATTTATGTTTTTTTTTTTCTAATAATAAGAGGGCAATAATGTTTTGCTTCTAACTGAGTCATACAATCAAACAAAAATTACACAAAATTTATGTAAAATGACTATTCTATCATTTTTTCTTTTTTTTTAGTTGTATAACTCAATTGTAAGTATAACATTACTCATAATAATTTTTTTTTTTTTTTGCATGTACATTCTCTATCTGGAATTATCCAATTGGGCACACAAAAGAAACCCCTTATTATATTAATTGCTTTGTTGTCATCTCAGTTTGCTAATGTTTCCATAATTCTCCTGATTTTACAATCTCAAGGGATCATGGCCATCGCAATAGTCTAATATATTCATGAAATATGGGCTAGACCAATTTCAGAAAGAATAGGAGATTTCCCCAAAGGCCGACATGCATGTTAGACTTGAGTGTCAATTAAATTAAGTACATTTATTTTCTTGCTTGAAAATCAACTAAAGTATCTATATATCTTTTTAAAACATGGCTCACAGCAAGCATCTGATGTTATTGAAAATTCAGGAAAGGAATATAGAATAACGTATTTTGGCGCCAAAGTAGACAATAATATGACTGAGATACCAAACTTCTATAAAGGAACAAGAATAACCCATGGACACTATCAAGAATAAACATCTTACATCACTTAAAAAATGAAGCCAAATCATATATACTATCCAAGTTCACACGTGACTCAAAAATATATATGCTAAATTTGATTCTAAATTACATTTCCTCTTGTGACCGAATGACAAATCTTTTAACCACTAAGGTTAGCTATACCTATAGGGTTTTGTATTCGAGTCACAGATAGGATACCTACAACATTTGTACAATTAGTTTGGTTCATTGAGCTTGTAAGGTGTTCCATGACCCTTACATAAAATAAAAATTGATTCAAAATAACAGGTATAGTAATCTTTTAGCCATTAACAAACAAATGAATGTACCATTAAATAGTTACAAGAAAATAATTATAATTCTTTGGAATCTAATTGCATATAATTGGTAGGTGCTTTTATATATAAAATATTTGTATGTTGATTTAAATCAGGACCCCTTTTTCCAACTGTAAGTCAAGTAGACTTAATAAAAACAAATCTAATTATAATTGTTTATAGATACTAACATTTAAAAAAAAAAAAAAATGCGAACTGAATAGGCTTGTAAAATTATTAAAATCAGTTTATTTTTCCTTTTTTTTTTAATTTTTTAATTTTTTTTTAATTCATAAAAGTTAGTAACAATATATACCATAGACTCTTCCAAGCTCAATGGTGAATAAGTAACATTTATCCCATCTGTGGGTAGTCCAGATGGGTAGAACGAATTAGAGATTGTGTGAATAGGTGCACAATCTCAGGTTTGATTTCCTATATGAATATGTTTGATTTTAGCGGGAGGCTGTGGTAGTGGGTTGTTGCGCTAATCTCCCTCAAAGAATAGTGGAGGTATACCTAAGCTGGCCCGAATACCTTGATTTAAAAAAAAAAAAAAAAGAACATTTATCGACGAGGATGGTCACTCTTATTTTTCTTCCTCTCTGTATTTATTGCATTGCAATCTGTTACATTTCTTATACTCTCTAGCAACGTTAATTAAAGGCACATTCATTTCAGAATCTCTCAGGAAAGAATATCAGAAATGATTTCCTGAGGTATGGATTTACAATTCTTTGTTTCTTGTTAATTTATTTGGCTGTACAATACTATTTTTGTATTCAAGAGTTGATAATTAACAGTTTCGTTAAATATTTTTTTTTCTTCTTTTGCACTTGGTTGGCCCTGACACCATTACAGCTTATGCCTTGGAAGACAACGAACTGTGGTTGAGGCATTTTCTTGGACTAGTTGTCCAGACAGGAGTCACATTCTATGTGTTTGTCATGGCCTGGATGACAGGCTCTCACCTTTCAATTCTATTCATTTTAATGTTTTTCGTAGGGGTTACTAACTATGGAGAAAAAACTTGGGTTCTTATGTCAGTAAGCAAAGACAAAGTTAAAGTCTCTGATTCGAGTTTTTAGTCTCAGAAACGCTAACTTCATTTGAATCCTTGACCTGTCCAACAATAATTTTAGTGGTAAGCTGTCGTCAAGATACTTCCAATCTTGGAAAGCATTAATGGTTATTGATGCAGACCAAAAAAAAAAAAATATATATGCATCAAGTGTTTGGCCTCGGGCAATAGTTTCTACTTCAACATGTTTTACGAATATTATCATTACTCATTAACAATACATAACAAAGGGAGGGAAAGAATGTACTCAAGGATTTCAGAAGCTGAAAGGCATTGAGTTCTCGTGTAGTGTTAAGGGTATAGGCAGTGTAACCCTTAGACTAACTGATGGAAAACTTGTAAAGTTGACCAAGGTTAGGTATATCCTTGATTTAAAAAGAAACCTCATCTCTTTAGGGACCCTAGATGAGACTGGCTGTTTCTACAAAGCTAGCAATGGATGCTTGAACGTGTATAGAAACCAGAACCTAATCCTTAAAGGAGAAAAAAGAAATGGTTTTTATATTCTATGTGGTACTGTTGATTCTGAATGTTTTAATGATGTTCTGCTTCCTAGTAAACTATCTACAACTCAAAAATGGCACCTTAGGTTAGGGCATATAAGTCAAAAAGGCATGAATATCCTTAATAGTAAGGGGGTGTTGGGTAAGGATTCAATCTCTAACCTAGAATTCTATGAAAACTTTGTGTTAGGAAAACAACATAGACTGAGTTTCTCAAAGGGAACTCACCTAGCCACAAACTGCCTTGAATACCTACACTCAGACCTTTGGGGGCCTGAAAAAGTTAAATCCCATGGTGGGAACAATTATATTCTATCAATAGTAGATGACTACAATAGAAAAGTCTAGACCTTCCTCCTAAAAACCAAAGATCAAGCCTTGGCCAAGTTTAAAGAGTGGAAAGTGGTAGTTGAGAACCAGCTAGGCAAGAAAGTAATAACCCTAAGAGTTGACAATGGGTTAGAGTTTTGCAATACTAAGTTTGATCATTTCTGTAGAGAGCATGGCATTTTAAGGCATAGGACTGTTGCTAGGACTCCTCAACAGAATGGGGTGGCAGAAAGAATGAATAGAACCTTACTAGAAAAGGTTAGGTGCCTTCTATTCACCTTTGGGCTACCAAGCACTTTTTGGGGGGGAACTTTAGCCACTACAACCTACCTAGTAAATAGAAGCCCATCCACTGCCATTAATGGGAAGTGTCCTGAAGAAATCTGGTCTGGGAGGAAACTAGACTTAAGCCACCTAAGAATCTTTGGTTGTACAACTTATGCACACACTTTGGGGGGGGGGGAAGCTTGAGCCTAGATCCACCAAATGCATATTCCTTGGATATCAAGAAGGCACAAAAGGGTATAGATTGTGGGATAGAGAATCTCCAAGGGTGAAAATCATAGTAAGCCGAGATGTGGTGTTTAATGAGAATGAATTCCCTTGTAAAGCCACTGCATTGACCAAGGAACACCAAGAAACATTGAGATCTCATCCATTCCCACCAAAAGTACACAAATTGAGGTGGAACCTATACCACATCAACCTATTCAAATCCAACCAGACCTGGTCGCTCAAACTGAAGCAGAAACAGAACAATCAAAACCTGAACAACCAAAAAATGAAGTTGTAGAAGAAACCTTAGAACCCCAAACAGTGGATTTACAGCAGTACCAACTAGCAAGAGACAAAACCAAGAGAGAGGTAAGGCCACCTGCACGATATTCTTATGCAGATTTAATCTTTACTGCTTTGCTTGCAGGTATAGAAGTCCAAAGGATAGAATCGGAAACATATGAAGAGGCTATGAAGTCCAAAGACAAAGACAAATGGAAAGCAACAATGAGGGAAGAGATGCATTCGTTAGAGGCAAACAATACTTGGTCTTTGGTACCTAAACCCA
The DNA here is from genome assembly GCF_008641045.1 of Pistacia vera. NCBI lineage: Eukaryota > Viridiplantae > Streptophyta > Magnoliopsida > Sapindales > Anacardiaceae > Pistacia > Pistacia vera. The sequence goes on from NW_022196095.1 coordinate 748,393, forward strand.
AAGACCAGAAGCTTATACAATGTAAATGGCTTTATAAGATAAAAGATGGAATTACAACCTCTGACCCCCTTAGGTATAAACTCAGGCTGGTAGACAAAGACTATACCAAAAGAGATGGAATAGACTTCAATGAAGTCTTTTCCCCAGTTGTGAAATACAAGACTATCAGACTTATGCTCTCTGCCCACCAAAATTTAGAATTAGAACAGCTTGATGTCACCACTGCATTCCTACATGGAAGCTTAGATGAGCAGATTTATATGTGTCAACCTGTAGGTTTTGTTGATTATAAGGTGCCAAATCATGTATGCATGTTACATAAGTCTTTGTATGGCCTCAAAGAGGCCCATAGGCAATGGTACAAAAGATTTGATACTTTCATAGTGGGCCTGGGTTTTAAAAGAAGTAGATATGACAACTGCTTCTATTTTGATTTGGATAAGGATCTACCTTAATATCTCTTGTTGTATGTTAATGATATGTTACTAATCAGTAAATCTAAGTCCAAAATAGAAGAATTAAAGAATAACCTTAGTTCAAAATTTGATATGAAGGTCTTAGGAAGTGCAAAGAAAATACTAGGCATGGTTATATCTAGGGATAGGGGGAGTAATGAGTTAAAACTTGATCAGAAAGCATACTTGAAAAAACTAGTAAACAGATTTGGAATGGCTAACTCAAAACCTATCTCTATGCCCTTAGCAAACCATTTTATGTTAAGTAAAAACCAATGTCCTAAAACTGAAGCTGATATGATAACAATGGATATTGTCCCTTATGCTAGTGTGATTGGCTCTATTATGTATGCAATGGTAAGTACAGGACCTGACCTATCATTTGCTATATCATTGCTTAGTCGATTTATGTCCAACCCTAGGAGTGATCATTAGACTGCCCTGAAATGGGTTGTAAGATACATTAATAGTTCCTTAAGTATTAGTTTAAAATACTATAAAAGAACTACTATGCTTGATCTGGTGGGGTTCGTAGATTCTGATTTTGTAGGTGACAAGGACACTAGAAAATCCACAACAGCATACTATTTTACATTTGTATAAGCTGGAAATCTCAGTTGTTGCCCATTGTAGCATTGTCATCAACTAAGGCCGAGTACATAGCCATAACTGATGTGTTTAAGGAGGCTATATGGCTGCAATGATTGTTATCAGAAGCAAATTTATTTGATGGGAAAGTCATAATCTACTCTGATAGCCAGAGTGCAATTCATGTCAGTAAAAACCTAGTCTATCACGAAAGAACCAAGCATGTAGAGTCCGATTTCATTTTGTGAGACACCTGGTTGCACAAGGAGTAGTTGAATTGAAGAAGGTAGCTACTAAAGAAAATCCAGTAGATATGGGGACCAAAATCATTACACCAGCAAAGTTCAAGCACTGCTTGAAGTTGCTGTCAGTGGAGTAATCAGGAGTGACCTAGAGCTATGAGGGACATGGTTTAGACTGAGCTGCACTGCTTAGGTTTCAAGTCTTCAAGGTGGAGATTGTTGAAGTGAAGACTAAAACAATGCAGTTTTTTAGCCTAAATGAAACGGTGCACTTTGATATTTGTCTCTTAATGGTTCCTGATCGTTGGATCAAATCCGATCTGATGGCTGAGAAGCTGCACTAAGTCAACACTATAAAAGGGGGCACTGCACAGTAAAATGGATGATGCGTTTTTGTCTCTAATTGAAGAACCTTTATATTCGTGATTTTCTCTCTGTTATAGGTCTAAGATTAATCTTTGTAACTAGTGTGATTGAGTGATTTGTTAGTCAATCAGGAGGGCTTCTTTGCTCTTGTTCTTGGGGATTCCAGGTGAGTATCTATAGGATTAGTTACTGTGAAGATTACTTGTAATAGGTGAGAGTGTGATTTGATTTGTCCTTGTTCTTGGTTGAATCTTGATAATAAGTAGTGCAGCGAGCTCTCCCATTTTCAGAGCTCAATGTGGACGTAACTGATCCAATTTGGATAAGTGAGCCATGGTAAAATCTGTGTGTTGTGATTGATTCTTATTTTTCTTTGTGGTGTGTGTGATATATTTGATCTGTGGCTTTTGTAGTTTAGTTACAACAAATATTATAAATAATCTCCTGAATCTACAGCCAGATATCTTGACCATGCTGAAATTCATCCACATCAGAGACGAAGGAAATAATGATAGATTCCTACCTCGAGTCTTTTTGCAATTTTGAGCGGCAGAAACATAAGAGAATCATACTTAGAAGGCTTTATGACTGTATATGCTCCTACATTATCAAATCCACCAAACTGCATATGAAAAGACATCAATTGTATCAGATTTAGTTTCTCCTAAAGATATAAAATGATACTCACGTATTTGGAAGTTACAAGGGAAAGCTCATTTTTTGTTCTTAATATTAGCTGGTTTAAACTCCTGTGCTACAATGAACGAGGTTCCTCGAACCAACCAACTGAAGTTAAACATCATACCAAATTCTAGTCCTTTACATCCTCTAGTTAAAATATATGAATGACCCAAAACATTATGGTATTTATAGCCTCTGTTTTAAAACCCGAACCGAACCGGTTAGTTCAATCGGGATCTGCAACCTCTCTGGTCCAATTTAGGGTTTAGGGGGTTTTTGTAGTTTTTCAAATTTATAGGGACTACTTTTAATTTTTAGGGGTGTTTTGGAGATATGTCAAAAGTTTAGGGATTAATTGGTGATTTTTTGGCGTATTTTTGAAATAGATAAAAATTTGAGGGACTAATTTAAAATATTTTGGGGGCGGTCGTTCGATCACCTATGAGATTAGGGCTAGTCTTGTGAATTTCCTCTTCCGTGGGTATATAACTATAGAAGTTAGAAACGAATTATCAGCTTTTGTAATATACTAAAATTTAAGGGATTAATTTGCAATGTTTTAAAAAATTAAATTATTGCTGATGTCACCAGTCCAACTTGTTGGCTTGTGACCCAAGCAACAGAACAGATTGCCCTCTCGTCTAGGTTTTAAAACAATGTTTATAACTACATTGAAAATGTAAATTAGCTGTCCAATGTACCAGATTCTTACTAGCTACTACAAACAGAGATAGGAGATCTACTCGTTTATTTAGTAAATATTGAACAAGTGGAATCCTCCACGTTCAGCCTACGGTCAAGGAGAAGGGAGACCCGTCATGCAAAGTTTTAATATTAACGTTTCCATCACTCTTGAAGAATGAGGTGGCCCAGAAATTGACTGAGAAAATAAACAGTGATCTTTAATTTGTCAGCCACTTTGATAATAATGGACTTGACCAAAAATAGAGGATAACATTGAACTCCACTAGCATTAAAAAAGACTTGGACTTGACCACCTATATAAATAGTAGGACTTGACTAGCTACAGGGGAAAAAAATTGAATTCCACTAACCACAAACATAAAAAAGTTTACTTTTGAAACAGATCAACATTTCAAGACTTAAGAGGATTTTGTTTAGAAGACAGTAGCAACAATGGGATATGGCATTAGGTGGGTTAGTTAAACTCTGAATTTGATATGAAAGACTTAGGACATGCAAAAGGGATTCTAGGCATGATCGTAGATAGAAATAGGAATAATCATGAACTAAAAGCCCACCAGACTTCCTATTTACAAAAATTGGTGTCTAGATTTGGCATGGCAGGTTCCAAAATGGTGACTGTACCCTTGGCTGGACATTTTATGTTGAGTAAATCACAATGCCCCAAAACAGATGCTGATTTAATTAAAATTGGAAACATCCTATATGCTAATGTAATTGGGTCAGTCATGTATGCCATGATTAGCACTAGACCAGACCTTTCCTTTGCAGTCTCACTCTTAAGTAGATTCATGTCAAATCCTGGTTTTGAACATTGGCTTGCTCTCAAATGGTTGCTTAGGTACATTAATAACTTTTTGCATGTTGGCTTGGAATATGGAAAAAGATCACTTGATCTTGTAGGTTTTGTAGATTCTGATTTTGCAGGTGACAAAGATTCAAGAAAGTCTACCACTGCATATTTGTTCACCTTGGGAGGAAACTGTGTAAGCTGGAAGTCCCAGCTTCAGCCAATCGTTACCCTGTCCACCACCGAGGCAGAATATGTGGCTGTGACAGACGTGTTCAAAAAACCTCTTTGGCTTCAAGGGCTACTATCAGAAGTTGAGCTACTCGATGGTGCAGTCATTGTTTATTCAGACAGCCAAAGTGACATCCATTTGTGCAAGAATCCTGTTTACCACGAACGGACCAAACATGTTGATGTCAAATACCATTTTGTGAGCGAGCTGGTGGATAAAGGCGTGATCATTCTGAAAACGGTGCCAACCGAGGACAACCCTGCAGATATGGGAACAAAGGTGGTCTCTCCAGCCAAGTTCAAGCACTGCTTGAACTTACTACATGTTAAATGACCTGCAGCAATCGAGCTATGATAAGTGACTTGTGAGTAAACTGCACTGGTAAGGTTTATTTTTTTATTTTTTATTTATTTATTTATTTTTTTATCTGATGATGTGTTAAAGCTTCAAGGTGGAGATTGTTGAGTGAAGCTTTAAATGGTGTCGCATTGCATCTGTCGATATGTTGTCGTTTTGAAGTTAAATCAAATGACTAATCTCAGCCGTCGAATCCAGCCTGATCCAACGGCTCTAATTAGTCCAGCAAGTCAAAGTATATAAAGCTAAAGTGTTCAGAAAATATAACAGTGAATGAAATCTCTCTCTCGCGATTGCAACTGGGTTAGGGTTCTTGATTTAGGCTCTCAATCAAATCGTGTAATCAGGTCACAATTTGGGAATATTGTGGGTAGAAGAAATAGGCTATTCTTCTGGTGTAGACATATTGTTTTCGTGTCTTGCTTTGTTGGGATTACTGGGTGATTTGAGGGATTGTTGTATGAGTGAGAGAGTTGGGTAATTTTTCGGTGTGATTGGTTTTTATTTGTAAGATTTTGATCCTTATAATGTAGTGAGTCCCAAATTACTTGGAGCTCAGCGTAGATGTAGTTTATTCCATTGGAATAAACGAACCATGGTAAAATCGTTCGTGTTCTTGATTGATTTGTCTGTTGGTTGTGTGTTTGCTGGTGATAATAGTTAGGATTGAGTTTGGTTTAATCTCAACAAAGAATGAGGTGGCCCAGAAATTGACTGAGAAAATAAACAGTGATCTTTAATTTGTCAGCCACTTTGATAGTATTGGACTTGACCAAAAACAGAGCATAACATTGAACTCCACTAGCATTAAAAAAGACTTGAACTTGACCACCTATATAAATAGTAGGACTTGACTAGCTACAGGGGAAAAAATTGAACTCCACTAACCACAAACAGAAAAAAGTTTACTTTTGAAACAGATCAACATTTCAGAACTCTAGAGGATTTTGTATAGAAGACAATAGCAACAATGGGATATGGCATTGGGTGGGTTAGTTGTTGGAGTTATCATTGAATGCAATAAGATCTTCATAAAAAATTGGTAGGTGAAGACTTATAAGAGGTTACCATTTTAGAAAAGAGATTACAAAAAGGGGCAAAAAAGTCTGAGAAAGTTGAAGTTTTATGTGTCCCGTATTAAATAAAAAAAAATTAAGCTACAATATTGTTATGCCTGGAAAAGTAGGGCTGACGCAAAGCCCTGTCAGTGTAAGTGGTCAGAGCTTAGGTAAGTCCAGTAGCCATTCAGATGCAGCCACATCGCACGTTGACGCAATCGGCATGCTCTTGCCAGTGCAATAGGTGTGCGCCAGGCTGGTGAAAGGCTGGAAGCGATCCACGTGTCCAATCCCTGCAAGAGTCGAATAAATCACTCAAGCAGGTGAATAATGGGACACAAGGAAGGATTTGCACGGCAATTTGACCCACTCCTTGATTTAGTAATCATTACCTCAATTCATCCCACCATAAATAGAGGGTTCTTCTCCTGTTTGTGGGATTAGCTAATTTCTCTCTGGAATAGCATATATATATATATTCTCTCTCTCTCTCTCTCTCTCTCTCTCTCTCTCTTGTAAGTCAGCTCGCTGAACGCGACCTGATCTAAAATATATTAATACAATACCAGTGAACGTAGGATTCGCTTTTTTAAGCATCCGAACTACTTTAAATACCGTTCTTCATCTTTTACTCAGTTCAATACCCCCGTACACTTGTGTTTTCTGAGTCAGCTCAGTATTTCCCACGTACATTTAGTTGGTGTCAAAATCACGCATTAACAAATATGAAAAATGTTGAATAGCATTATAATAAGACTGTCAAGAATGAGTTATTGCTTCACCATTGAAATAACAAATTCCATGTCCAAAGGACTTATACATGAAAAGATCGAGGTAGATGAGCATGTTCGCTATAGAAAACAACATATCCCACATCTTAAGGATTTCTTCCTCTTGGTTGTAATTTCCAATTTTCCACAGTGAAAAGAGAGTGAAAGTGTTGCTAGAAACTGGTTAAAAAAAATTCTGAAAATTTGCTGGTGAAACAGATAACAAAAACAAGGGAGCAGAGGAAGGGTTCTGTGCACAAGCTTCCGAAATAAATAAATAGCTGCACAAACTTGTTTATTTTAACATCTTAAAGTTTCTATCACTCTTGAAGAATGAGGTGGCCAAATTGTAGACATTTGATACAATTGACTGAGAAAATAAACACTGATCTTTAATTTGTCGACCACTTTGATAATATTGGATTTAAATCAAACATATGAATCAATAGTAGAGACAATATTCTCACCATTACATTCTTCAATCTTATAATTGTTTCAAGACGCTTAAGAATTTTTTAATGCGTCCACTAGCATTAAAAAAGAAGTGACTGGGACACCTATATAAATAGTAGGACTTGACTAGCACAAGGGAAAAAAGTTCTTTTTTCTAGGAAAATTGAACTCACTAACCACAATGGAACTTATATATTGTGTAAGAGATATACCAATTTTACCATTGCTCACTCTTACTTGCTTTCTAAGACATATTTTGAAGCTTCATCATGAGATCCTTTTCAATCTAGTCTTGTTTTTCATTCATTGTTTTCATTCATTTGTTCTTTGTTATCTCGCTCTCATCTGCACGTCACCTATTCTTCTTCTTCTTCAGTGCAGCCGTTGTGCCATAATGATGAAAGCTATGCCTTGTTGCAGTTCAAGGATAGCTATCATTAACAGGTCTGCTTTAATGAACTTTCTGCTTATCCAAAAGTGTCTTCATGGAGGCTCCAAGGAGAGAATGAGATTGTTGTTCATGGGATGGCGTCGAGGTGTGATGAAAATACTGGTCATGTAATTGGCCTAAAACTCAACAGCAGTTGTCTTTTCGGTTCTTTCCACTCCAATAGCACTCTTCCTCCTTTCCACCTTCAAAAACTTGATCTTCTGGTAAAATTTCAATAACTCAGAAATCCCATCAGGTTTTGGGCACCTTACAGAGTTGACATATCTTGATCTCTCACATTCTGTATTTTCTGGCCAAATCCCATCAGAAATATCTCAATTATCCAATTGGTCTTTTTATTCTTTAATATGCCGCCTGCATTAGAAGCTCCATTGAAGCTCCGTAAGCTGATCTGAAAAGTTTAGTTCATAACCTAACTCACCTAAAAGAACTTGTTCGGCTTTGTCGAAATGAATTCAATTGATGCCCTTCAAACCTTGGCAAATATGACTTCTTTGACATCTATTGGTCTTGAATCTTGTTCATTACAGGGGGAATTCCCAGAAAGAATTTTCCATTTCCCAAATCTGACAAGACTTAAGCTAGCTTGGAACAAGGATCTGAGAGGTAAGCTTCCTGAATTTCATTTCTACAGTTCTTAAGGTACTTGATATCGCAACACAAGTTTCTCTGGTGAGGTACCTTTTTCAATAGGAAACCTTGATTTTTTAGAGGAACTTCATTTTCCCTGTGTAATTTCCAGGGATTCATTCCATCTTCACTTGAAAACCTTACCAGCTCAAGTTTTTAGACCTTTCAAACAAAAACTTCACTGCCCAAACTCTTTCTCCTTGCCTGTGGTTGGAAAGCTTACCGAACTCACTGTCTTGCGGCTTGGAGCAATCAATTTACATGGTGAAATTCCATCTGAGCTATTCAATCTCACCCAGTTGCAAACATTGGACCTTTCATCCAATAAGTTGAACGGCCTTATTCAAGCTCAATCTCTAAACTCAAGAATGGTGAATTTCTCAGCTTCTATCGCAATAACTTGAGTGGTCCAATGGAGTAGCAATGTTTTTAATGCTAAAAAAGTTGAAGAGATACTGGATCATATAACAATTTAACATACTCACTTCGAATGTCAGCAGTAATGCTTCTCTTGAATTGTTAGGATTAGCTTCATGCAAATTAGATAAGTTCCCAAATTCCTGAAAACCAAGAAAGTTTGGGGTGGCTAGACCTGTCTCACAACCATATCAGTGGTCAAATACCTCAATGGTTTGGAGTACAAGTGTAAGACTCTCGACTATCTCAACCTTTCTTTTAATTTCTTAACAGGCTTTGATCGGCATTCAGTTGTTCTTCCGTGGAACACTACGCACGTTAGACCTGAGGTTTAACATGCTCGAAGGATCACTCCCAATTCCAGCAACATTGAAGTATACCTTTTTTTATTGGGCTCAAACACAAAATTCATTGGCGAAATTTCACCATTGATTTGTAGTCAAAGTCGCTTCAAGTCCTTGATCTATCTAATAACAATCTGAGTGGAGTACTTCTCAAGGTTTAGGCAACTTTAGTAATTCTTTGGTTGTTTTGAATCTCAGAAACAACTCCTTTCATGGCCACATTCCTCAAACATTTCAAATGAAGCCAGTTGAAGTCGATTGATATTGGTCATAATCAATTACACGGGCAAGTGGCAAGATCATTGGCCAATTGTAAAATGCTCGAGTTTCTTGATTTGGAGAACAACCATATATACGAGATTTTTCCATCTTGGTAGGAAATTTCCAGAGTGAGAGTTCTCAGTCTAAGCTCGAACAAATTTCATGGAGTAATAGGAGATCCTGCGTTTGGATTTGAGTTTCCCAACTCATGTCATTGATCTCTCCCACAATAGTTTTCAAGGTAGGCTACCATATGAATACTTCCGATCCTGGAAAGCATTGAAAGTCATTGATGTACCAGCAGGAAGAATATATGCCAGAAAGCATGGTTCGCATTTCCTACTTCTTGGGATGTATGATGAAGCCGGCTATCACTATTCGTTGGCAATAAATAACAAAGGAATGGAAAGGATATACTCGAAGATTTCAAAAGCCTTGAAAGCATTGATTTTTCATACAATAACTTTGCAGGAGAGATTCCAACATCTATTGGGAACTTAAAGGGGCTGCATTTGCTCGATTTCAAACAACAATCTCTCGGGTCAGATTCCATCATCCTTGAAGGAATTGAAGAATCTTGAATCATTGGAATGTGTCTCCAACAAGTTCAGGACACATTCCCAAGAACTAAAACAGCTCAACTTTCTGGAATTCTTCAATGTCTCTCATAACCATCTATAGGACCTATACCACGAGGGGTGACAGGTTTGATACATTTCAGAATGATTCGTACGAGGGAAACGTGGGTTTGTGTGGAACTCCTCTCTCAAAGCCATGTGGTAATACAAAGACCTCCTCAAAAGCACCTTCAACTACCTTTGGAAAGGATCAAAATGTGAGGTCTCAAGATGGATTTGTATGGAAGATTATAGTTGCAATGGGGTTCGGCAGTGGGTTAGTAGTTGGATTTATCATTGAATGCAACAAGATATTCATCAAAAATTGGTTTGTGAAGACTTTCAGGAGGCAACCATTTTAGAAAAAGGATTAGCAGTAAAGGTAAATAGAATTGAAGTCACAAAATTTGGGAATTCTGTTATGTCTCTTGTCTGTTTGCTTTCTCAAGATTGTGGTTGCACGTTTTACTGTGGTGTTGAGTTCTTCCCATGTTTTTCTTTCTAATTAAATGCAATTTAAATTTTTGTTTGTGCCTAATTAAATAAAAATTTTAGTTACAATATTCAAATCTTCCATCTACACAATATTTATGAGAATGTTGAATTTTTAAAGAGCATCATGATAAGGATTTCAGGAAAAGTACAACATGTTGGCCATTTATAACGCTACTTTGATTTCATGGCTCACAAATTCACAGAGAAAAGAGGGAGACAGTGTTGCTAGAAACAGAGAACAAAAATAGGGGAGTTGAGGAAGGGTTCTGCACACCGATTTTGTATACTTGTAGGCTTTTGTTTTGAATTATTCAACCATATATTAACTTTTGAATTAATCCTCTAAAAAAAAATAATTATCTCCTAAAATAATGATGTCAATATTAAAATCACTCAGTTATATTTAAGTCTTATTCAAACATATTAAAAGACAAAAAAAGGGTAAATTTCTTAATAAAGAATTAAATTGGTGTATGAGATCACTTAAGCAAACTCCAACTTTTCATTTTCAAATTTCCTTTTGAAAACAAAATACTAGACACAATATTAAAATATATTATATATTGGATCAAACTTAGAGCGAATCTATCATTTGTCCTTTTTATTTGTACATAAGCCTTGTATCTTCTATATTTTAATCATCTTGAGAGACTTATACATGGTAATTCTTGACCGAATTTTGCTTGAGATTTCGTAATAATTGGCTATTAAGGGAAGCATGAGAGTGTGTTGTAAAATTTCTTCTTCATGTAGTGAAACTGTCATTATCACCCCTGGACGTAGACCGTCTGGCCGAATCACGTATACCACAAGGAGCTCACACAGCTCAACTTGCTGGAAGTCTTCGACATTTCTTATAACCATCTTACAAGAACATAAAGCTTTTCCCCTACCAGTATATCCTATAGCCATTAGCCATTACACTTCCCAGTTAGAGCATTGTCAAAATGCTTTCGGCTCCTGTTATGCATACAATACATTCACTCCTAGGCTAAACTCTCCTAAACAATATTACACTCTCAAACAAAAGAAGACTTGCAAGTGAACATCAACTTTTCAAAAATATATTCTAAGCAGTACCTTTGCCACGACCTTTGCGAGATGATTGCTGTAAAAGAGTACTTAACATGTCTTCCATCCTCTTTGAGCGATCACCCTGCTATTTTCGTAACTCTTCAACAAGGCTCTCTAGTTGTTTAATTTTTTCTCCTTGAGCTAGCATCTTTTTGTTCAGTTCTATGTTGGTCTCCTATTTATTCCAAGATTAAGAGAAAGAGAGAGAGAAAATCCAGAAGATACTTCAAAACTTCAGCATATTAAATTTCAAGAAAAACATTCTCAACCCAGAATTCATTCAAAGTCATGTCTCGTCCTTCAATTGCATCAGTCAATGTCAAGTCATGTTCTTCCTCTGAATCCTTCGATACAAAGTCTTCTGCTCCATCTGAATCAAAGTCTTCGTATAGAAAACTATCATAAGGAGGTACCTACGAAACAAATAGAATCAGATAATAAAGGAAACTTTTAACAAGATTATAAATAATCTCTTGAATCTACAGCCAGATAGCTTGACCATGCTGAAATTCATCCACATCAGGGACAAAGGAAATAATGATAGATTCCTACCTCGGGTCTTTTTGCAGCTTTGAGCGGCAGGAACATAGGAGAATCAAACTTAGGAGGCTTTATGACTGCATATGCTCCTACATTATCAAATCCGCCAAACTGCATATGAAAAGGAATCAACTGTATCAAATATAGTTTCTTCTAAAGATTTAAAATGATACTTACATATTTGGAAGTTACAAGGGAAAACACGTTTTTTGTTCTTAATATTAGCTAGTTTAAACTCCTGTGCTACAATGAATGAGGTTCCTAGAACCAACCAACTGAAGTTAAATATCATATCAAATTCTAGTCCTTTACATCCTCCAATTAAAATATATGAATGACCCAGAACATTATGGTTTTTATAGCTACACTGAAAATGGAGATTAGTTGTCCAATGTGTCAGATATTGACAGCTACTACAGACAGAAGATCTGTTCGTTCATTTGGTAAATGTTGAATAATTATACAAAAGTCATCTGATCACAAATAAGAATTGATATACATGGACACACCTTAAAAATTATTTGACCACAATGTGTACATTTAGAGAACAGAGACAGATCGCTGCCATGCAGGTAAAGATTCATTTAATCCATTAGTTATAACAAAGTCAAGTAAAAAACTCTGATCATGTTATATGTTGATAACAAAAGAAAAATGGAAGCACAACATTCCTTCACTTATTGTAGCTCCCCACGTTGTCAAGACAAATCACATAGGATTATGATGAACTAAAACTACAAGGTAAATCTAGAAGAGTGCAGGATACAGCAAAAAAAATTTGAACCTGTGGGTAAGTTGAAGCGGTTAGTGTATAGTTGCTCTAATGCTACCTCATGATCTTTTCCGTACCCATTTAATAAATTTCTCCATTCAATTGGAAACCTTGATTCTTTAGTGGTATTAGGTATTTATGACTCTAAATATTTCAAGTACCCACCCAAGGTTTGCCTTACTGAGGTTTGCCTTAATGACATTTTCCTATAAAAAAAGTTTCAAAATAACACTTTCTTGTCTAAAGTTTATATTCTGTTCATATCCAAAATACACTTCATTTTCTCAACTGAGGTTCGACGAGCTACTAAGAGATAGGGTGAGAGGGGTTTTATAGAGTGGAGGCTGGTGATCGAATGGTGGTGGCCAATTGAATATTTGTCATTGGAATCAGTTGAAAATTAGCTAAAACAAAGAAATTAAGTATCGGAGTAAGAGAGGTTTTATATAGAGGAGACCAGAGGTTTAAATGGTGGTAATGAAGAGAATTTTTGATGCTGCAGTCGGTCAGAATTGGCTTTGAGTAGTAACAAAATATAAATTTTGGGTGGAAAAATGGTATTTTGAAACTTTTTGGGTGAGAAAGTGCCATTAAGGATAACCTTAGGTGGGAAAATTTCGTTTACTCTTCCAAGTAACAATCCTTCACAATCAAAGCCCATAACAAAAACCAGGCCTTGGCAAACAGAAAGTCAAAAAGCTGCACAAGCTAAAAGTAACCAATCCTTTACATATATCCCAATTTTACCACCATTTCATATACCTTTTTATCTTGAAATCCTTGTCCTTGAATTCATTATTATTATTATTATTATTATTATTATTTTTTATTGGAATAAAATGAGATTTAATATCTCAAATATGATGTTATATAAGCATGATTTTAATGAAACTAATATCAAGACGTTTTTATTAGAGAATTATCCTATAAATTTAATATACATCGTTTGTGCAAATAAAAGAAAAAATTAAGTATATAAATTGATACTGAAAATCTCAATTATTATTCTAGAATAGACTGAATCTAAGAAGAGGCAAAACTTTTCTTCTCCCTTTTTGGAATCCAATGAAGAACTCAGATTCAATAAAAAAAAAACCTGAACCAAATTATCAACCCATACACACCCCTAAGTCAAGTTTTGCTCAAAATTGTCATCCTTGATCTTATTGCTCCGTAGAAAATGTTGAATTTAACTAACTACAAGAAAACAAGTAGAACTAGTTCATGGAAAAAAATTGGATTGGACCAAGTATGCCTATACTTTTCTTCCATACATACGTTAACTTGGAAAAGAAATGTTCACAATTATTGTATACCCCATATTCTAATTTACAAATCTTTGTCCAAGATCCGTCAATTTAGGAACTAAATTGTCCAAATTGTCATCCCTAATCTTATTTATTTTGACATCTTAAAGTTTCTATCACCCTTGAAGAATGAGGAGGCCAAAATGTAGACATTTGATACAATTGACTAAGAAAATAAACAGTGACATTTGATACAATTGACTGAGAAAATAAACAGTGATCTTTAATTTGTCGGCCAATTTGATAATATTGGATTTGACTAAAAAGAGAGCATATCATTAACCAGGCATATTCAAACCAAAAAAATGAATTTTTTAATGTCTCCACCATGGACTTGACCACTACATATAAAGGCGAACGACTTCCATCTATCAAAGTCTGGTATAAAGACAAATTAATATTCAAAAGATTTAAATAAATACTTCTTCATCATATTTTATTAAGGATTTATGTTTATTAAAAGATAATATAGTAATCTTATTCTCATCTCAAGTCCGTCTGTACAATCTTTTTGCATCATCAATCGATTTTTTGATCAAATTTTATATTTTTCTATAAAGTTTAGTGATAAACAGTGACACTAACCTTTACTGACGTATATTAAAAATAGACATCGTTGAGTATTTCAATCTTTTCATCATTTTTATCTTTTAATAGATGAAAATTCTTAATCCAATATGGCGAAAAGCAGAGTGTTTGTTATTTTCAAATCTTTTAGGTACAACTTTGTCTTGTAGCAAACTTTGGTATATGTAAGTCGTTTCACCACATATAAATTAAATAGTAGGATTTGACTAGCTACAGGGGAAAAAAATTATTTCTCCTAGGAAAAAATTGAACTCCACTAACGACAATGGAAAAAAGTTAACCCACGGATAAGGAACTTCAATATATTGTTGTAAGAGATACGCTAAATTTCACTTCTCCTCTTCACTCTTACTTGCTTTTCGAAGGCTAATATTTTGAAGCTTCATCATGAGATCCTTCTTCAATCTAGTCTTGTTTTTCATTTACTTGTTCTTTGTTATCTCGTTCTTTCATTTGCATGTCACCCATTCTTCTTCTTCTTTAGTGCAGCGGTTGTGCCACAACGATGAAAGCTATGCCTTGTTGCAGTTCAAGGATAGCTTTATCATTGACAGGTCTGCTTCTGATGAATCTTCTGCTTATCCAAAAGTGTCTTCATGGAGGCTCGGAGGAGAAAATGGTGATTGTTGTTCATGGGATGGCATCGAGTGTGATGAAAATACTGGTCATGTAATTGGCCTAAAACTCAACAGCAGTTGTCTTTTTGGCTCTTTCAACTCTAATAGCACTCTTTTCCTCCTTTCCCACCTTCAAAAACTTGATCTGTCTGATAATCATTTTAATAGCTCTGAAATCCCATCAGGTTTTGGACACCTTACAGAGTTGACATATCTTGATCTCTCACATTCTGTATTTTCTGGCCAAATCCCATCGGAAATATCTCAATTGTCCAACTTGGTCTCTTTATCTCTGAATATGCCACCTTTAGAAGATCCATTTGTTGGAGTTGTCGACTACTTCAGCATTAATGGGTAACGGAGACGCACTCGGGGGTCCCGCTGACCGGTGAGCGGGCGGGGGTCGCGGGGGCAGCGCCCCCGAGCCCGTAGGCGGTTTTGGGCTTTTCCATGTATAACCGCTGTAGGATTCCTTTAAGTTATTAATTCCTTTTTGGGTTGGGCTTAGGAATAGGAATTCTAGTAAAACTAGGTTTAATCCCTTAAACCTTGTATATATAAACATTCTTTTCTCTTGTTATGGGCGTGAGAACAATTCATTGTAAACGAGAGAGGTGAGGCATATTGCAATAATATTGACTCAGCTGGACGTAGCCTACATTGGGTGAACCAGGGTAAATCGCGCGTATTACATTCTTTGTTTACTGTTTGTTTTGTTTAACTATTATTATTTTGTTCCTGTTGCTTCTCTATTTCGTTCACCATTGAAGCTCTGTAAGCCTGATCTGAAAAGTTTAGTTCATAACTTAACTCACCTAAAGGAACTTGATCTCGGCTTTGTCGTAATGAATTCAATTAATGCCCTCCAAACCTTGTCAAATATGACTTCTTTGACATCTATTGGTCTTGAATCTTGTTCATTGCAGGGGGAATTCCCAGAAAGAATTTTCCATTTCCCAAATCTCACAAGACTTAAGCTAGCCTGGAACAAGGATCTGAGAGGTAAGCTTCCTGAATTTCATTTCTGCAGTCCTCTTAAGGTAATTGATGTTTCAAACACAAGTTTCTTTGGTGAGGTACCTTTTTCAATTGGAAATCTTGATTCTTTAGAGCAACTTGATATTTCCCTGTGTAATTTCCAGGGATTCATTCCATCTTCACTTGAAAACCTTACCCAGCTCAAGTATTTAGACCTTTCAAACAACAACTTCACTGCCCGAACTCTTTCTTCCTTGCCTGTGGTTGGAAAGCTTACCAAACTCACTGTCTTAGAGCTTAAAGCAATCAATTTGTATGGTGAAATTCCATCTGAACTATTCAAACTCACCCAGTTGCAAACATTGGACCTTTCTTCCAATAAGTTGGACGGCCTTATTCCAAGCTCAATCTCTAAACTCAAGAATATTGAATATCTCGGCTTCTATGGCAATAACTTGAGTGGTCCAATGGAGCTAGAAATGTTTTTAATGCTAAAAAAGTTGAAGAGATTACTGTTATCATATAACAATTTAACAGTACTCACTTCGAATATCAGTAGTAATGCTTCTCTTGAATTGCTGGGATTGGCTTCATGCAACTTAGATAAGTTCCCAGATTTCCTAAAAAACCAAGAAAGTTTGGAGTGGCTAGACCTGTCTCACAACCATATCAGTGGTCAAATACCTCAATGGTTGTGGAATACAAGTGTAAACACTCTCGACTATCTCAACCTTTCTTTTAATTCCTTAACAGGCTTTGATCGGCATTCAGTTGTTCTTCCATGGGAACACCTACGCACGTTAGACCTAAGGTTTAACATGCTCGAAGGATCTCTCCCAATTCCAGCAAAATCTATGTATACTCTTTTTTATTTGGCCTCCAACAACAAATTCGTTGGCGAAATTTCACCGTTGATATGTAGTCAAAGTTCGCTTCAAGTCCTTGATCTATCTAATAACAATCTGAGTGGAGTTCTTCCTCAATGTTTAGGCAACTTAAGCGATTCTTTGGTTGTTTTGAATCTCAGAAACAACTCCTTTCATGGCCACATTCCTCAAACATTTACAGATGAATGCCAGTTGAAGTCGATTGATATTGGTCATAATCAATTACACGGGCAAGTGGCAAGATCATTGGCCAATTGTAAAATGCTCGAGTTTCTTGATTTTGAGAACAACCATATGTACGAGATTTTCCCATCTTGGTTAGGAAATCTTCCAGAGTTAAGAGTTCTCAGTCTAAGCTCGAACAAATTTCATGGTGAAATAGGAGATCCTGCGTTTGGATTTGAGTTTCCCAACATTCATGTCATTGATCTCTCCCACAATAGTTTTCAAGGTAGGCTACCATATGAGTACTTCCAATCCTGGAAAGCATTAAAAGTCATTGATGTTGACCAGCAGGCAGCATATATGCAAGAAAGCATGGTTCGCATTGCCTACTCCTTTGGCATGTATGATGACGCCAACTATCACTATTCATTGACAATAAATAACAAAGGAATTGAAAGGATGTACTCAGAGATTTCAAAAGCCTTGAAAGCCATTGATTTTTCATACAATAACTTTGAAGGAGAGATTCCAACATCCATTGGCAACTTAAAGGGGCTGCATTTGCTCGATTTTTCAAACAACAATCTCTCGGGTCAGATTCCATCATCCTTGAAGGAATTGAAGAATCTTGAATCATTGGAATTGTCATATAACAAATTTTCGGGACATATTCCTCAAGAACTAAAACAGCTCAACTTTCTGGAATTCTTCAATGTCTCTCATAACCATCTTATAGGACCTATACCACAAGGGGTGCAGTTTGATACATTTCAGAATGATTCGTACAAGGGAAACGTGGGTTTGTGTGGACCTCCTCTCTCAAAGCCTTGTGGTAATACGAAGACCTCCTCAAAAGCACCTTCAACTACCGTTGGAAAGGATCAAAATGTGAGGTCTCAAGATGGATTTGTATGGAAGATTATAGTTACAATGGGATTCGGCAGTGGGTTAGTAGTTGGAGTTATCATTGAATGCAACAAGATATTCATCAAAAATTGGTTTGTGAAGACTTTCAGGAGGCAACATTTTAGAAAAGGGGTTTGCAAAGGAAGGAAATAAATCTAAGTCACGAAACTCGGGTTTTTTCCTTTTCTTGACTTCTTCAAGACTGTGACAGCATGTTTTACTTGGTCTTCAGTTTTTCTTTTACAGTACTGAAATGTATTTAAACCTTATGAAATGAAAATTTTAAGTTACAATATTTCATTTTTCCATGTATCTATCTATGATAAGGATGAAGTTTGCACTTGATTCTCTACAATAAGATCCAAAGTTTATAAAATCATATGACAAACATAGGTTACAGCAACAGAACATGGAAGATGACAGAAATTACTATGCAATTTATATAGCTTGAAATATAAGGCAAATTATGTTACTTAGTTACACCCAAAACAAAAAATATGATATTACAACATACATGATCTTTTTATTATTTTATTGCTTTGGAAATCAACTAAAGAAAGTATAAGATTTCTTTTGAAGGGGGTATGAATAACATAGTTGACAGAAAGAATCTTATAGATGTTAATTAAAATTGAAACAAGAAACAGATAGATAATTTATCAAAAAGCATATCAAATTTGGTTTTCTTCTTGCCTGTGTAAGTTGCATTGCAATCTGTTCCTTGCCATTGTTACTCATTGTCTCTGAACTTGAATCTTGGTATCTAATCCAGATCTCTGAGGAAGCAAACATTCATCCCTAGGCTATAAACTCTCCTAAACAATATTACACTCTCAAACAAAAGAAGACTCGTAAGTGAACATCAACTTTTCAAAAATCTTTATCTCATCCCATGTTGCCGATTCACCTCTTCCATATCTTCTAATGCTTCTTCTTCTCCATCGCATGCACTGCTACTTTTATACTGGCAGTCGTGAGTAGCACTTTACCCCTCACTTTACATCAATCGATTCATAACGCACAGAATTGAGCAAAACTTCAAGATTATATTCCAACACTAATCATCCACCTTTAAATTCTTCAATACTCCCCTGTTGATTATTATCTTTTACATTTGTTGACTTTGAAAACTATTGCCCCCTTGAAGTTCCTCTCGCATCATAAATCGCTTGCTGCCTGGTACTTTCTGTTACGCAGCTGCACTTGACTTCTGAGTTCTAAATTCTGACATTCTTGTAACCTGTATTCATGAACCTGTTGTGTTTCATGAGCATATGATAAATATCCATAGTCAATGAAAAAATATGTTCTAAGCAATACCTTTGCCATGACCTTTGCGAGATGATTGCTGTAAAAGAGTACTTAACATGTCTTCCATCCTCTTTGAGCGATCACCCTGCTCCTTTCGTAACTCTTCAACAAGGCTCTCTAGTTGTTTGATTTTTTCTCCTTGAGCTAGCATCTTTTTGTTGAGTTCTATGTTGGTCTCCTATTTATTCCAAGATTAAGAGAGAGAGAGAGAGAGAGAATCCAAAAGATACTTCAATACTTCAGCATATTAGATTTCGAGAAAAACATTCTCAACCCAGAAGTCATAAAGAAGATACACCAAAACACAATTAATTCAGGATTTGATTATCATGATATATTCATCAACGATATCTATTTAGCTTTAAGCTTTTGGCTGTATAACTATTAAAGTGACATAGGTAAGTAAAACAGAATATAACTTTCACCATATACAAATCCAATGATTGCTAAATAATAGTAAAAATTTATAATGAATTCAAAATAGCTATATTTGAAACAAGAAAATAAACACAAGGTGCCATAAACCATTCTATGTCACTAATAAATTTGCTAAGTGAAATCAGCAGTCTCAAACCTATGGTGTACATGACAAGTTTAATCACAATTGGTTCACCACTCCAACCTTGATACAGATTTAATTAAACAAAAACAGTGAACCACACTCAATATTTCAATCAAATTCATTCAATCTGTGATTGGTTCGATCAATGATCACAACTGGACCTCAATCTAGTCAGATTATAATGAATTATTCAGTCACTGCAACAACCCTAACTCTGTTTTCAAGGCAGAATCATACAATAAATAAGCATTATATTTTGTTAAGTCATTAACATATTATAATAAAATTAAATATATGAAACAAATGATTTACAATTCTTGAAAGCAATATTACCAACTTACCATCAAAGTCATGTCACGTCCTTCAATTGCATTCGTTGATGTCAAGTCATGTTCCTCCTCTGAATCCGTCGATACAAAGTCTTCTGCTCCATCTGAATCAAAGTCTTCGTATAGAAAACTATCATAAAAAGGTACCTATGAAACAAATAGAATCAGATAACAAAGAAAACTTTTAACAAGATTATATATAATCTCCTGAATCTACAGCCAGATATCTTAACCATGCTGAAATTCATCCACATCAGAGACATAGGAAACAACGATAGATTCCTACCTCAGGTCTTTTTGCAGCTTTGAGTGGCAGGAACATAGGAGAATCATACTTAGGAGGCTTTATGACTGCATATGCTCCTACATTATCAAATCCACCGAACTGCATATGAAAAGGCATCAACTTTATCAGATCTAGTTTATCCTGAAGATATAAAATGATACTCACATATTTGGAAGTTACAAGGGAAATCACGTTTTTTGTTCTTAATATTAGCTAGTTTAAACTCCAGTGCTACAAGGAACGAGGTTCCTAGAACCAACCAACTGAAGTTAAACATCATACCAAATTCTAGTCCTTTAAATCCTCCAATTAAAATATATGAATGACCCAGAACATTATGGGATTTATAGCTACACGGAAAATGGAAATTAGCTGTCCAATGTACCAGATATTGACCAGCTACTGCAGACAGGAGATCTGTTTGTTCATTTGGTAAATATTGAACAATTGGACAGAAGTCATCTGATCACAAATAAGAATTGATAGACATGGATACACCTTAAAAATTATCTGAACATAATGCGTACATTTAGAGAACAGAGACAGATCCCTGCCATGCCCGGTAAAGATTCATTTAATCCATTAGTTATAACAAAGTCAAGTCAAAAACTCTGATCATGTTATATGTTTGATAAAAAAGAAATGGAAGCACAAAAATTCCTTCACTTATTTAAAAATTAAATACATATCAACAATCCAAAGTTCAAGGAAACAAGAAGTCATCATATCCCCACATTACAGCTTTACCTTTGCACACAAAGCCAAATGATAGGAAAATCAAATGACACATTGTCAAAACTATCCTTTCCCACATATGAACTCCAAGAAAATTGAGATTGATAAAAAAAATTCAAACCCATTGTAGCTCCCCATGTTGTCAAGACAAATAACAGAGGAATATGATGAACTAAAACTACAAGGTAAAACTAGAAGAGTAGAGGATACAGCAAGAAAATATTGAACCTGTTGGTAACTTGGAGCAGTGAACAAAGTATATAGTTGCCCTGATGCTACATCATGGTCTTTGCTGTACCCATTCAATAAATTTCTAGAATCTTCCTGACCAGTCCTTGCATCAGGACCCTCATGTGATCTTATAATCAACTGCAACAGCAACAGACAATAGCTCATCTTAGAATAGCAGTTCTTAATGTTAATAACAGTCAAAATAGATAGGGAGGGAGGGAGAGAGAAAAAGAGAACTTCCTACCAAACAAATATTGCATTTTGAATACCTAAATATGTCATTTCTTAAACTTGTAGCTTTCACATTGTTTTGTTTTTCTCAGAATAAAAAAAAAAAAGAAGGAAAAAATAATAGCTTTGGCCTTAAATTTTGAGAAAAATAGATTTTAGAGCACCAAAGAACAAAATAACTGAGGAACCAAAAGAAAAATCAAAACTCATGAAGGATGCTTCTACTTCAAATAAGAACAAAAGAAACATGCAATAGTGAGATATGGTAGTAGAACACGATGAGATATTATGTGAGTTATCTGTTAGGTAGACATAAATATAACTGATATAGAATATATAAAAAAAGCTGAGGCAAGTTTGTGGTAAATTTGAGTAACTAATAATAAACGTTCACTCAATTTAAAGACTTTTAGTCTGTTACCTTTAAATTGTTTTCACTTAAGAACTCCTCAGTATAATCAGGACCCCAAAGTAGACCTGATCTTTTATCTTTGTTTTCTCTGATCCCAGTTTCCAAAGATGGGTCAGACCATAGAACATCAGCCAATAAACTATTTTCAGGCACATCTTCAAGAAATCTATTAACTTTAGCTAGCTCCTTTAAAGAACCCAAACATAAAGTATTCAACTTTCTTCTCTTTACGCCTTGAGAACTTTTTGCACTGCCACTGCCTTCACTACGAAATAGTCCCCCATGTGTTGTGTAAATGCTACTAGCTATGACTGAGGCCAATGGAAATGCTTTGAAACTCTCCAAGCATTTATCATAGACACTTTTGCACTCCTTTAAGCCAAATTTGGTGCATATCTCTGACCAGAAACCATTTGTCAATGTGCAATCTTTTGATTCATGATTTCCACGGAGTAAAAATACCCTATGAGGAATCAGGACCTGTAATTCAGAAATTTAACTAAAGTGAAAAAGAAAAAAGAAAAATATAATTATAGTTAAATTTAAATTCAAACACAACCAAAAAGGCAAAAAAAAAGGGGAAAAAAAAAAAAAAAACAGAATGCTAAGTTAGCATGTAGCTTGCCTAACAAGACAAAAAACAACCTATCCACCAGCATACAACAGTCTGCACATAAAGGCACGCACAAAGACATGTATAACATGAAGTTATATTTAATTTTCTAATGTTTCCTTTCACTCTTGTGTGCCAAATCAAAGACAAATTTAGAATGACCATTAATAAAGTAAACCAAATATAAATATAGCATCTTCATCATACCTTCCAAGCCAACAAAACTAGAAGTACTTCCAAACCCCATGAACCTCCACCAACATAATTACCATTGAAGATGAAATATCGACGATCAGATGGAAATCCAGTATTTTCTTCAAAAAGAGCAATCAGGTCATGGAACTGTCCATGTATGTCACCAACTATAATAACTTCTGAGTCCTCTCTAACATGGACTTTCACACAATTCTTTTCACCTCTCATGATTTTCGAAGCAGCATTAATCAATTTTTTCGCTACAGTGACAGGCATTACGTTATAGAACTCCTTTGGGTCTTTCCATGAAGACCACTTTAAGGTTGAAATAAGAACTTGAATCCACTCCAGGGTTATACGTCCATTTCGAGGCCATGAAATACAGGGCTTACAGGATGCTTCACCAGAAAGGTCATATTCCTTGCTCTGGCTCTCTAATTCCCCAACTAACAGCCTCTCATTAGTTGTTAAAGCAACTTCGGCTTGAAGTTCCTTAAGTACACCTAGCTGAGTTGAGTCAAGCACACTTTGTTTACTGATTACATTGCATGCACCTCTTAACATCCCCAGAACTGCTTGCTTCCACTGTTCATCTAAGTCCTGAAAAGTCATCTCACTTGCATAATCAAATATCTGCTTGGCCACAGCCACCTGCAGATTATATTGCAATCATTCAGTAAAAAAGAATTAGACTCTTTTCTTCATTAAGTAAGAGACAAGTAGCAACAGCAGAAAAAATAAACCTTATCTTAAAACCTATATGATTATAAGCTCTAGTACTTTCTTCACCAGGATACAAGACGAAGTCCAGTATTAACCAACACTGTTCAGACAAAAGTGAAACGAAGCAATATGATAAAAAGGGCTTTAAATGAAAGTATTATGGATTTGTAGATTACAACATCATACATTTAAAGGCCATATGCCAGAGTCATTTCTCTCCATAGATTGATTTACTTCATTCCATTTCATTTCAGTTCTATCCTAACCTAATTATCCAACTCTCAATCAAAACAAATAATTCTTACCATGCCGTCAACACTAGAACACCATAACTGGTCCACATCCGTCTCTGTAACCTGTAATATTCAACATATTACTACAAAACCATTCAATAAGCATGAAAAAATGAAGTAATAATCTTTTTATAGTCTCTATTTACCGGCTTCGTTCGGGCATTGACCACTCCAAATGCTATTTCGAAAATCATAAATACACGGCGAAGATTCTCATCACTTAAAGTAACCAAATCCATTTCTTTATTGATGATTCCCATAATCTCTCTGAACTCATCAACGTCCCCTTGCAATAGGAGGAGGTCCATTTCTAATCAACAAAATTACAACAAAAAAATTTTCAATATCATTTTTTAATTATCAAAAAGTACAAGATCTTTTGTACTAAAGACACATGGTAAAAATTGAAGAACAAAAAGGAATGCAAAAATAGCGTAATGATAAGGAGATTTAACGCAAACTAAACAAGAATAACAAGGATCCAAACTGAGATCTATCAAAAGCAGAAGTTAGAGAGAGAGTGAAACTCACCGGTGATGGAGCACTTGCCGGAGAAATTGCCTTGAGAATCACCGAAGTAAGATCGGGAACGAATTTGATTGTCGGTTACTGGGACGAGAGACATTCGCAGATAAACGACATTGTCGTTATACTCCAATCGGTATTAAGTTGTATGTCGTTTAACTCAATTATTTTTCGAAGGGATAGATTTTTCATGCAGCCGTCTATATTTGAGTTCAATTACATGTAAACCCTCCTGGTTTAGAAATTTCACATTTTCCTTCCTGACAAAATTAGTGAAATTCCAAAAAAAATCTGACTACTTCTGGAAGGAAATTTATTATGATTTTCGTTATTTTACAACATTTTTATGATTTTTGTGGCATCTAGAAGTAAAGCAGACAATAGTGACTGGATATCGTTTATTCAATGGTTCAAATACACTATATCATCGCAATAATAGAAAGTTTTTCTGAAGATGTTAGATTGCACAAAGAATACAATTGATTCAAATAATTTGGCTAAATTAATAGATAAAATATACATTGCCAGTTAGCAAAGCTGGTAAACTAGTACAGAAACGGCACTCTGACAACTCTAGACATCCTCATCGATCAAATCATCTTCACTGGATCTCTTCCGCTTCTCGAGCGCCTTGAAACCTTCGATTCGATTCGCCAGAAATCTATCTACTACTGCTTTAATCTTCTCCAATGCTACCTTGTTTTTCAAACTCAAGTCTTCTGTTGATGCTGCATATGCTATTTCTTGTATTTTTATCATTTCGGCAACCTGTGAAAGTCATATATAATACAATATACTTTACTTTGGCCAGAGAGACCATTAATCATGGATTAAAGAAAGTAGGAAAGAAAAGAGGATCCTTACCGATTCTTGAAACTGAGACGGAACAAATGCTTGCCTATGAAGCTTTT
The DNA here is from genome assembly GCF_008641045.1 of Pistacia vera. Taxonomy (NCBI): domain Eukaryota; kingdom Viridiplantae; phylum Streptophyta; class Magnoliopsida; order Sapindales; family Anacardiaceae; genus Pistacia; species Pistacia vera. The sequence goes on from NW_022196095.1 coordinate 773,496, forward strand.
TCCTGGTAATTTTTGAGTACCACCAAATGTATTCAGTTTCATCCACATCCTCCCCACCTACCACACCGCGCACAATATTTTGGTGGCGAGTTGACCACTCTTGCAACTCTAAATCCATTTTTTTGGATGACTCTATCTCTGTATCAAGTTCATTACTCTTACTCTCACGTCGCTGCACATCTAGTGGAATTGATTGACGCAACCCAAACTGCCTCAAACAACGATCAGGCAAATGCCATTCAGCTTTATCCATACAAATTATGATTGTTCTAGATTTTCCCAGAATAAGATCTCCTCTAATCTCCTCTGGTATACTGCCATCCAAATTCGCGTAAGGAGTCCAATTAATCTGTTTGTACCAATCTGGGCCATCAGATGTCAAGCAATAAAAAACTACATAACAACCTCTAATTTGACCAAGTTAAAACACTTACATCAGTTGGCTCCAGTGCATCCAATTTCTGTCTGTACATAACTACATCGGATTTAGCTTGATTATTCAGTTTTCCTTTCCAACGAAGAGCAAGTGGAAATTGATGGGACAAATCTTGCTTAAGCTCTGGTCGGCCAATGTTCAGGTGAAAATAACTCCAACACTGAAAAAAGTGCTTTATATAATTAATCCAGACTTTCCAAAAAAGTTATTAATATAGCAACATTTCAAAAGCTTTGCCACATTAAGTCCCATTAATAGAATGATTCATTCAACAAAAGCTGCTGATATAGATATTAAACATAAGATTTGTAAAATTTTCACCAGTTTAACATTTTCCTATAATAAGTTGTACATCTTACGTTATAATTCATATTTGTAGCAACTAAATAATTAAGTCAAGCAACTCAGGCATTTAGTTTGCTCTACAAGGTATGGGATATAATTCTTAAGTCCAACTACTAGGAGAAAAGTCATAACCACTACTTTCCAAAGAATGTAGGTTCAGCAAGGACCCCAGTTTCTAATACGAGTTTGCTAAGCAAGGTCCAGGAAGTGGTAACAAGTTTCATATCTCACATTAAAAAGGTCACATGGATCCTACCACAAGTTTCGCATATATTATCTTCATGTATCAATACTACTTGATAGAATTTACCCTGCACGAAACATAAAATTTAAAATTTGAACAGAAAATGAAATGCAAGTTACCTGTAACAGCGTCAAGGAGCCACTGATGGTACCTTGAGATTTCGTAGAAGCTTTACCAAGCTGTCTATACAAGAATGCTAGAGCTGCCGCACCCCATGCATACTTCCCAGCATTTTCAAAGTCCTTGAACAATGGAAGGTACAGAAGTGGGACAAGATTCCCCGACGTTGTAGCAAATATCGTGCTTCCCACCAAATACAGCAGAAATGCGCGAGTCCGTTGCTCAACTTCTTCATTACTAGCATCTTTCGGACAATCAGAAAAATTATCTTTCAACCAACTCAGTTTCACCATTCCACCCTTTATCTCCTTAGCATCCGAATTCGGAACTTTCCCCAATAAATCTCCACAAATTTCCATATGAGAACCTGATGCAACGCAACCAAATAAATAAACTAAATAACATTTTAGAGAACAACTCAAATTCATTAAGAAATAACTCTAGAATCCACCAGCACTCCTCAACTCAGGTTCCTTGAATCATCCCCCGACAAAAGTGTTTCCAAACGAAACTTTCCGCAAATTTACAAATGAAACTATATGATACAATTGCGAAGTAATAAACCTCCAATATATATCATGCCACTGATGCATTATTTTAGAAACCGTTGAAATTGAATCTATCTATAATAATATTAAAGGGCAGAGGATGGTAAGTTTTCTTTCCAGTACCTGACATACTGTTATCTCTCACTACGGCTTCTCCGTCAACGCGTAGTCCGATAATTCGCGCCACCTCATCGAGAGTGATCGTTATCTCACCGTGCGGTAAATGAAAGGTGTTGGTTTCTCTTCTCCACCGTTCAACCAAAGCAGAAATCAGCGGATTGTTCAAACTAATTTGCCCGATCAATCTGAAATGTCCGAATCCTGCTTTGGTCACCAACTCGATTTGCTTCTTTGTGAGCTTCCAGCCGTCGATTTTCGATGTGTGTTCGTGACATCTCAGCGTGCCACGGTCTTGGCCCTCCCAAATCGCCGATGAAACGTGTTGCTCTTGGTCGTACAGGACTATCGGGTCCATTGGACCCGGATAACTCGTCAGCGGTTCCACAAGATCCATTTTCGAATAATTGTAAGCAGAAGAATTTAATTGAAAATCGGACCTATAGAAAAGACCGACGACAAAGAAATCGCCGGAGATATAGTGTGGAGAAGTCGCCGAAGTGATTGGTTGGAAACGAGATGCAGAAGATTAGGGTTTTCATTGTCGGTTTCTGGGATTGGAGATTTTGGTGAGGATGTACGACGTCGTCGTTTTCATGTAATTATAGTTGTGATATACGTCGTTTTATTTTTGTATTGTAGCTTGTAGGGTATATGGTTTGGAGTTGGGAAAAGCACGGGGACGTACTAGACAGACAGAAATTAGTGGGTTTTTGTAAACAATGGGGAGTTTTATGATATTATGATACAAGTTACAGGCAAGGTTTTAAAACTCACTTAAAATGTAGATAGATTTTATGGGTTATTGCAAATGATGGGGAGTTTTATGATATTATGAAACAACTTAGAGGCAAGGTTTTAAAACTTTCTTAAAATGTATGTAGAATTTAGTGGGTTATTGCAAACGATGGGGAGTTTATGATATTATGAAACAACTTAGAGGCAAGGTTTTAAAACTTTCTTAAAATGTATGTAGAATTTAGTGGGTTATTGCAAACGATGGGGAGTTTATGATATTATGAAACAACTTAGAGGCAAGGTTTTAAAACCTGGCCCGGGGTAAAACCCAGCAAAGTGGCCAAGTCCCGGGTTGACCAATTAAACCGGTTTTACCAAGGGGTCAAACCAGTGATGTCAACATGTCCAAATGTTTGAATCTAGCAAAAACACCCCTAAAATTCTCATAAGTCACTACATGTTTTAAATCTTGCAAAAAAAACCCCAAACTACACCGTCGGCGTCGACAACCCAAGCTAAATAGGGCATGTTTCCGGCGTCGACAACACACCCCATCACCATGAAAACTCTCCCCTCAACCTCCTGAAAAAAACCCATCTCACCCCACCCCCATTCACCTCTCTAATCGCTGGCAACAACCCGTTGTTGTCGTCAATTGATTTTTGCTATTTTCAGTCATTTCACTCACCAAAATTCACCTACGTCGCCACCTTTCGACTCGCTGACCCTTCCTCTTCAAAACCCCCAACATTCCAACCACCAACTGTTCGTCAATCGTCATCCTAATCTCTAGGGTATTCCATGAACATTCAAAATTGGTAACCCACCCATGAAGGCCTCGGGTCTTGGTTGAATCGGTTCAACTGGCTGGGTTGGGTTGGGCTGGGCCAGGTTTTAAAACACTGCTATGAGGCAATCATAATTTTGTACATATCCAAGTATTTGAGTTAATTACATTTTATTTGTATGATTTCAGTCAACTCACATCAAAGACAGTATTTTAACGAGCAATGCTAGTTGTACAAAGACACATACAAATGGGGCAATCTTCGAAAGACTAAAGACAATCTTTACCCTTGATTTTCATGATTTCTCTCTCTCTCTCTTTTTTTTTACCCTTGATTTCGATTTCTCTCTCTTCTCTTTTTGTTTTTTCTTTGTTTTTTCTTCTTGTGATGTCACTTTGTAACCCCTTTGTATGAGTCTTTGTAAGGATATCATTTTTATTTAATATAGTATATTTCAGTCCTTGAATTATAGACATCGAAGAATAGTATCTAACATGAATCTTGTGTACGAGGGTAATGCTATCCTTAAACTGCAATTTAGTGAATTATACAATACACAAGTGCACCTTATGGAAATTACCTTACTTCCTTCAAATTTACCCTAACAGTTGAACAGAAGTACTAAAACTAGGAAAATGATAGAGCCACCAAAGTTGCGCACTGAATCTGTGCACCGAATGACATGGTAAAATCTTGACCGTTGATTAATATTAATTGATAATAAATCAACGGTCAGGATTTTGCCACGTCATTCGGTTACAAATTCGATACACAAACTTCGGTGGCTGTACGTAACTCCTAAAACTATAGTACTTAGTTTACTGAAACTACAAGGTGAAAAAGGAATTAAATCCTAAATATTTTAATGTATACCGTCTTATTTTGTTAATTAAAGAACAAGGAATTAATTCCCAAAATTTTAATGTTATTCCCAATATTTAGAGAACGTGCTACTTAAGTTCACTGAACATGTGTCAACCCTTAATTTGAATCGATTCTTGTTTTTCTATTGTTATGCAGAATCATAAATTTTAGAATAAAAGACAGTTCTGACCCAAGGTTTCGCGAATCTGGAATGTTACGCAGAATCGATAAATTTTAGAATAAAGACATGTTCTGACCCAAGGTTTCGCGAATCTGGAATTTATAAACATGGGTGGGAACTTAGAGATTCGCGAAACCTTGGGTGGGAACATGTCTTTATTCTAAATTAATTTCATGATGCAAAGACTGTTCCAGGTTAATTTATGCTTAACCAGCATCTAGAAAATTCTGATTCAGCCATGCGTCAAGTAAAGATTGCTAATTTGTTCGTTCCAGCACTATATATATTGAATGTACCGTAGCAGTGTCTACACACAACACTAAATATCAATTTTTCATCTTCTTCAATCAGTTACCGTTTTGAGTATGGCTGAAACACTTGTTTCCATTATTTGGAGCAGTTGTCTCAATCGCTAGTCAAGAGTTGAAGTAGTGGCGGGTGTTGATGACGACGTCCGAAAGCTCACAGCAATTTCCGTCCATACGAGCTGTGCTTGAAGATGCAGAGAGCAAACAATTCAAGGACAATGGTGAGGGATTGGCTAGATAAGCTTAAAGAGGCATCTTATGACATAGACGATGTGTTGGATGATGGAACACTTCTATTGGGAAATACAACTTAGGATGTTGAAAATGCTTCCAAGCCTTTGAGAAAGGTATGTTCACTCATCCCTTGTTATCACGTTCATTTTGGACAAATTGGCATGCGTCATGATATTCTCTCAATATAAAAGATCGAGTAAAACGCTGATGCTGTGTGCTATGGAAAAAAATATGTTTGGTTTTAGTTTGAAAGAGGGCACGGTAGAAATAAGAGACCAGTGACTGCATTTTTATGATGTCAATGGTCCATGGAAGAGATGATGATAAGGATGAATTACTAAACAAGTTGTTGAATGGAATAGTCATGACCAACATCTCTATCATTTCTATTGTAGGGATGGGAGGAATAGGTAAGACTACTCTTGCTCAATTAGCTTTTAATGATGATAAAGTAAAAGCCATTTGATGAAAGGATATGGGTATGTGTCTCAGCACTTTCAAGAGACAAGGGTTGCAAAAGCAATCCTCGAATCTCTGTGAAAGTTTCTCAGAAGGGGCATTGGTTGAATTAGAAATATTTTGCAAAAGATAAGTCTATCTCTAGAGAGAAAAGAGTTTTTTCGTCCTTGATGATGTATGGACTGAGGATCCCAAAGATTGGGAACAATTGATGATTGTTTTGAAATATGGTTCCCAAGGAAGTAGAATTCTAGTTACCACACGTAAGCAAAATGTTGCCAAAACTATAGGAGCCACCACAGATCATGTTAGGGACATTACCATAAATGAGTCTTGGTCGCTATTTAGTCAAATTGCATTTTTAGGTGAAGGCAGTGAAAAATTAAAGATATTGTAGAAAAATTGCAGCCAATGCAAAGGCTTACCTCTGCTATAAAAACCTTAGAAGCCTCTTGCGTTTCAAAACAAATATTGGTGAGTGGCAAAGTGTTTAGAAAAGTGAAATGTGGAAATAGAACAGGTAGAGAGAGGGATTTTTCACCTTTACTATTAAGCTATTATGATTTGCCTTTTACATTGAAAAAGTGCTTCTCATATTGTGCTATCTTTCCAAAAGATTAGAGATAGAAAAAGATGATTAATTAAATTATGGATGGCGCAAAGTTATCTTAGGGATGAGCGAAACCAGGACATGGAGTTAATTGGGGAAGAGTATTTTGAAAACTTAGCAATGCGCTCTTTTTTTCAAGACTTTAAGAAAAATGAATATGATGGTAGCATAGAGTTGTAAGATGCATGATAGTGCATGATTTTGCTCAACTTCTTAACAAAATGAATGTTTAAGTATAAAGACTGATAATTAGTTGAGTCTCAGTTAAAGTCTCTTTCAAAAAAGCTCGACACTCAATGGTAATACTTAGAGGAGAACGAGACTCGTTTCTACAAGCATTGTAATGAAAATAAATTGCGTAGCCTTGGTTAGTGTCAAGTGAGCAGCATCCAACTCTATCCAATCGTTCATAACTTAAGTCTACGAGCATTACAGTTTGGTGCCTATAATAAAATGTCATTTTTTGGGTGCTATTCAAGAAATAACTCGAGAAATAAAAAGATGAGACATTTGAGGTATCTTGATTTATTTTAATGAGAACTAAAAGAATTGCCGAAGGAATTGTGTGATTTATATAACTTACAAACGTTAAACGTTGCCAATTGTTATGGTCTAACAAAATTACCTCAAGAGATGGGGAAGTTAATCAACTTGAGGCATAATAATTAATACTGATGGAGTAGAATACATGCCAAAAGGAATTGAAGGATTAACTTGTCTTCGAACTTTGAAAGATCTTGTATTGAGTAGTAGTAGCCATGCGGGTAAAGCGTGTAGTATTGAAACTTTGAAAACTTGACAAATCTTCGGTTTGGTATTTTGGGTTAGAAAATGTGGGAGATGTCAGTGAAGTTAAGCGAGCAAACCTTTGGAATAAGACAAGCCTCCTCTCTTTACTTTTAGATTTTAGAACTGGAAATAACCGAAGTAAAGTGTTGAGAGAGATGAAATGGTTGTTGAGGCCTTAGAACCACCTCCAAATTTAGTGAAATTATGCTTAATGTATTATGGTGGTAAAACTATATGGCCAAATTGGATAGTATCATAACTCAGTGAGGGAGTTAACATTTAGTCGTGCAAACACTATGAGTATTTGCCTCCTTTGGGAAATTATCATCTCTTGAATCACTCGTTATAGATTGGGCTCGAGTGTAAAAAAGTGGGTAATGAATTTTTGGGAATAGAAAGTGATGGCATTGCCGATCTTCTATTGTGTTTCCCAAATTAAAAAATCTTGGATTGGTGGAATAGTAGAATGGGAAGAGTGGGATGATTTACTTTTAGCGGAGAGAATTAGTTATTACAATCATGCCATGTCTTCGTTCTTGAGGATTTATTACAACATAAATTGAAAATGCTGCCCAATTACCTCTTCAATCGCCAACACTAAAACAATTGGAGATCGAGTATTGCGATATTCTAACCAGCGTTACAAGAAAGAGAGAAGTAAAGATTGGCAGAAGATCTCTCACATCCCTAATGTCACCGTACTAATAGGTAATTTTTCTTTATGTATGATGTTGTTTTCTTTCCAAATCAATGATATCATATTCATGGTGATGCTCCAAATTAAAGCGTCTTATAAATATATATGTCAACAATCATTTTTCACATTATTTATATATGTCTTCTTCCTTTCTTTTTCCTTTATTAACTTATTTTCTTTATTTTATCAGATTTAATATAAATACCAAAATATTTGACTTCATTCTAAATTTTAGGATCAATTAATTTTATCAAAACTCTCTCATAAAAAAGTATTAACAATCCATTGTTGGTGAAATTAAATAATCCTTTGGGTTATAGTAATTGGTTTAAGTAGTGGAAAATCGGTTTGGGCTTTCACTGCTTTGGCCATGATTCACACTAATTGGTATTTATACTGCAACTAGTAATTTACATTTTGGAGTTGAATTCACCTTACCTTAAGAAAGAGACCGGTGAGACTGGCTTGTTGAAATATGATTATAAGAGCTACAACATGCTAATTTCTTCTTCCTTTTTTTTTTTTTTTTTTTTTTTTTTAACTTTTGCACATTTTGCAGTTGTCAACCTAAATGAGATTGTCTATATCTCTATGTTATGTGGTCGCAATTGTTTTATATTCATTTTTACACTAGATGAAATTAACATACAGACATCATGGTTTGACATTTACATTTTGGTGAACAGGGTTGCTATTAACTCTTTGCTGGGGAAGCTGAGAAGACTAGGTTCTTAGGAGAAAACAAGTCATCTTGTTATAAAATTTGAGATTTTTTCTCGAGTGGGCAGACTGGGTGCGGAGAGACATTATTCCCTAAGAAATTGAGGAGGTCTAATGTGGGGAAGTTATTCTGGTTAAATTACGGATTGGTGTTATTCTTGGTTCTTTATGAAGTGGCAAATCGGTGTCCAGCTTTCAATGGTTTGACCATGATTCACGATCAAATGGTATTTAAACTTCACCTAGCTATTTTATATATATCAATTAACAATCACTTTTCACAACTTATATATGTCTTCTTGTTTCTTTTCCTTTGTTAACTTATTTTATAATGTTTGCTGTGCTTTATTTTATTTACTTTATAATATAAGTACCAAAAATATTTTCTAATGTGGCAAGATAGTTGCTTATACTGAGTATGACCTTTTAAATATGATTAGCTGATGATGAGCAGAGCAATGGACAGAATGATGGAGAAACTTTTTAATACAATCAGGGGTTTGGGCAGAATCATGATGGCTTATATTGGAAAATCCTTCTTCTGAATGTTTTGAATAAGTTTGATTTGTTCATGGATGCTATAAAGTGGCGTAGTCCTCATGCTGAATTCCATTCTGTGGCTATTATGTCAAAACCAAAGGTATTAAACTTCACCAACTATTACTTTGTATCATATAATGCAGGAGTTGATTTTGTTAATACTTTGTCCAAGTTTTTCTCATCTCTTAATGTTGGAGGCTCTTAAAATAAAAATAAGATGTCCTGTTTGGGGGCTTTTATTGAATCTTGTGTATTTGCATGGACGGCTGAAAAGAGTATGTTTCTTGAGGAGAAAACAAGGCATCTTGGGATAAGTTTGTTCTGTTTTTTTCTCAGTGGGACAGACCGAATGCAGAAGAAACAATATTTCCTATGCAATGAAGTGTGTGTGGAGTTGAGATACTTATGTGGGGAAGCATCTATGGTGAATTATTGGATTGCTCTGTGTTATTCTTGGTTCTATGAAGTGGCAAATAATTATGCCTGCTTGGACCAACAATCCACACTCAAATGGTATTTAAAATTCACCCAGCAATTTCTTTATGTTGGAGTTGGTTTCGTAAGCATTGGCTAATCATTCTCATCTGTTGATGTTGCAGTCTCCTCTAAGTACAAATTTGATGTCCTGTTGTGGATGTTTTTATTGAAGTTATTATAGGCATCAATCCAGAAGTGTTTTGAGCTGTTGTAAACGCAATCAAGGTGTTTTTCCAAGCATCTTGGTCATTGATTTCATGTAAGTATCATCAACAAGTTCTGGCTGCATAAACAGTTGCTATGAATGATTCCAGTATTTATGCTCATAGACACGCAATGAATCCTGAATTACTAAAAAAATAATATCTTATTTTTGGGTTGCGATGGACGAGGGATGTTGGTGAAGCTAAACATACAGAGCTCTGGAGGTAATTTCCTTTGCTAATTTGAATTGTTCTTTCTTTTGTCTATTATCATTTTGGAAGGCCTTTTTTTACTTTTTTAGTTAAGAAATTTTATATATTTCCATTCTATCAATGGTGCAAGTTAATTATTTCATAAATTTCTTGAATAATCAATTTCAAGCATTGGTCTTTTCATTGTGGCTATCAAAAAGAAAATTTCAAGAGTTGACCTTGGCCAAGTAATGTGGTTCTTTTTCCTTTTACATCTATAGATACTACATCATGTTAAGATGTTTGGTTTATGTTTTGGCTTCATTTAATAAACAGGCATCGAATTCCATCTAAAGGAGATGTTTCTCACTGGGCTAAATTGTCAGGATTCAAAAACTCATGTTTACCACTAAAATTTAAGGTTTGCATGATTAAGTGAATTAAGACTTGTACAAACTTCTAGCAGTTCCATTCAACACGTTGATATATTCTTTCTTGTTACCAGACTCATTGGACCAAGTGTTGTGTGCTTGCTAATACGAATTATATCACCTTTGTTTTTTATTCTCCTCAAAAGGTGGTTGTAAATTCAGGTAATTAGTTTATACAGAAACATCTTTTCTTTTCTTTTTTTCTTATGAAGCAAGTACATCAATGGTATAATGTTGCAAGTTATTTTGTGAAATTTCTCTTAAGTGTCTATTAATTTGTGAGAGCAATTATTCAAAAAACACAATCTTCTCATAAAATTGTTTTGTGTTTTTGTCAAGTGGGACAGATGGAATGCTGGATGAAAAAATATTTCCTATGCAATGAAGTGTGTGTAGAATTGAGAAGGGTTGATGTGGGGAAGTTATTATGGTGAATTATTGGATTGGTCAGTGCTATTCTTGGTTCTATGAAGTCGAAAATTGGTCTATGACTTTCACTGCTTTTGTTGTGATTTCTTTCCACACTCAAATGGTATTTAAATTGCACCCAGTAATCAAACATTTTCGAGTTGATTTTTAAGTTTTGGCTGATCTTTCTCATCTCTTAATGTTGTAGCCTCCTCTGCCGTACAAATTTGATGTTCTGCTGTGGATGTTTTAATTAAGGTTATTGAAGCATCAATCTAGACATGTTTTGAGCCACTATATATGCGATGAAGGAGTTTTCTCAAGCATCTTAGCCATTGAATTTCATGTCAGTATTATCAACAAGTTATGGCTGCATGAAAAATTGCTATGAATGATTCCAGTTTGTGTTCAATTATTTGTTTTGGAAATTTGAGCTCATGGTCACACACAATTAATTTTGAATTTCAGGTGTTGATCGAACCATCGAGGTTGCCAAAAAGAAAAGAACACAATCTTGTCAAAGTAATGAGGTTTATTTTGCATTTTACATCTACACATTCGACCTCATGTTAAGTTATTTGGTTTATCTTTTGACTTTACTGAGTAAACATTTTCACTATCAGTTCCATTATTGAAAGCAAAAGGTAGAATTAACTCTAGTTTTCATACAAGTCTTTTGTTTAAAATGGAATAGTTTTTGTATTTATAGTGGATGGCAGAAGAAAGTCTTTTCAAGTGATGAGGTCACAGCTCTGACCATCAACATGTTGTTGGATAGGTGTTGTCAGTGAAGTTAAGCGAGCAAACCTTTGGAATAAGACAAGCCTCCTCTCTTTACTTTTAGATTTTAGAACTGGAAATAACCGAAGTAAAGTGTTGAGAGAGATGAAATGGTTGTTGAGGCCTTAGAACCACCTCCAAATTTAGTGAAATTATGCTTAAGTATTATGGTGGTAAAACTATATGGCCAAATTGGATAGTATCATTACTCAGTTGAGGGAGTTAACATTTAGTCTTGCAACACTATGAGTATTTGCCTCCTTTGGGAAAATTATCATCTCTTGAATCACTCGTTATAGATTGGGCTCCGAGTGTAAAAAAGTGGGTAATGAATTTTTGGGAATAAAAGTGATGGCTTGCCCGATCTTCTATTGGTTTCCCAAATTAAAAAATCTTGAGATTGGTGGAATAGTAGAATGGGAAGAGTGGATGATATTACTTTTAGCGGAGATGAATTAGTTATTACAATCATGCCATGTCTTCGTTCTGAGGATTTATTACAACCATAAATTGAAAATGCTGCCCAATTACATTCTTCAATCGCCAACACTAAAACAATTGGAGATCGAGTATTGCGATATTCTAACTCAGCGTTACAAGAAAGAGAGAAGTAAAGATTGGCAGAAGATCTCTCACATCCCTAATGTCACCGTCCCTAATAGGTAATTTCTTCTTTATGTATGATGTTGTTTTCTTTCCAAATCAATGAATCATATTCATGTTTATGCTCCAAATTAAGCGTCTTATAAATATATATGTCAACAATCATTTTTCACATATTTATATATGTCTTCTTCCTTTCTTTTCCTTTATTAACTTATTTCTTTATTTTATCAGATTTAATATAAATCCAAAAATTTGACTTCATTCTAAATTTTAGGATCAATTAATTTTATCAAAACCTCTCTCATAAAAAAATGTATTTAACAATCCATTGTTGTGAAATAAATAATCCTTTGGGCTCTATAGTAATTGGTTCTAAGTAGTGGAAAATCGGTTTGGGCTTTCACTGCTTTGGCCATGATTTCACACTAATTGGTATTTATACTGCAACTAGTAATTATACATTTTGGAGTTGAATTCACCTTTACCTTAAGAAAGAGACCGTGAGAGACTGGCTTGTTGAAATATGATTATAAGAGCACAATCATGCTAATTTTCTTCTTCCTTTTTTTTTTTTTTTTTTTTTTTTAACTTTTGCACATTTTGCAGTTGTTCACATAAATGAGATTGTCTATCATCTCTATGTTAGTGGGTCGCAATGTTTTATATTCCATTTTTACACTAGATGAAATTAACATACAGACATCATGGTTTACATTTACATTTTGGTGAACAGGGTTGCTATTAACTCTTTGCTGGGGAAGCTGAGAAGACTAGGTTCTTGAGGAAAAACAAGTCATCTTGTTAAAATTTGAGATTTTTCTCGAGTGGGCAGATGGGTGCTGGAGAGACATTATTCCTAAGATTGAGGAGGTCTAATGTGGGGAAGTTTATCTGGTTAAATTACGGATTGGTCGTTTATTCTTGGCTTCTTTATGAAGTGGCAATCGGTGTCCAGCTTTCAATGGTTTGACCATGATTCACGATCAAATGGTATTTAAACTTCACCTCTTATTTATATATCAATTAACAATCACTTTTCACATTACTATATATGTCTTCTTGTTTCTTTTCCTTTTAACTTATTTTATATGTTTGCTGTGCTTTATTTTATTACTTTATAATATAAGTACCAAAATATTTTCTAATGTGGCAAGATAGTTGCTTATACTGAGTATGACCTTTTAAATATGATTAGCTGATGATGAGCAAGCAATGGACAGAATGATGGAGAAACTTTTTAATACAATCAGGGGTTTGGCAAATCATGATGGCTTATATTGGAAAATCCTTCTCTGTACTGAATCGATAAATTTTAGAATAAAAGACATGTTCTGACCCAAGGTTTCGCGAATCTGGAATTTATAAAACCATGGGTGGGAACTTAGAGATTCGCGAAACCTTGGGTGGGAACATGTCTTTTATTCTAAATTAATTTCATGATGCAAAGCACCTTGTTCCAGGTTACATTTATGCCTTAACCAGCATCTAAGTAAATTCTGATTCAAGCCATGCGTCAAGTAAAGATTGCTTAATTTGTTCGTTCCATGCACTATATATATTGAATGTACCGTAGCAGTGTCTACACACAACACTAAATATCAATTTTCTCATCTTTCTTCAATCAGTTACCGTTTTGAGTATGGCTGAAACACTTGTTTCCATTATCTTGGAGCAGTTGGCTTCAATCGCTAGTCAAGAGTTGAAGCTAGTGGCGGGTGTTGATGACGACGTCCGAAAGCTCACCAGCAATTTCCGGTCCATACGAGCTGTGCTTGAAGATGCAGAGAGCAAACAATTCAAGGACAATGCCGTGAGGGATTGGCTAGATAAGCTTAAAGAGGCATCTTATGACATAGACGATGTGTTGGATGATTGGAACACTTCTATTGGGAAATTACAACTTAAGGATGTTGAAAATGCTTCCAAGCCTTTGAGAAAGGTATGTTCACTCATCCCTTGTTATCACGTTCATTTTGGACAAATTGGCATGCGTCATGATATTACTCTCAATATAAAAGATCTAAGTAAAACGCTAGATGCTGTTGCTATGGAAAAAAATATGTTTGGTTTTAGTTTGAAAGAGGGCACGGTAGAAATAAGACGACCAGTGACTGCATCTTGTATTGATGTGTCAATGGTCCATGGAAGAGATGATGATAAGGATGAATTACTAAACAAGTTGTTGAATGAGAATAGTCATGAACCAACCATCTCTATCATTTCTATTGTAGGGATGGGAGGAATAGGTAAGACTACTCTTGCTCAATTAGCTTTTAATGATGATAAAGTAAAAGCCCATTTTGATGAAAGGATATGGGTATGTGTCTCAGAACCTTTCAATGAGACAAGGGTTGCAAAAGCAATCCTCGAATCTCTTGTGAAAGTTTCTTCAGAAGGGGCATTGGTTGAATTAGAAAATATTTTGCAAAAGATAAGTCTATCTCTAGAGAGAAAGAAGTTTTTTCTTGTCCTTGATGATGTATGGACTGAGGATCCCAAAGATTGGGAACAATTGATGATTGTTTTGAAATATGGTTCCCAAGGAAGTAGAATTCTAGTTACCACACGTAAGCAAAATGTTGCCAAAACTATAGGAGCCACCAACATGATCATGTTAGGGACATTATCCATAAATGAGTCTTGGTCGCTATTTAGTCAAATTGCATTTTTAGGTGAAGGCAGTGAAAAATCAAAAGATATTGGTAGAAAAATTGCAGCCAAATGCAACGGCTTACCTCTTGCTATAAAAACCTTAGGAAGCCTCTTGCGTTTCAAAACAAATATTGGTGAGTGGCAAAGTGTTCTAGAAAGTGAAATGTGGGAAATAGAACAGGTAGAGAGAGGGATTTTTCCACCTTTACTATTAAGCTATTATGATTTGCCTTTTACATTGAAAAAGTGCTTCTCATATTGTGCTATCTTTCCAAAAGATTATGAGATAGAAAAAGATGAATTAATTAAATTATGGATGGCGCAAAGTTATCTTAGGGATGAGCGAAACAAGGACATGGAGTTAATTGGGGAAGAGTATTTTGAAAACTTAGCAATGCGCTCTTTTTTTCAAGACTTTAAGAAAAATGAATATGATGGTAGCATAGAAAGTTGTAAGATGCATGATATAGTGCATGATTTTGCTCAACTTCTTACCAAAAATGAATGTTTAAGTATAAAGACTGATAATTATGTTGAGTCTCAGTTAAAGTCTTCTTTCAAAAAAGCTCGACACTCAATGGTAATACTTAGAGGAGAACGAGACTCGTTTCCTACAAGCATTTGTAATGAAAATAAATTGCGTAGCCTTTTGGTTAAGTGTCAAGTGAGCAGCCATCCAACTTTATCCAAATCGTTTCATAACTTAAGTCTACGAGCATTACAGTTTGGTGCCTATAATAAAAATGTCATTTTTTTGGGTGCTATTCAAGAAATAACTCGAGAAATAAAAAAGATGAGACATTTGAGGTATCTTGATTTATCTTTTAATGAGAAGCTAAAAGAATTGCCGAAGGAATTGTGTGATTTATATAACTTACAAACGTTAAACGTTGCCAATTGTTATGGTCTAACAAAATTACCTCAAGAGATGGGGAAGTTAATCAACTTGAGGCATTTAATAATTAATACTGATGGAGTAGAATACATGCCAAAAGGAATTGAAGGATTAACTTGTCTTCGAACTTTGAAAGATCTTGTATTGAGTAGTAGTAGCCATGGCGGTAAAGCGTGTAGTATTGAAACTTTGAAAAACTTGACAAATCTTCGGTCTCTTGGTATTTTGGGGTTAGAAAATGTGGGAGATGTCAGTGAAGTTAAGCGAGCAAACCTTTGGAATAAGACAAGCCTCCTCTCTTTACTTTTAGATTTTAGAACTGGAAATAACCGAAGTAAAAGTGTTGAGAGAGATGAAATGGTTGTTGAGGCCTTAGAACCACCTCCAAATTTAGTGAAATTATGCTTAAAGTATTATGGTGGTAAAACTATATGGCCAAATTGGATAGTATCATTAACTCAGTTGAGGGAGTTAACATTTAGTCGTTGCAACAACTATGAGTATTTGCCTCCTTTGGGAAAATTATCATCTCTTGAATCACTCGTTATAGATTGGGCTCCGAGTGTAAAAAAAGTGGGTAATGAATTTTTGGGAATAGAAAGTGATGGCATTGCCCGATCTTCTATTGTGTTTCCCAAATTAAAAAATCTTGAGATTGGTGGAATAGTAGAATGGGAAGAGTGGGATGATATTACTTTTAGCGGAGATGAATTAGTTATTACAATCATGCCATGTCTTCGTTACTTGAGGATTTATTACAACCATAAATTGAAAATGCTGCCCAATTACATTCTTCAATCGCCAACACTAAAACAATTGGAGATCGAGTATTGCGATATTCTAACTCAGCGTTACAAGAAAGAGAGAAGTAAAGATTGGCAGAAGATCTCTCACATCCCTAATGTCACCGTCCACTAATAGGTAATTTCTTCTTTATGTATGATGTTGTTTTCTTTCCAAATCAATGATATCATATTCATGTTTGATGCTCCAAATTAAAGCGTCTTATAAATATATATGTCAATTAACAATCATTTTTCACATTATTTATATATGTCTTCTTCCTTTCTTTTTCCTTTATTAACTTATTTTCTTTATTTTATCAGATTTAATATAAATACCAAAAATATTTGACTTCATTCTAAATTTTAGGATCAATTAATTTTATCAAAACCTCTCTCATAAAAAAATGTATTTAACAATCCATTGTTGGTGAAATTAAATAATCCTTTGGGCTCTATAGTAATTGGTTCTAAGTAGTGGAAAATCGGTTTGGGCTTTCACTGCTTTGGCCATGATTTCACACTAATTGGTATTTACACTGCAACTAGTAATTATACATTTTGGAGTTGAATTCACCTTTACCTTAAGAAAGAGACCGGTGAAGACTGGCTTGTTGAAATATGATTATAAGAGCTACAATCACTGCTAATTTCTTCTTCCTTTTTTTTTTTTTTTTTTTTTTTTTTTTTTTTTTTTTTCTTTTTTTTTTTTTTTTTTTTTTTTAACTTTTGCACATTTTGCAGTTGTTCAACCTAAATGAGATTGTCTATCATCTCTATGTTATGTGGTCGCAATTGTTTTATATTCCATTTTTACACTAGATGAAATTAACATACAGACATCATGGTTTGACATTATACATTTTGGTGAACAGGGTTGCTATTAACTCTTTGCTGGGGAAGCTGAGAAGACTATGGTTCTTTAGGAAAAAACAAGTCATCTTGTTATAAAATTTGAGATTTTTTCTCGAGTGGGCAGACTGGGTGCTGGAGAGACATTATTCCCTAAGAAATTGAGGAGGTCTAATGTGGGGAAGTTATTCTGGTTAAATTACGGATTGGTCTGTTATTCTTGGCTTCTTTATGAAGTGGCAAATCGGTGTCCAGCTTTCAATGGTTTGACCATGATTCACGATCAAATGGTATTTAAACTTCACCTAGCTATTTATATATATATCAATTAACAATCACTTTTCACATTACTTATATATGTCTTCTTGTTTCTTTTTCCTTTGTTAACTTATTTTATAATGTTTGCTGTGCTTTATTTTATTTACTTTATAATATCAGTACCAAAAATATTTTCTAATGTGGCAAGATAGTTGCTTATACTGAGTATGACCTTTTAAATATGATTAGCTGATGATGAGCAGAGCAATGGACAGAATGATGGAGAAACTTTTTAATACAATCAGGGGTTTGGGCAGAATCATGATGGCTTATATTGGAAAATCCTTCTTCTGAATGTTTTGAATAAGTTTGATTTGTTCATGGATGCTATAAAGTGGCGTAGTCCTCATGCTGAATTCCATTCTGTGGCTATTATGTCAAAACCAAAGGTATTAAACTTCACCAACTATTACTTTGTATCATATAATGCAGGAGTTGATTTTGTTAATATTTTGTCCAAGTTTTTCTCATCTCTTAATGTTGGAGGCTCTTAAAATAAAAATAAGATGTCCTGTTTGGGGGCTTTTATTGAATCTTGTGTATTTGCATGGACGGCTGAAAAGAGTATGTTTCTTGAGGAGAAAACAAGGCATCTTGGGATAAGTTTGTTCTGTTTTTTTCTCAGTGGGACAGACCGTATGCAGAAGAAACAATATTTCCTATGCAATGAAGTGTGTGTGGAGTTGAGATACTTATGTGGGGAAGCATCTATGGTGAATTATTGGATTGCTCTGTGTTATTCTTGGTTCTATGAAGTGGCAAATAATTATGCCTGCTTGGACCAACAATCCACACTCAAATGGTATTTAAAATTCACCCAGCAATTTCTTTATGTTGGAGTTGGTTTCGTAAGCATTGGCTAATCATTCTCATCTGTTGATGTTGCAGTCTCCTCTAAGTACAAATTTGATGTCCTGTTGTGGATGTTTTTATTGAAGTTATTATAGGCATCAATCCAGAAGTGTTTTGAGCTGTTGTAAATGCAATCAAGGTGTTTTTCCAAGCATCTTGGTCATTGATTTCATGTAAGTATCATCAACAAGTTCTGGCTGCATAAACAGTTGCTATGAATGATTCCAGTATTTATGCTCATAGACACGCAATGAATCCTGAATTACTATAAAAATAATATCTTATTTTTGGGTTGCGATGGACGAGGGATGTTGGTGAAGCTAAACATACAGAGCTCTGGAGGTAATTTCCTTTGCTAATTTGAATTGTTCTTTCTTTTGTCTATTATCATTTTGGAAGGCCTTTTTTTACTTTTTTAGTTAAGAAATTTTATATATTTCCATTCTATCAATGGTGCAAGTTAATTATTTCATAAATTTCTTGAATAATCAATTTCACGCATTGGTCTTTTCATTGTGGCTATCAAAAAGAAAATTTCAAGAGTTGACCTTGGCCAAGTAATGTGGTTCTTTTTCCTTTTACATCTATAGATACTACATCATGTTAAGATGTTTGGTTTATGTTTTGGCTTCATTTAATAAACAGGCATCGAATTCCATCTAAAGGAGATGTTTCTCACTGGGCTAAATTGTCAGGATTCAAAAACTCATGTTTACCACTAAAATTTAAGGTTTGCATGATTAAGTGAATTAAGACTTGTACAAACTTCTAGCAGTTCCATTCAACACGTTGATATATTCTTTCTTGTTACCAGACTCATTGGACCAAGTGTTATGTGCTTGCTAATACGAATTATATCACCTTTGTTTTTTATTCTCCTCAAAAGGTGGTTGTAAATTCAGGTAATTAGTTTATACAGAAACATCTTTTCTTTTCTTTTTTTTCTTATAAAGCAAGTACATCAATGGTATAATGTTGCAAGTTATTTTGTGAAATTTCTCTTAAGGGTCTATTAATTTGTGAGAGCAATTATTCAAAAAACACAATCTTCTCATAAAATTGTTTTGTGTTTTTGTCAAGTGGGATAGAAGGAATGCTGGATGAAAAAATATTTCCTATGCAATGAAGTGTGTGTAGAATTGAGAAGGGCTGATGTGGGGAAGTTATTATGGTGAATTATTGGATTGGTCAGTGCTATTCTTGGTTCTATGAAGTCGAAAATTGGTCTATGACTTTCACTGCTTTTGTTGTGATTTCTTTCCACACTCAAATGGTATTTAAATTGCACCCAGTAATCAAACATTTTCGAGTTGATTTTTAAGTTTTGGCTGATCTTTCTCATCTCTTAATGTTGTAGCCTCCTCTGCCGTACAAATTTGATGTTCTGCTGTGGATGTTTTAACTAAGGTTATTGAAGCATCAATCTAGACATGTTTTGAGCCACTATAAATGCGATGAAGGAGTTTTCTCAAGCATCTTAGCCATTGAATTTCATGTCAGTATTATCAACAAGTTCTGGCTGCATGAACAATTGCTATGAATGATTCCAGTTTGTGTTCAATTATTTGTTTTGGAAATTTGTGCTCATGGTCACACACAATTAATTTTGAATTTCAGGTGTTGATCGAACCATCGAGGTTGCCAAAAAGAAAAGAACACAATCTTGTCAAAGTAATGAGGTTTATTTTGCATTTTACATCTACACATTCGACCTCATGTTAAGTTATTTGGTTTATCTTTTGACTTTACTGAGTAAACATTTTCACTATCAGTTCCATTATTGAAAGCAAAAGGTAGAATTAACTCTAGTTTTCATACAAGTCTTTTGTTTAAAATGGAATAGTTTTTGTATTTATAGTGGATGGCAGAAGAAAGTCTTTTCAAGTGATGAGGTCACAGCTCTGACCATCAACATGTTGTTGGATAGGTGTTTGGCCCAATACTTACCATACTTACTTTGTAATTATGTTAGATTACTTGTAAAATTCTATGTGAGAGTTCAATGCTATAATGTGAAATTTTTTTTTTCTTTTTTTTTTTTTTAGAGAGAGAGAGAGAATGTTGATATTATTGAGTGACAAGAAAAATTAGGTATTTGAGTGTCTTTAATCAAGAAGGGGTATACGAGGGTTTCAAAGTTAGGCTGGGGTTAGTATTGAGAGATTAATCTTGTATTATGTATGTGATATTTCTAATGGATTGATCACGTCCCGTGGATGTAGGCAAATTTTGCCGAACCACGTAAAATCTGGTGTTTTTTATGCGATTGGTTTTATTTATTTATTTATTGTTAATTAATCAACTCTTAGAAATCCAATTTAGGGTGGTTTTAACTTTTAACTCTTTCACATCTTGGTCTGGAAAAAAATTTATTTAATTAAAATAAATTTTTCTGTTAATTTATTGCATCTCACCAATTGAGCGGTTTTAACTCTATCATAGTCTAACTGGCACAAATTTATTCTTTTGTGTTTTACCAAAACGTCATTCAACCAAAGCATGTTTACTTATAAATTATAATCTCTGTTAGCGAAAGGAACCTGAGATTTGGTTTATAAAAAATTTCTTCAAATTTACTTATAAATTATATAATCTCTGTTATGGAAGGAACTTGGGATTCAGTTTATAAAAGATCTCTTGAAAATGAGGTAGCCACATTTGATAAGGAAGCCCAAGATTACATTCGACAAGGAAGCCCAAGAGGCCCAATTCATTTTAGGGCTGAACTAACAAGTGGGCTTTAGTTTACTATTAAGTTTAGTTAAGCAGTGTAGTTTAGTTGAGGTGCTGGTTAGTTTTTAAACCTGGCTGGATTAATAAAGAGGTAGTTTACTATTAAGTTTTTTTTCTTCTCTAAATTCTACATGATCCAATTTTTTTTGATAAATCTGGTTAAAATTTTCCTATTCCAAATTGATACTTAAAAACAAATCAATTACTATTCCACAGAGTAATTTTTCCCTGCAATAGAAGTACTACGATGGAATGTTGATGCAGTACATGCATCGAATTGTTCAAAGTAATGTGACAGTTTAATTAAAAGAAAAAAAAAAAACTGAAGAGAGTTTTAATAGAGGGAACAAGGGGATACACTCATACAAGTGTTACACCACGATGTTGAATCAGAGGAGAGATTTCAAGAAATGTAAAATCTATTCACTCTATCAATAATTGAGTCGGATCTCGTGTATCATAAGAGATTTGCCTTTTCAATTGATTCCTACTTATTGGATAAAAACAATTCTTAAATGAGGTGTTCAACTTCGAAGAGAACCCAAAAAGAAATCTTTATTGGTTCTAATGAATTTTTTCATCTAAGGATATAAAAAAAAAAAAAAAAAAAAAAAAAAAAGAAGGGCTCCGGATGGAAAACAAAAATCTAAAATATGTGGTCAAAGAATGATTTAAAAAAGAGAAAAATATAATTTAAAATTTTATTTCGATAATTGGATAGGTGTACCAAATCACCGTTTAACATGATAAAGATGTTAACGGTGATTGCGATAAGACAGTTTATTTTATTATTAATACACTCTTTATTTTTTATGTTAATTTTTATATATTTTATGGAGTGTATTGCTGATTTGCTGCTGATAGTGGTGGCTGCTTGAAGTCTTTAACATTGTGGTGTTTATTAATGGTGCAAGAAAACACCGATGGCGAATATAATTTTTAAAGCCATTTCACATTCAATGCTGCCTGCAGCTGTGCAATAATCGTTCAATGGCCAGCTACATGTACGTTTTATTTTACATCCCTAATCCAAGCAAAACGTTGCTCTGCCGTAGCCAACTGATGTACACCGGAATAGAATGGTATTAAAATATGTATTAGTATCAAAATCAAAGCAAAGGTGGGCTTAATGGGCGGATAATTTCTTAAATAACAGTTGGTTTGGTCAAGTGTCCCTCAGTTTATAATTAATTTGTTAAAAAATTATGTGGTTTGGTTGGGGGAAGTGAGGTGCCACTTTTCTTCCAAACTTTGATTTAATCACCTAACACAGTAACACTAACAATATACCATATCTTATTGGTATATTTTCAATTATTTTTTTAATTTTCAAGCAAACAATTGCTTTCACTGTTCCATGCACTATATTTATTGAATGTACCGTTGCATGACTACACGCAACACCAAATATCAATTTCTCATCTTTCTTCAATCATATACCATCTTTTAGTATGGTCTTGGAGCAGTTGGCTTCAATCGCTCATCAACAAATTGACCAACAGCTGATGCTGGTGGCCGGTGTTGATGAAGACGTCCAAAAGCTCACCAAAAATTTTCGGTCCATTCAGGCTGTGCTTGAAGATGCAGAGAGCAGACAATTCAAGGATAGTGCTGTAAGGGATTGGTTGGATAAGCTTAAAGAGACATCTTATGATATAGATGATGTGTTGGATGAGTGGAACACTTCTATTGGGAAATTACAACTCAAGGAAGTTGAAAATGCTTCCAATCCTATGATCAAAAAGGTATGTTCCCTCATCCTTTGTTTTTGTTTTGAACAAATTGTCATGCGTCGTGATATTGCTCTCAATATAGAAGATTTGAATAAAACGCTAGATGTTATTGCTATGGAAAAAAAATATGTTTCGTTTCAATTTGACAGAGCGTGCTGTAGAAATAAGACGACAAATGACTACATCGCTTATTGATGTGCAAATGGTTCATGGAAGAGATAATAATAAGGATGAATTATTAAACAAGTTGAATGAGATAGTCATGAACCAGTCATCTCTATCATTTCTATTGTAGGGATGGGAGGAATATGTAAGACTACTCTTACTCGATTAGCTTTTAATGATGACAAAGTAAAAGCTCATTTTGATGAAAGGATATGAGTATGTGTCTTGGAACCTTTTGATGAGACAAGGGTTGCAAAAGCGATCCTCGAATCTCTTGGGGATCCTTTAGAAAGGGCATTGGTTGAATTAGAAAATATTTTGCGAAAGATAAATCATTCTCTATGAAGAAAGAAGTTTTTTCTCGTCCTAGATGATGTATGGACTGAGGATTCCAAAGATTGGGAGCAATTGATGATTGCTTTGAAATGTGGTTCTCAAGGAAGTAGAATTCTATTTACCACACGTAAGCAAAATGTTGCCAAAATTATAGGAGCCACTAACATGATCATGTTAGAGACATTATCAGAAAATGAGTCTTGGTTGTTATTTAGGCAAATTGCATTTTCAAATGAATCCAGTGAAAAATTAGAAGATATGGGTAGAAAAATTGTAGACAAATGCAAGGGGTTACCTCTTGCTATAAAAACCTTAGGAAGCCTCTTGTGTTTCAAAACAAATATTGGAGAGTGGCAAAGTGTTCTAGATAGTGAAATGTGGGAAATAGAAGAGGCAGGGAGAGGGATTTTTCCATCTTTACTATTGAGCTATTATGATTTGCCTTCTGCATTGAAAAAATGTTTCTCATATTGTGCTATTTTTTTGAAAGATTATGAGATAGATAAAGATAAATTAATTATGTTATGGATGGTGCAAAGTTATCTTAAGGAAGCACGAAACAAAGATATGGAAGTAGTTGGGAAAGAGTACTTTGAAAACTTAGCAATGCCCTCTTTTTTTCAAGACTTTAAGAAAAATAAATATGATGGTAGGATAGAAAGCTATAAGATGCATAATATAGTACATGATTTTGCCCAAAATTTTTACCAAAAATGAATGTTTTAGTGTCAAGACTAATAATTACATCTTAGTTAAAATCTTTGAATGTTTTAGTGTCAAGACTAATAATTACATCTTAGTTAAAATCTTACATAAAAAATGCTCGACACTCAATGATGATGCTTAAAAAACTAGACTTATTTCCTAAAGATGTTGTTGATGAAAATAAATTGTGTAGTCTTGTGCTTAAATATCAAACTGATTGGAACCAACTGACTCTATCCAAATTA
This sequence comes from Pistacia vera, assembly GCF_008641045.1. NCBI lineage: Eukaryota > Viridiplantae > Streptophyta > Magnoliopsida > Sapindales > Anacardiaceae > Pistacia > Pistacia vera. The sequence continues at coordinate 797,599 of NW_022196095.1, forward strand.
TTTGATAACTTATGTCTACGAGCATTACAGTTTGGTGACTATGATAAAAGTAAGGATGGGTCGATTAAGGATATTAAAGAAATCCCTAGAAAAATAAAAAAAGATGATACATTTGAGGTATTTTGATTTATATTATAATAGGAATTTAAAAGAATTGTCAAAAGAATTGTGTGATTTATATAATCTACAAAGGTTAAAAATGGCCGCATGTAATAATCTAACAAAATTATCTCAAGAGATGGGAAAGTAAGGATATTAAAGAAATCCCTAGCAAAAAAAAAAAAAAAAAAAATGATACATTTGAGGTATTTTGATTTATATTATAATAGCAATTTAAAAGAATTGCCAAATGAATTGTGTGATTTATATAATCTACAGGTTAAAAATGGCCGCATGTAATAATTTAACAAAATTATCTCAAGAGATGGGAAAGTTAATTAACTTGAGGCATTTCGTAGTTGATTCTCATAGAATAGAATACATGCCAAGAGCAATTGGAGGATTAACTTGTCTTCGAATATAATAACAATTTCATCCCCTCTTTGTAGGGGTCACTTTAATATATTTACAAACAACCAGGGTGATTCTGAGATTATTACACAAGAGGAGTCCGATGATTTTACTTAACTGGGTCCGGATCCAGACTGAATTGATTTTTCAGCACTCTGGACGTAAATCGTAATCAAGTGATGCGTGCTTCCACGCGCTCTAAAGGAAGCAGTGATCAGGCCGTCCACTTTTCTTTTGTTTTACTTCACTTTTTTATTTTTTATTTTAATTATTTATATATATTTTATGGGGAGTATATATAACACAAATCGTTACTAGAATAAAAATAGGTTGATAAATATTTTTCACAATATTCTCTCACAATTGGTCAGTTTGTATTTGGTCGAGCGGGACCCATTATTGAGTTGACGGAACCTATTGCAAGTTGACTAATTATGAGTTAACACGTCACATTTATGAGAAAAAATTAGTGAGAAATGTTTGTGAATATCGTAGTACTACAATTAATATACAAACGCCAGAGTAGAATGGTATTAAAATATACATTATTATCAAAATCAAAGCGAAGGTGGGCTTAATGGAGGGATAATTTCTCAATTAGCAGTTGGTAAAGGCAAGTATCCCTTAGTTTATAATTAATTTGTTGAAAAATTTTGTGGTTTGGTTGGGGAAAGTGAGGCTTAAACCACTTTTGTTCCAAACTTTGGCATTTAATCACCTAATACTAATAATATACCATATCTTATTGGTATCTTTTCTATTATTTTTTATTGTTAAGCAAACTGTTCCATGCACTATGAGGGTGTTTGTCTAAGCTTATAAGCTGGTCAAACTAGTTTATAAGCTCTAAAATTAAGCTGACCTGTTTGTTTATAACTTTTTTGAGCTTATAAGTTGAGCTTATAAGAAAAAAAAAAAAAGTTGGGGGGGAAGTACTTTTTTTTTGGCTTATAAGCACTCTACTTATAAGCTAGTTTGACCAAGTATATTACCACATTATCCTTGTTTAATTTTAAAATTCCATAGTATACCCTTATTTAATGTAGTACCTTTTTTAGTCATTTTATAATAAAATGTACTTATAAGCCACATTTTACCAAACACTTCAACTACTTATCAATCACTTATAAGTACTTTAACCAAACACGTAATTGCTTAAAATTTCAAATACTTATAAGCTCAAATTAGCTTATAAGTACTTGTTGCTTATAAGCTAATTTTCATAAGCTCAGACAAACACCCCCTATATTTATTGAATTTATAGTTGCATTGTCTACAGACTCTACACACAGCACCAAATATCAATTTCTCATCTTTCTTCAATCATATACCATATTTTAGTATGGTTGAAGCACTTGTTTCTGTTGTCTTGGAGCAGTTGGCTTCAATTGCTCGTCGATAAATTGACAAACAGTTGATGCTGGTGGCAGGTGTTGATGACGACATCCGAAAGCTAACCAGCAATTTCTGGTCCATTCGAGTTGTTCTTGAAAATGGAGAGCGCAGACAATTCCAGGACAATGCTGTGAGGGATTGGCTAGATAAGCTTAGAAAGACATCTTATGACATAGATGACGTGTTGGAAGAGTGGAACACTTCCATAGGCAAATTACAACTTAATGATGTTGAAAATGCGTCCAAGCCTTTGAGAAAGGTATGTTCACTCATCCCTTGTTATCGCGTTCATTTTAGACAAATTGTCATGCATCGTGATATTACCCTCAATATAAAAGATTTGAATAAAATGCTAGAAGTTATTGCTATGGAAAAAAAATATGTTTGGTTTTAGTTTGAAAGAGGGCATGGTAGAAATAAGACGACCAATGACTACATCTCTTATTGATATGCCAATGGTCCATGGAAGAGATGATGATAAGTATGATTTCTTCAACAAGTTGTTGAATGAGAGTAGTCATGAACCAGACACCTCAATCATTTCTATTGTAGGGATGGGAGGAATAGGTAAGACTACTCTTGCTCGATTAGCTTTTAATGATAATAAAGTAAAAGCTCATTTTGATGAAAGGATATGGGTATATGTCTCGGAACCTTTCGATGAGACAAGGGTTGCAAAAGCGATCCTCGAATCTCTAGTGCAAGATCCTTTAAAAAGGACATTGGTTGAATTATAAACTATTTTGCAAAAGATAAGCCATTCTCTAGAGGGAATGAAGCGTTTTCTCGTCTTAGATGATGTATGGACCGAGGATCCCAAAGATTGGGAGCAATTGATGATTGCTTTGAAATATAGATCTCTAGGAAGTAGACTCTAGTTACCACACATAAGCAAAAAGTTGCCAAAATTATAAGAGTCACCAACATGATCATGTTAGGGACATTATCAAAAAATGAGTCTTAGTCGTTATTTAGTCAAATTGCATTTTCAGGGGAAGCCAGTGAAAAATTAGAAGATATTGGTAGAAAAATTATAGCCAAATGCAAGGGCTTACCTCTTGCTATAAAAACCTTAGGAAGCCTCTTGCGTTTCAAAACAAATATTGGAGGGTGGCAAAGTGCTCTAGATAGTGAAATGTGAGAAATAGAAGAGGTAGAAAGAGGGATTTTTCCGCCTTTACTATTAAGCTATTATGATTTGCCTTTTACATTGAAAAAAATGCTTCTCGTACTGTGCAATCTTTCCAAAAGATTATGAGATAGAAAAAGATGAATTAATTAAACTATGGATGGCTCAATGTTATGTTAGGGATGAGCGAAACAAGGAAATAGAGTTAATTAGGGAACAATATTTTGAAAACTTAGCAATGCGCACTTTTTTTAAAGATTTTAAGTACAATAAATATGATGGTAGCATAGAAAGCTATAATATGCATGATATAATGCATGATTTTGCTCAATTTCTTATCAAAAATGAATGTTTTAGTGTAGAGACTGGTAATGAAAAAAAATTGTGGAGTCTTGTGGTTAAGAGTCAAGATCCGAGAAGCTTGCTGACTAGATCCAAATTATCTGATAACTTGAGTCTACGAGCATTACAATTTAGGTACAATTTTAATCTAGAATTCTCTAGAAAAATAAAAAATATGATACATTTGAGGTATCTTGATTTAGATTGTAATAATCTTATAAAAGAATTGCCAAAGGAATTGTGTGATTTATATAATCTACAAATGTTAAAATGTCACGGTGTAAGAAAATTACCTCAAGAGATGGGAAAGTTAATCAACTTGAGGCATTTTATAATTGATAATGATGGAGTAATGCCAATGCTAAAAGGAATTGAAGGATTAACTTGTCTTCGAACTTTGAAAAATTTTGTATTGAGTAGTAGTAGCCATGGCCGTCAAGCATTTAGTATTGAAAGTTTGAAAAACTTGAGAAATCTTCAGTGTCTTGTTATTTCGGGGTTAGAAAATGTGGAAGATGTGGGTGAAGTTAAGCGAGCAAACCTTAGGAATAAGACAAACCTCTTCTCTTTACTTTTAGATTTTAGAACTGGAAGTACCCCAAGGGTAAGTGTTGAGAGAGATGAAATGGTTCTTACGGCCTTAGAACCGCCTCCAAATTTAGTGAAATTATGTTTAGAAAAATATGCAGGTAAAACCAGATGGCCAAATTGGATAGTATCATTAACTCAGTTGAGGGAGTTAAGACTTAATGGATGCTACAAGTGTAAGTATTTGCCNCAAACAGAGAATTGAGATTCGAATTAAGTATAAGGACCTTCATTTTATCCTACTTGAGAATTGAGATCACAATTTTTATTTTATTTATTTTGATGACCGGGAGTGTACAGGTTAATTTGCACGCATCTCAACTAATTCCCTGAAACCTTGAAACTATTGACAGGGTAAAAGCTCTAATAACTACCCCTATTAGCAACCGTAGAGACTTGAACTCAAAAGATCATGTTAGATCCTCCTCTTGCTCTCTTACCATCAAGGGGAGTCGAATTTGAGAAACCATATTAAATCCTCCTTTGCTCTTTTACCATCAAGTCATCCAATTAAAGTTAAAATCACTATTTCTATGGAAATGTTACATCATTTCTAATTTCTCCTCTCATGAATCTTGCCTGGAATTATTAGCAAAAATGTTGAGATGAAAAACAAGTTCGATAATGTTAATCTACAAGTTTTATCAAACTTCTGGTATAAAACTACGAAAGGACTGCACCTCCCTTCGGATTTCTGGTTTGAGCCCTGATACAAAGCAACTTAGAAGGAACGTACCTGGAAGGCCAGAAACTTGATTAGAGAGTTCCTCAAATTCTGTTTGATAAGCGACTACAGAACCTGTTTGAGTAAGTTTCGCCAACTGCCCTTGGTAGTCCACAAATTCCGAAGGCCCAAAACGAACATCTAAATCTTGTAGGAAAGAATGCCAAGAACGGATCTGCCCATTGGAATGCATCCAGCGATACCAGGAGAGAGCTAGCCCATCCATGTGGAAGGAAGAGATCGTCAATCGTTGCTCAGTAGAGATATTATGGTAATCAAAGAATTGCTCGGCTTTAAACCTCAATCCACGTGGATCCATGCCATCAAAACGAGGGACTTCTAAACGGAAAAACTTGGGAAAAAAACTCCCGGAAGTCGATCCACCTCGCCCAGTCAAATCTGAAGATGATTCACCGGAATGTTGGTTTTGGTGTTGGTTTTGCTGGTAGGTTTGATCGAACTTGTTGTTTAGAGCTGAAATCTGCAAAGTAACATCTTGAAAACCAACTGTTAAAACTTCCAATTTCTCTGTTAAAGAAGTGAGAGTCTTTGCCTGGGCAGATTGTAGAGCCATAATTTTAGCAAGCTGCTCATCGAAAAGACGCAAGCGAGTGCCTTCAGCCATAACTCTCAAGGAGAGCACCAATGATAGGGTTTGGGATAGGATCTGTTTATATGAGGAATAGAGACCTCCAAGAACAAGAGATAGAAAGACTAATTGACAAATTTCTTTATTGATTCTCACAATCTATATTTAGGCTATTATATAGCCTTATACTTAACTCTATTAACTCTCAAAAGGACTCTAATTATAAAAGGGATAATAAGATAATCATAATTCTATCCTTATAAGATAATAATATAATTATAAAAGATAATTATAAAAGACTTAACATAATCATAAAAGATAATAATAAAAGACTTAACACACTTATCCTAATTCTAATTAACACACTTATCCTAATCCTAACACAAACACTCCCTTAAATCACGGGCCTTTAGATGACAAAATTTTATCAATAATATTTTGCTTATAACTTAGTCATACAAACAGACAAAAATTGCACAAAATTTATGTAAAATAACTACTCTATCCTTGTATGACTAAGTTGTATGACTCAGTTGTAAGTATATCATTACTCAAATTTTATGACGAAGAGGCTTGATCTATGCTTCTACTTTTAGTGTACATATATTAAATGAAAATAACCTACAAGATATGTGATATTTTAAGTATGTTAAAATATTGCAAATATTAAAAATTTCATATGAAATGTTATATGGGAAGATGTTGACATCTACTTTTTGTCGAGAAATAACTTTAGAGAGTTATGAAATAACTATGTTGATATATGAAGCACAAAACGGTAACGTTTCTGCTCAATATCACTAATCAATACATTGTCGTTTCACTGCAAATAAGATCAAATCTCAGCCACTGAAATAAAGGAGATCCAGCGGCCAGGATTAGCTCATGAGTTCAAACTATATAAAGGGAGAGTCCTTACACAGAACAGTGATTTTTTGCTTCTTCTCTTTTGCGCGACAGATCTGTTTTGCCCTTTTTGTTGAGAGTTTGTTTTCAATCTTGTGTGAGTTACAAATCTGTGTAATCCTGGGTGAGGGCAGGTTGTTCCTTCAGGTTTAGAGAGACTGGGTCAGGTCATCTCTAGGGATTTCTTCAGGTTTGTGTGAGTGGGTTTCTTGATTGATATTTGGGTAAAATCAGTAAGAGTTATCTGTAATATGTAATAACGTTTTATTCCTAGTACAGTGAGCCCCAAAATTCCTGGAGCTCAACATGGATGTAATCTTTCCTTTGTGTAAAGGTGAACCATGGTATATTTGGTGTTCTTGAGTTGGTTGTGGTTTGAATTTGCTATTGCGTGTGTTATTTGTGTTATTTGTGCATGTGATTAGGCATAGAATTGATAGTAAATTTTCAGAATAGTGGTATTAGAGCGAGGTTAGTGTTGTCAATCCTAGGGTTTCTTGATTTTTCAAAATCTAGGGTTTGGTCATAAATTAGGGATTTCTTGATTAAAGGCTTGGGAGAGTCTAGGATTAGAAATTCTGTAAATTCGGAATATCAATTTGAGAAGGAGAGGCAAATCTTGGTTTCTTTCTTGGGTTCTGTTTAGTAATCACCAAACACAAAAACAAACACATTCAGTCATGAGTATAACTAGGGTTGAGATCACCCATTACGAATAAAAAAATCGATTTTGGAAGTTAGAGGAAGAAGATGAAACTTTGTTGTCCCACAACAAAGTGTCTATCGCACTGGAGAAGGATTCCACCAAGTGGCCAGAGGAGAAGCTGAAGAAGAAAATGGATACTTGAAAGGTGCCCTATTTTCGTATAAAATGGATAGTAATAGGACTGTTAAGGAGAACCTGGATGAGTTCTTGAAAATGACCCTGGTTCTCAAGGGTACTGATCAAGAACTCAATGATTCCAGCCTTGCCATGATTCTTTTAAATTCCTTGAATGATGAATATCAGGTAGTAAAGAATGCTTTGCAGTACACTGGCATTGTACCTAGTGTAGATTTAATTGTTGCTAGGTTAAAAGCTAGGGAGTTAGAACTTAGGGTTCAGAAAAGGAGTGGTAATAGCCTATTTGTTAAGGGTAAGGGCAAAATTAGTCAGGTGGGTAGTAATCCTCATCACGGCAGTGACTCTAGGAACAAAAAGAAGGGTAAAAACACTAATAAATCCAAAGGGGAAACTCGAAAATGTTTCTGTTGCAATAAGACTGGTCATCTAAAGAAAAACTGTTTTAAATGGATTAGGAAACATAAACAGTCCAACATTGAGAGCAATTTAGCCGCCATCAAACATAGCACTGAAGAATTAGAGGTCCGAACAGTGTCTAAGGCTGATACCATAAGGGAATGGGTGTTAGATTCTGGTTGCTCATTCCACATGAGTCCAAACAAAAATTGGTTCCAAGATTTTGAACCAAATGACTGTGAGACTGTGTTTATGGGAAACAACAATGCATGCAAGGTTTAGGGAGTTGGTAGCATATCTTTGAGGATGAATAATGGAAAACTAGTCAAACTTACTAAGGTTAGATATATTCCAGATCTTAAGAGAAACTTGATTTCATTAGGGACCTTGGATGAATCTGGGTGTTGTTATAAAGCAGAAAATGGTCGCTTAAATGTCTATAAGGGTAACAACATGGTACTTAGTGGGGTAAAGAGGAATGGGCTGTACATCTTGAGTGGAGGACACTGTTCTAATTGTTTGCTTACTACAAATCTAACAGACACTGAAAAATGGCATTTAAGGTTAGGGCATATGAGCCAAAAAGGCCTAGATAATCTAAGTAAACAGCGGTTGTTTGGTAGGGATGTCATTAGTGATCTGAAGTTTTGTGAAACTTGTATAATGGGGAAGCAACATAGGCTAAGTTTTCATAAGGCACACACTAGACCACTAACTGTTTAGAATACTTAGATGCTGATCTTTTGGGGCCAGAAAAGATAAAATCTCATGGGGGCAGCAACTATTTCCTGTCGATAGTGGATGACTATAGTAGGAAAGTTTGGGTTTTCTTGCTTAGATCTAAAAATGAGGCTGTAGATAGGTTCAAGAATTGGCAAACACTTGTGGAAAATCAAGTGGACAGAAAGGTTAAAGCCCTTAGGATAGATAATGGGCTAGAGTTCTGCAATTCAGAGTTTGATAGATATGATCAGGGTATTTTGAGACACAGAACAGTCAGAGGAACTCCTCAACAAAATGGAGTGGCTGAGAGAATGAATAGGACATTGTTAGAAGAGGTGAGATGCTTACTGTTCACATCAGGATTATCTAAGACCTTTTGGGGAGAAGCCCTCAACACTACAGCATATTTAGTCAACAGAAGCCCCTCTAGTGTAATAGATTTCACCTGTCCCGATGAGAGATGGTCCAAAAGAAAGCCAAACCTAAACCACCTTAGGGTCTTTGGGTCTGCAGCCTTTGCACACACAAATGAAAGGAAGCTTGAACCTAGGTCACTAAAGTGTGTTTTCCTTGGTTATCAAGAAGGGACTAAGGAGTTCAGATTATGGGAAAGAACATCACCAGGGGTTAAAGTAATAATCAGTAAGGATGTTATTTTTAATGAAAATATTTTTCCTTGCAAAACTACTAACCCTGATGCAGGTACCTCTAGCATTGATCATATGAGTCAAGAACCAAATGCAGGGACACAAATTAAGGTGGAGCCCTCAAGTATTCAACCTTATGAAGAAAATCCAGATGAAGAAACTGAAATGGCAGCCCTGGATCATGACCATGAGCTTGAACCAGCTGAGAACTTAGAACCAATCCAAGAAGAATCCCTGGCACAGTATCAGCTAACTAGAGACAGGACCCGTAGAGAGATCAGACCTCCAACAAGATATTCCTATGCTGATTCGATCTTCACTACATTGGTGGCTGGAGCTGAAGTACTAAGATCAGAACCTGATAGCTATGAGGAAGCAATCAAATCAAAGGACAAAGACAAATGGCAGGCTGCAATGGAGGAAGAAATGCAGTGCCTGAAAGTCAACAGAACCTGGCCCTTAGTCCCAACCCTAAAGGATCAGAAACCAGTTGATTGTTGATGGCTATTCAAGGTAAAAGAAGGTATAAACTCTTCTGACTCTCCTAAGTATAAGGCTAGACTTGTAGCTAAAGGTTACACACAAAGGGAAGGCATTGATTTTAATGAAATTTTCTCACCAGTAGTTAAGTATAAAACAATTAGGATTTTGTTGGCTGTAGTTGCACATTATGACCTAGAACTAGAGCAACTAGACGTTAAGACTATTTTTCTACATGGAAACCTAGAAGAGAAAATATATATGAGACAACCTACTGGATTTGTTGATAAAGGACTTCCAAATTATGTGTGTTTGCTTCATAAGTCATTGTATGGACTGAAACAGTCCCCTAGGCAGTGGCATAAGAGGTTTGATGCATTTATTTTAAGCATTGGGTTTAATAGGAGCAAATATGATAGTTGCTTTTATTTTGCTTTGGATAATGATATGCCTTTGTATTTACTCTTATATGTGGATGTCATGCTCTTGATTAGCAAATCTAAATCTAGAATAAATGGACTAAAGGGTAAACTTAAGGCTGAGTTTGACATGAAAGACTTAGGATGTGCTAAAAGGATATTAGGAATGGTAATACATAGGAACAGAAACTGTCATGAATTAAGATTAACTCAAAGCTCCTACTTGCAAAAACTAGTTTCTAAGTTTAATATGGCTGAATCAAAGGTTATATCTATGCCTTTAGCAAGTCATTTCATACTTAGTAAACACTAATGTCCCAAAACAGATTCTGAGTTAATAAAGATGGAACAAGTCCCTTATGCAAATGTAATAGGGTCAATTATGTATGCCATGATTAGCACCAGACCTAACATTTCCTTTGCTATGTCATTGCTGAGTTGTTTTATGTCGAATCCTGAGGCAGAACACTGGTTAGTGATGCGTGCAAACGCAACACCTAATTTTACCTCACTAAATTCTAATGCAATGTCGTGTAGTAGCAAAGAGCAAGTAAGGCTCTTTCCCGCAGAGGATTTGTGAACTCAATTAATTATCTACTTCAAACAAGGGTTTGTCACGAATTATAAAAACTCAACAAAAACTATCAAGCTAAAATTAAACAAAGTAAAACAATGAAACAATCACGAAAGAGATAAATAAGAGAAACTAGATTGAAGGTTTATTCGCCACCACTAGACATGAATTACAAATAATAAAAGCACTCTTTAACTTTCTACCCTCTTGATCACATCAGTTCAGAAAATACCAAACGTTGATAAGTTCTATCTCTCCATACTGAGTCATTGGATTAGACAAAGTCATAACCCAATTCCCTATTTATTAGATAACCTAAGATACGATCTCTAGATTCAAAGTAATAAAAGCATTAAGTTGTGAGAGACCTACTGAATCAAGGCTAAACTCATATGGTTGGTTTAGTTATCTAGAGTGATTACCCCCCATGTATGCAGGCATACACGTTACCACTAGTTATTTAGGTTAATAAAGTGATTCCGTACTAAACAACCTAAATTGGCATTAATAAATTAATCCTAACTATTTAATTGTGCACTTAAACAATTAAGACAATCTATCTAAACCCTATTCACAAAGAAATAATTACATAACCAAGAGGGATCAAAAGATAAATAGATACATATTTTATTAATCACAAGACATGTCTAGCGTTTTGAAATCACCCTCAATCACAAAAGAATTAGTTCTTCATAAATAAATATGAGAACATCATTGTATAATTCATAATAAATAATAATAACAAAGAAGAAGAAAAACTTAGTGAAACTTGGTTGGATTAATGAAGTTGATGATGATCTCCTCCAATTCTTCTTCACCAAGCCTTCTTTAATCTCCTTTTTTCTTCAGTTCTTGAATATCTTTGTTCTCTCTTTTTTTATCTCTAAAAGAATTCCCCTTAAAATAATGCTAAAAGACTTCTATTTATATCCCACAAGGTTTAGGATTTTGTTTTCCTTAATTCTAGTTAGTTTAGGACTCTTAAAACCCTATTTTCCTAGTCAAAAACGGAGGAAAAGTTCCCAGCTATCGTGACTATGCTGCGGCATAGTAGCTACTAGAAAAAGTGTGCCGCAACACAATAGCTACAGGTCTTCTTCCCGCATCATTCCACTATTCTTCAGAAATGGTGATTTTTGAACTCGATAACGATGGAATTTGGAATTATGGTAAACATATGAAATGTAGCCCTTTGAATAAGCTTTCCAACAGTCCAAAAGAATAGTCTTAATCAGAGTTCTACAGCTCTAGATATTCTCAAAATACTGAGGCATGCTCAAGCTGGAACGTAATCTAGAATCTTCTCTTTACTTCAACTTCCATAACTTCTTCAATTCAACTCTGATTCTCAATCCGTTTGTTTCTAGTCGCCACAAATTCTCTCACCAACATTATCTCTCATCCGAATATTATTTTTGAGCCTTATTTCCTGAAAACACAACAAAAATACCCGTGATCCCGAAAAGTACATTTATGAAACAAGTAAGTTAATTCATGCGAATTAATCCTAATTTCCCACAAATGATACCTATAAACCACTAAGTATAAGTACATTTTCAAGCACTTATCAGTCAGCTCTTAAATGGGTTATGAGGTATATTAATGGCACTTCTCATATTGGTTTGGAATATTGTAAAAGATATAATTCACTTTATCTTGTGGGCTTTGTAGATTCTGATTTTGCAGGCGATAAAGACACAAGAAAATCAACCACTACTTATGTCTTCACGTTGGGAGGAAACTGTGTGAGTTGGAATCCCAGCCCCAACCTATTGTGGCATTCTCCTCAACTGATGCAAAGTATGTGGTTGTTGTTGATGTATTCAAGGAAGCACTGTGGCTCCAAGGAATACTAACTAAAGTGAATTTGATTGATGGAGTAGCCAAAATTTATTTAGACAGCTAAAGCGCCATTCACCTGAGCAAAAATCTTGTCTATCATGACAGGACCAAACATGTGGATGTGAGATTTCACTTCATCGGAGATCTAGTTGCCCAAGGATTGATCATCTTGAAGAAAGTCCCAACTGAAGATAATCCTACTGATATGGGTACCAAGATCATCACTGCTGCCAAGTTCAAGCACTGCTTGAACCTACTGTCTGTCAAGTAACAGGCAGCAACCGAGCTATGAAGGGAGTTTAGGATGGTGAGCTGCACTCAGGAATTCTGGGTTGTAAAAGTTTTGAGCTTCAAGGTGGAGAATTGTTGATATATGAGCACAAAACGGTAACGTTTCTACACAATATCACTAATCAATACATTGTCGTTTCACTGCAAATAAGATCAAATCTCAGCCACTGAAATAAAGCAGATCTAGTGGCTAGGATTAGCTCATGAGGTCAAACTATATAAAGGGAGAGTTTTTACACAAAACAGTGATATTTTACTTCTTCTCTTTTGCGCGACAGATCTGTTTTGCCTTTTGTGTTGAGCGTTTGTTTTCAATCTTATGTGAGTTACAAATTTGTGTAATCCTGGGTGAGGGCAGGTTGTTCCTTCAGGTTTAGAGAGACTGGGTCAGGTCATCTCTAGGGATTTCTTCAGGTTTGTGTAAGTGGGTTTCTTGATTGACATTTGGGTAAAATCAGTGAGAGTTATCTGTAATTTGTAATAACGTTTTATTCCTAGTGCAGTGAGCCCCAAAATTCCTGGAGCTCAACGTGGATATAATCTTTCCTTTGTGGAAAGGTGAACCATGGTATATTTGGTGTTCTTGAGTTGGTTGTGGTTTGAATTTGCTATTGCGTGTGTTATCTGTGCTATTTGTGCATGTGATTAGGCATAGAATTGATAGTGAATTTTCATAACAAACTACTTATTTGACCCTGTTTCAAGTGTCAAATTGAAAATAATTCATTTTTAATTGTCTTTGTCAGTAAGACTTTTGATGTATGTTTTAGATCAATAATGTTAAACATACAAAGTAATCTTACAAAGATTTTTATACAAAGTGATGTGGCTAATCGAGCTCAGCTCGATTGCTACAAGATCGAGCTCGAGTTTAGCTCAAACCTGTCGAGCCCAAAAAATGGTGTCCAAGTTTGAGCCGGCTCGTGAGCTCGAGTTACACAACCGACTTAAAAAAATGGTGATTAGTAAGCTCATTACTTATTGATTGTGCTTCCCCCTGGGGATTTTGTGGTCGATTTGGATGATAAGTATTGGTTTGGCACCTTGTCCAAAGCCAAAACTATTGAAATTGCATTGGTATTCCAAACTTGTGATGTGTGGACATCGTCAGTCGACCGACATTGGCGTCAACGTCAGCGGCATCTCCGACGACAAGAATAGGGACAAAAGTTGCGAGTTGTCAAGGTGGCAAGATTTGCAATTTTGGGGGTTTAGGGTTAGTGTAATAGTGTTTATCAATTTGGGGAAATTTATTTGGGGGTTTAGGGTCGTGTTTTACAACTAATTACTTAGGGGGTTAAATGTCCTTTTTTTTTTTTTTTAACTTAAATATACCCCCTCAGTCCCCCAAAGTTTATAAAGCTGACAAAAATAACCCTACCTATGCCAGCCACCCCAGGCTTACGAGCCTAACAAGATTAGCCTCCCCCTTATCGAACTGGGCTCGTTGTACAGCCCGAGCTCGAGCCGAGCCTCCCCCTAGTCGAACTCGGCTCGTTGTACACCCCGAGCTCGAGTCGAGCCTTAAAAGAGCTTCAAACGAGTTGAGCCAAGCTAGCTAGCGAGCTAAATGACTCTCTAACAGCTCTAGGGTTATAATAATCATTTACATAATACATCATATGTAAAATATCAATTTAACCTTATAAAATATCATACAAGTTCACTTGAGCAAGGCTAATATTATTATACCTCACTCAAGCATTGCAAAAGTATACCCAGTTAATTTGTTCATTAATTTTCCGAAAAAGGTCTTTTTTTCAACCTAATTTTAGTTAACACTTTTTTTTTTTTCTTTTTTTTTTTTGGCTTTTTGTATATAGTAAAATATTTTCATCATTTCATATATTTATCACTAGATTCTTTTTTCCGAAAAAGAACCACTCAATTTGTTCATTAATTTTCCGAAAAAAGTCTTTTTTTTCAACCTAATTTTAGTCAACACTTTTTTTATTTTTATTTTTATTTGCTTTTTGTATATAGTAAAATATTTTCAACATTTCATATATTTAACACTATATTCATTTAAAAAATCAACCAAAAAACTGTAATAGTCTATATGTCAATCTTAAATCAATTTTTTTTTATTTTTTATGGAAGCAATGGTATTAATGTGATTAAGTGTGAAAAACAAAGGTAATTTTTTATTTAAGATTAATGTGATTAAGTGTCGCAATAGCGCGCACACACACACACATATAAGGTTAGGCTATTGTAACACATTTTTTATACAAATTTGTGATATAAATTCTTATACATTAATTCAATGTAATTTAACTGTTTTGGATAAGAAGTTAGAGTTAGTTATTTTTTAATGTCAACTAAAAATTTTTAAGCCGTTAGAGTTAAAAAAAAAAAAAAGTAAAACTATGAACATAGTCCCAAAGTCATTAATTACAATTTGAAATCCAACATGAATATCTTTTTATTATTATTATTATTATTACTGTATTAACTTTAAAAGTAGAGATATAATTATCTAAATAAGGAATTAAATTTGGTGAATTTAATTGTTGGAATGAGTAAGCAAAACTTGTGAAACCTTTTAGTGTATTTTATAGTAATTGTTGGGCTTCTCCAGGATGAGCTCATCATCGAAAGAGATTTTGTAGAAGAGCAGATGAAAGTAGAGCTTTTACTAATAAATTGTTGGTTATTTGGTTGTCAATCATAAAAGCTCTGTTTTGCCACTTAATTGATTGGTTGTATTATTATAAAAAGTATATATTTCATGATAAATTACCAAAAAGGTATATGATATATTTAATAATTTATATCATTCACCGAAATATTAAAAGTATTGGTTAACCTTTACATACCTATGAAATTGATTTGTTGAATTTCGATCTTGTAAGAGAGTTGTGATTTTTTTTGTTGAGATGGTGGCTATAGATTAAAAAAATAAAGAATACAGTTTTATTTCAAAGGAAGCAATTTTAGAAAAGCCCAAAAAAATAGAGATGGGTGCGGGTCGAGGCCGGAGAATGGATCCCCCGTACTCGTACCCGACCCCTTGGGGAAGCACCCATACCCAAGTTAGGGGTGTCGGGGAATCCCCATCCCCAACCTGTCCCTCTTCGACTAATAATACTCGCGGGAAATCTTCCCAGCGTAGGGGGGTTAATCCCCATGGGGTATTTATTCAATATACATGGTGATTTTAATAAATGTGTTCATAAACATGTAATCAAACACTTTATATATTAAAAAAATTAGATTGTTTTATTACATGAACCAAATTAATTAATACCTATAGACTATAGTTTACTTACAAGAATATTTTAGAGATAGAATTGAGTTTTTATTTACATATAAAATTTATACTATAAATTATAGACTCTATTTAAATAAAAACTAATTATGTATGAAAAACACGTCAATTTGGGAGATTAATTGTTTAATTATAACAAACCAATTATATATATTAAATTTTTTAATTGTATTCTTTAACCTAGTTTTTTATTAATATTTTCTTTTAATCAATTTAAAGGGTTACTAATAATATAATATTTTCAGTTAATTATAAATGTGTTTAATACTAATCAATCTATTCCAAAAAACAAATAAATAAATAATTTAATAAATTTTGACATTAGACAATTTGAATAATTAGACTTGTAATTTCATACATTTAAGATTAAGAGTTCCAATTTCGATGTAACACCAAACTTGATCTTATAATAGACAAGTTCATCTATTAGATTATGTTAATAGTTTATATTTCATTTATAAACTATTAAATTAAAATGTATAATGACATAATATATTTTATTTATGTTTGAGAATAAATTAATATGATTTGTTATAGACTATAATTCATTACATTAATAATAATAAAAATAATAAAACTTCACATAACGGAAATTTTATTCCATTTTTGAAGACTTTAGTAGTGATTAGTTTTAATATTCAAGAAATATAGCAAAAATTAATAATTTAACGAGTTTATTTTTTTTAAATTGCATAATTATGGTGATTATATTTAGCACTAAAACATAATTACTTAATCTGTTAATTAGAGATGGAGAGACTAAGAGAGCGATATATTACTGACACCATTTTGAATTATTAATCTTTACTCAAAAGCATTAAGTATCCTTATCAAACATAATAAATTATTAATCTTTAATCAAATATCAAAATATATTTCAATAATAAATTTAAGATAACAATTACAAAATTTGATTACATTACATAATTCATATGATGATTATTTTACACAAAATCTATTATCTTATACAAAAATTTATATAACATATAATTAATTAATTATATATTTTTTGAGGCAGGGCGGGTAGTTTTCTTTGGGGATACACCCACCCTCGCACTCGAGGAACACTCTTCTCTCCATACAGGTTAGTGTATGCCCTAGGAATCAATCGTGTCGTCAGTTCCAAGGCATTATGTTTTGTATATATATATATGTTAATTTATATATTTTGTATATATACATTTTATCTTATCAATAGAAGAAAGTGTTTTTATTTCACATATGGTTTATTGCTTCATTTATATATATATATTACATGTGAAATTTCCGGATGATACAAATCTTTAGAAGATCAAAATCATCAAAGTATTCCCTACATAGGTAATATTAATTGGGCAATAATATTACATAGTAAGCATGCTGAATGCCTCCATAGAATATCATGTGATGGTATTAGTGTGGGTGATTATAAAAGTTATATCACTAGGGCATTAGCATAGATACGCGGTTAGTGAACTGTTTATTGAATATGACCATTTATGATGAATCACATGAACATTTAAAATATAGTCAATGATTTATCATAAGATCGTACTAGTGTATTATTAATTTTTAGACCTGAGATATCACGGTTGGATTCTGCATAAACACATATGGTTAATATGGTGTATTAACACGAGGCTAATCATGTCATGTGTTAATAAGCCAATTTGGCCATGTGTTTATGTGTGAGGACAAATGATAGTCAAGATGGGATCCGTTGACTTGGTATAGATTGATATCAAATTCCTAGACAAATGTCAAGATACATTGGAAAAGGGAAATCTCCGGTCGGGATATATAAAATGTTACATGAAAGGTTGTTTCATGGTGACACGTTCCATATGTATTGAATTAAAATTAAGATAAGGATTTTGGCATACCATGAATTCATTCTTAATTGGGATCCTTATCAACGTGTATGATTGTAAAAGGTTTGTTGGAGTATATCTTTATTGTGACTTAGCGGTTATGGAGCATTGCTAGATGCCTACCATAATCAGTGAGAGTTTTGTTCATAAAGAGTTATGACAAAATATATCGAAATAGACTGTGATATTGGACCCACGGCTAGGCCACAGTGAACCTAAGAGGTCACACATAAAAACTAAGGAAAATGAAGAAATAGCCAAAGAGAGTTGATTATCCAAGGTTGGCTAGCACCTACCAAGGGTAATAAAGTTATTTATATTAATCATTTTCTTTATATTAAATTGGATTTTATAAGGGGTTGTAATTGTAAACAATTAAGGGTTAAATTGTTATGTAAACAATTTAAGAGTTAAATTATTAATTGTGATTAAATGTTAATCCAATGTTATAATTTAAAGAAGTTTAACAACTTCATAAAAATTATGGAATTGTTTAAGGAAGTCCAAAACAATTATTGAATTGTTTACAAAGATTCCTATATAAAGAAAATGATATATCAATTTTTGGGTAGAGATCAAAATCTCTAAGAACCCTAAATCTTTCTCTTGGCCAAATTTCTTCTTCCCTTGGTGTGGATACTCTTTTGCTCAATTTCTCTTGAAATTAAGAATCTCCAAGGTTGCTAAGGGCTTAAGGTAACATGTTCTACCTTACTTATTTCAATTTGATTGAATTTTTTTTTTTTAAACTATGACTATACTTGTTATAGTATAATATGCATGATTCTCCATGCATCCATCTTTCAAATGGTATCAGAGCCAAGGATTTGATCCTTATTTATCTAAACTTGGCCCAAAAGTTCATGTTCATATGATGAAGAATGAGTTGTAATTTTTNAACTTTGACAAATTTTTTTATTTTATTTTAATAGGGACGGGCGTCCATATTATATGGACGGTCGTCCCTCGCATATGGACGCCTGTCCATATTTGTGGACGCCCGTCCAAAATTAATGGACGGCCGTCCCTAAACTTTTACAAACTTTTTTATTTTATTTTAATAGGGACGGGCGTCCATATTATATGGACGGCCGTCCCTCGCATATGGACGCCTGTCCATATTTGATGGACGGGTGTCCATGTGAGTGAACGGCCGTCCAAATTTGATAGACGGCCGTTCACTAGGAAAAAATTATAAAGAAATGGGAGAACGCGTTCCACTCGGCCGGTACAAAAATTTGGTGCAAATATTTCGGTGTCCGTAGTGTTATTGTTTCCAAAATACTTATTTTTTTGTTATTTGAGAAATATTAGTATAACTTTTTTAATTCTTTAAACCCTTTAAGTTTATTAATTTCATAAATACTCTCAACAAAAAGTTTAAAAATTAACAAAAACACTTCCACCCACACATACTTATCAGATTCTGGCAACCACCGTCAGTGGTAGCGGGAATCTGTTACAACAGCCTACAAACGATCGGAACTGGCTATTAATTCACCGATCTGGTATTTTCTGACCAGATCCAATTGGTCTGCATCGTAACACCATTTTCCAGCCAGATTCCAATGGTTTCGGCTAGAATCTAGCATTGTGGGTGGATGGGGGTATTTTTGTCATTTTATAAAAATTTTATATATTGAGATGTTTAGTTAAATTAGCAAACCTAGATTTTTTTTTTTATAAATTTTTAAAATTTATCTCGTAATACTTCCCTATTCAACTATCCAATATTATTCTTAAAATCTTATCCAAAATAATAAAACAAATAGACCCATAATTTAATAATAAAAAAAAGCATATTTTAGTCTTTTTACACGTTTAATATCCTATGTTAAAAAGTAAATGCAATTCATAAATAAAACAAAACAAACCCTTTGCAAATTTTTGTAGATATTTTTTTATTTAATTATAAAATTGAATGGTTTTATTAACATGTGGGGGTGTCGATATTACTTTACGAAACTATGGAGAGTCCATGTTATTATGCTCACAAGTATTTATATTAGCTTTAGTTACTCAAATTTTATTTATGATTTTTGTCACAGTAAAACAAAGAAAGAGAAGCGGATCGAGCGATCGGCCGAATTCTCTAAGGAGGGTGACCGCGTGGAGGCCGGAGCTGTTGAACTGTATAGGGAAAAATCTTACGGGCAATATTTTAGTAGAACCCTAGAGAATTGGGGAATGGCGGAATTCATGGACCTAGAGGCCCAAGACGGGGTGAGGATGGCATGGAACGTGCTGCCGGGAACGAAGCAAGAAGCAAATAACTGTGTGGTGCCAGTATCAGCCATCTATACTCCCATCAAGCCTTTCCCCACCATACCTGTTCTTCCTTATGCTCCTCTTCGCTGTCGTACCTGCCGCTCCATTCTTAATCCCTTCTCCATCGTTGATTTTGCTGCCAAGATCTGGATCTGCCCCTTCTGTTTCCAACGCAATCACTTCCCCCCTCATTACGCTTCCATCACCGATGATAATCTCCCTGCTGAGTTATTCCCTCAGTACACTACCATCGAGTACGAGTCCCCCGGTGATAAATCATCTTCGGTCCCACCTGTTTTCATGTTTGTTGTAGACACTTGCATCATCGAGGAGGAGATGTCTTTTCTCAGGTCCGCTCTTTCGCAGGCCATCGATCTTTTACCTGACAATTCCCTCGTCGGTCTCATCACCTTTGGTTCTTTAGTCCACGTTCACGAATTAGGATTTGGCCACATCCCCAAGTCCTACGTCTTCAAGGGTTCCAAGGACGTCTCGAAAGACCAGCTACTTGAGCAATTGAATTTCTTTCTCAAGAAGCCCAAGCCCTCTGCAGGTGTCATTGCTGGTGTTAGGGATGGCCTTTCTTCGGAGACCATAGCACGCTTCCTCTTGCCTGCCTCCGACTGTGAATTTGCTCTCAATTCTGTTCTTGAGGAGCTTCAGAAAGATCCGTGGCCCGTTCCACCCGATCAGCGCGCTACCAGGTGTACTGGCACAGCCTTAAGCATCGCTGCCACTTTATTAGGAGCTTGTGTTCCTGGTTCTGGAGCTAGAATCATGGCTTTTGTTGGTGGTCCATCTACTGAGGGTCCTGCTGCTGTAATCATTTTCTTCTTTCTTTTCTACATTTATATTCATATTACTATCCATTAATCATCTTTAGTAGTAGCAAGTAGTTGTAGTTTAATTCATGTTTTCGTGCTATGTGTTATTTATAGATTGTGTCAAAGAACCTATCCGAACCAATTCGTTCTCACAAGGACCTCGATAAAGATTCTGCTCCCAATTATCATAAAGCTGTCAAATTCTATGACGCTCTTTCAAAGCAGCTTGTACATCAAGGCCACGTTCTTGATCTCTTTGCTTGTGCTCTCGATCAGGTACATAGTGGAAAATTCTACTATATTTCGGAAGTATTTCTGTTGCATGACTCACTTGCCGTCTAGGTGGGGGTTGCTGAACTTAAAGTTGCAGTTGAAAAAACTGGAGGACTTGTTGTGCTTGCTGAAAGTTTTGGCCATTCAGTATTTAAGGATTCCCTTAGACGTGTTTTCCACTCTGGTGACTCTGATCTTGGACTCTCTTCTAAGTAAGGCTTCATTAATTTCAATTTTATATTATTAATTGTCTGCAGTTGCGAAGTGTATTCATATCCTAATTTTATATTTTCTTGTTTATCGCCCCTTATGAAAATTTGATTCTTGATCTGTTCAGTAATTTAACAGGATAACCAAGGCACTTTTACTTTAGGCCCAAAAGTCATTTAGTTTTAGTGTAATCCTTTTTTAACAGATTCAAATACATGTCAATTTGATTGCGTGCATAGGACCTGACTGTTTTTTTTTTTTTTTTTTTTTTGGGTGTTTGTCTGTTCAAGCATTATGGATTTAGTATTTTAACAGGAAATCCATCTTATTGTATCGTACTTTTGGCATGCAGTGGTATATTTGAGATTAACTGCTCAAAGGATATAAAAGTTCAGGGTATTATAGGCCCTTGTGCATCTCTTGAAAAGGTACATTTCAAACGGTTTATGTGGTTTCTCTCTTTTGCTGACTGTATTTGAAATTTATAGTCAATAGTGACTTTATGCAGAAAGGTCCTTTGTGCTCTGACACTGTTGTCGGTCAGGGGAGTACTAGTGCTTGGAAGATGTGTGGCCTTGACAAAGCTACATCGTTATGTTTAATATTTGAAATTGTAAAGAAGGATATTCCGGATGCCACTGCTCAGTCTACAAGCAATCAATTTTACTTCCAATTTTTGACTTAGTATGAACTCGCTACTTACTTGTCTTGGTGACCACTTGGAAAAGATGAAAACTTTTGACCCCTTATTGTATTTTGCTACAGTTACCAACATAATAGTGGTCAAATGAGACTTCGGGTTACAACTCTTTCAAGAAGATGGGTTGCTGGTCCCGGAAGCATACAGGCAAGCTCTGTTTTCCTCTTGTATGTGTTTCATTATTACATTTGGTTTCTTAAGGCACTCTTCATTAGTTAACTTGTTGCTTGTTTTGGTTAAAAGTAGTCTGATTGATTTAGTTGACACCTATTTATGCCTTGGTTGTGTGCATGGAAGTATGAGTAATGCTTCTAGTGTAGATATGGAATATTTGTGCATGATCTCAGGAAAGGAAAAAGAAAAAAAAGAATGAATGATATTGATAGGGTAACTATTTATTAGATGTGAATTTATCTATTACTCGAGTGCCGTGAAAATAGGTGTGATTTTGAAGTGCATCTTTTATTAGTAGCGTTATGTTCTAATATGCATATTCAATGATATATGAGGCATGAGATATTTATGTACTCTGATACACATTGTATTGTCTTTGGTAACCATGTGTAGGAAAACTCTGATTCTAAAGCTAATGAAATTTTTTTACAAATTTAGCATTAAACCTCTAGAAATAGGGACTTAGATACCGGCTTAAGAAACAAGAAAAGAAAGGTTAAAACGTATTGCTGTAGTCTCTATCTTGATATTGGTGCACATGCAAGTGAAGGCAAAATGGTTTTTGGATTAAAAAAAAAAAAAAAAAAAAAAAAAAAAAAAAATTGATTGATGGAATAACAATTGGAAGCTGAAATGCTACAGGAAAAAGGAAATCAGAAAGAGAAAGCCTAGGCATCACAGCTAGGGTACTAGGCTTTGAATCTAAGGTTCTTGAGCATCAAATATGCATGTGGGTGCATATATGTGCATGTCATGCCCTAACTTGTTAAAAATTTCAATTTTAGTGTGTTTCTAAAAAAATAGGAGTAAATTGTTTCATATGGAAGTTTACTAAACTTGCTTGCGTATTCTAATGTCACTTTTTATATTGTTTTTACTAATCTCCATGTATTTCAAAGGCTTTAGCTGGTCCAGTTTTACATTGATGTCTGTGAGATAGTTAAATGGCAGTCCTGTGTCACATCATATGTCATCTATTTTGTTTATGAATGTCATAGATATCAATAAGCAGTTTGAAAAACAATTAAAAATAGAACTTTTTTTAATTTTAATTCACAATTATCATAAAGTTTGTTAATGATTTTAGTTTTTAGCAATGTGCATCTTACGTTTGTGTGATGACAGTTGCAAACTGTTCATGGTATAGTGTTGAGGCATGATAACTTGGTAATGGAGACTGTATTTGTTAGATATTTGTACCCTTCTCCTAATACTTTACAGTTGAGGAAGCGATAATGTGATAAGAGGGCAATAATCGGCAGCTCTAATGTCATTATTAGACTTCTTAAAGTGGGCCCCCTATGTATGTCCATCATATGTGATCAGTTGAGGGAGTCATATAACTTATAGTTGTTAGGTTAGGTTGCTGAGGTTGGTCGGATTATCACTGACCAAAACTTTTATGCCAAAATACATTTGAACTAACATTTTCTGAAATCCTCAAATAAAATACCATTGGAGTTATGAAAATCTGTTAAAAATTATTGGATTGATGTTTTCTTTTCTTGAAAGACATGGATTGGCATTATCCCTTCATTTAGGTTGTTGAGAAGTTTGGATTTTTTTTTTCTTTATCCTTCTTATTAATATTAGCATCTTTTTCCTTCATGACTCTATTTGGTTTTTTTTTTAAATCATACTGCTTGTGGATGGCTTTCCAACTTTCTTTTTAAGGATTTTCATAGTATTTCTTGAAAGCACTTTATGGATTTATTTTTATATGCTATAGGACTTGATTGCTGGATTTGATCAAGAAGCAGCTGTTGTAGTCATGGCACGCTTAGTTTCTTTCAAAATGGAAATTGAGGTAAACCATTTAATCTGTGTAACTTATTATTTGGTTCATGTTATGTGATAAAGCAAATGCTGATAAACTTTGTGTTGACTTGTAAAGTACAAGATCTCTTTCTCACATTTAGTGCACATGTATTTTAAAGAACTATGGATTTCGTAACAGAAGTTAGCTACATAGGATTTGTTAAGGGTATCAGCTACTAAGAACAAAGTTTCATTGCAATAAGTACAAAAAGATTGAAAGAAGTCTATTGAACTGAATTCTTGTTTTATAACAGGAGTACAGTCTTATTGGTTATTTGTGAATAAACTGTTGGTAATTTGTTACATTTTAGGTCAATATCCTTTTGCTTTTCTTATAATTGCTGACATTTGTATTTTTGAGCCATTGTGCAATTAATTCACTATATGCATTCTTCATGAAGGCTGAGTTTGACCCTATAAGGTGGCTGGATAAGGCATTGATACATGTCTGTTCTCGATTTGGAGATTTCCAGAAGGATAGCCCATCTTCTTTCAGCTTATCTCCACGGTTTTCAATATTTCCTCAGTTTATTTTCAATCTACGGCGTTCTCAGTTTGTTCAGGTACTTAATCTTCTTTCTGAGTGTTATTTCATTCTTTTTTGGCTTCTAGTAATTCTTGAGTTTTATAATCTACAGCTCTAATTCTGATTATTTGTTTTGTTATAGGTCTTCAATAACAGCCCAGATGAGACAGCATACTTTAGAATGATCCTGAACAGAGAAAATGTTACCAATTCAATTGTGATGATTCAGCCCTCATTGATTTCTTATTCATTTCATTCAGGCCCTGAACCAGCTCTTCTTGATGTGGCTGCCATTGCAGCTGACAGAATTCTCCTCTTAGACTCGTATTTCACTGTTGTTATTTTTCATGGTGCAACCATTGCCCAATGGCGAAAGGCTGGATACCATCATCAACCTGAGCATCAGGTAGTGTATATGGAGTTTGACTTTAATGCTGATGGAGACAGAATACATTATTATTTACCACATGCATATGTTTCACACTGGCTTGCACATTGAATATAAAGTCCAATAAAATGTCTTTGCAATTAACTTTTGGGTTAATAGTTATGTCTGTATTCTTGCCTGAAATTAATCCTTTCTGTTCCAATGGATGTGCTCTATGTTCATATTACAAATTCAATCCTCTATTTGATGTTGCTTATCAATATATTATATAGGGATGGGATACCCAAATCAAGGTTTTTTTATTATTTATTTTTCTTATTTTAAAGTTTTCTTAATCTGGCAAAATTGGTGGGCCAAACCCTGACTGAACTATTTCTTCTAAATTATATTCTATCTTTGCAGGCTTTTGCACAGTTGCTGCAAGCTCCTCGTGACGATGCAGATGCAATAATCAAGGAGAGGTTTCCAGTTCCTCGTCTTGTCATTTGTGATCAGCATGGCTCACAGGTTGGTGCTTCTCCTCCTCTCTCAACTCTTTTCTATGATGGATGGCCTTTGATATTTAACCATGGATGTCTCCATTTATGTCTAGTCCTCACTTGTTAAATTTAGTAAGTTAGTTCATTCTTGGACTATAGAAGTATTTAGGTGTAAATATTCCTAAATCAGAGTCAATACAGATGAACACCATGCCTCATTTTGCTAAGCTTTGGCACTAAAGTTTGATTCTTGATGCATTGTTATTAATGCGTCTTTTTAATCTAATCGAGGGATTATAGGCACTCTTATCTTACGCAATATGTATAATATACTCAGTTTCAACAAGAATTATGTACTACATCAAAGCCCTTGTTTTCTTTGAAGTTTGGAGTTGGTGCAGACTAACATTCATTTTTCTCCAGGCCCGTTTTCTTCTGGCAAAACTGAATCCTTCTGCGACCTATAATTCTGATGCTCGTGTTCCTGGTGGGGACATCATTTTCACGGATGATGTTAGCTTTGAGGTCTTTTTGGATCATCTCCAGAGATTAGCAGTACAATAAAAGTATGAAATGGCTTTTTGCAGTTTTGTATAATTTGTCCCTGAATTTTTTTTGTACAGTTAATGCATCACTTTTTTTTTTTTTTTTTTTTGAAAAATTAATAGATATGTTTTCCGTTGGCTTTATAGTTATGAAAATACTTGTGTTTGATATCAATATAAATCAATGAAGAGTCAAGGCAGTAAATCATAATTATCAAAGTTACTTTTTTCAAAGCTGCAGGTTGATTCTAAATAGGATTGTTGTGGTTGTTTGTTTAGCAGTCTTATTAAACGGACACATAGATAATGTGGTATCTGAATGTTATCCAAAGTTTTTGCATTTAGAAGCAATGAATGTGATCGTGGGCAGCACTCCTCTCTAAGGGTAGTCTTACCGTCTTTGGACTGCCAAATAGTTGATTTGAAGCCCGTATCAAGGGGTTTGTGAAGGTGCTTCTGGAGGTTTGGTGAAAAGAGAACCTGAGTGACTCTAATAATATCTCCTACTTACAAAATAAGATCGGTTTCTATTGACTATTATAGACCTTTTTTCAAAAAATTTCCTTTTGGCAATGGTCCCATAACAATAATAATAAAGTATCAATTTTCACCTGTAGCCCTAAAGTTTAATTTGCGCAGGAATTTATAATTTATCCGGGCATTGCATACCAAGTTTCAACTTTCATGCATGAGGCAGTGGCAAGACATGGAACGTTGAGGTTCTTGTGTACTAGCATTCGAATTCGAGTTGAGAGAAAAGAAACTTCTATTAATCATAGAAAAAGTACCCAAGCAAAAAGTCAAAGTACGAACCATATTCACACAACTTCATTAGAATTGTTCTTACTTCTTAATCACACCTTTTGTTTGAACTGCCTGCTTATTTCATATTTTTCTTTGCAAACTATTCAAGCCACGTTTTCAAGCTTGCCAAACAAAAATAACAGATTGTTTCAATAACATCTTGATCCACGTCCCTGCAGCGAGAATATCTATATGAGCCCAGGATTCACAGAGATCCCTTTATGCGGCAGTATCCTGTTGGTCGCTTCTATTATTCGTCACTCTTGCTTTATATCTGCTCATGAACTTCGCTATAAACTCTGTGAAAGAGGGAAACTTTTATGTTAGAAAAATTACTGCGGCACATTTACTCTGTTTTTTTATTTATATAATCATAATTTTCTAAATCATGAATTGATATATAGAAACAATGGTAATATAGACATGGGCAATCGGTGGTAAAAACGAAACATCAAGTTTCAGTGAAAGTGGTTTCCAGGTTAGACTTAGGTTGCTAAAGGTAGTTGTCGAATCTCAAGAATTTTATTTTGGATGTATAAGGAGGGTAAGATTTATAAGGAGGTTAGTCAGTCTCCTCTTTGAAATAGTGATAAACGTAATCTGATCTTTGATTGTTTTACCTTCGATCCTCAAGAAATGTTGAACATTCTTTCTCACTGGATCGTTTAGCCTCTTTCCCATTTCCTCGTGTCGAGTACTGCGTGCAAAGACAGATGGCTTCTCGTCGTCAAGCATTCCTCCATCATCTCTCTGGAATAGAAGAGCACAAAATGTAGCTGTCATGATACCATTTGCATTTAATACGAGGAAAATAAAAAGGATATCAACTTGATAACTTAAACTAGAATTTTACAATATCTTAAGGGTAACGTTGATGTTCATACATTGTATTCATCATAAAGATCGTCAATACAACTGTGTAATCCCGCATCCGAATGCTTTTTTAGTTCTTCAACAAGAGACTGCATGCAAAAGAGATATGTTAATTTTATTGAGAGATATTTAACTTAGCTAACACTAATAGAGCCACTTATCAGAATTGAAGCTAACCTTGAAAATGAATTCAAGAGATACGTCGTGCTCTATTAGATTTTGAAGCTTCCCTCGGATGACATATAACCTACGAAGAAAGACATAATGACTAGTGACTAATTTCTATGAAAGTTGACAAATTTTGGAGTTACCCAAATGGAAAAATAGAAGTCTCTGTTCATATATGATTGTACGTGAAATGCATATGTGCAACATGCGCATTAAGGAAAAATACGCGCTTCTCGCAAAACTTACTGTTTTGGGCTTTGCTCTTCGATAATTTTCTTGGCAATATTTGTAATGTCATCTTCCCAGCCAGTCAATATTTCTTGGTCATCCTTAAATGGATAACTGCACTTATGTCATTGCATATCACATTTAAAATAAAATAGCCATATATAGTTAAAAAAAGAAAAGAAAGAAAGAAAAAATCTTTATAAATTGTTCATAAAACAGTAATTAATTTCCTTACTTCATCTGCCAAGAGGCCTCAAATGAGCGAATTGCTTGACGAAGATTATTCTTGGATTTGTTAGCAATTTTTTCAGCAAATTTATGTGGCAATTCTATGCCTTCTTGTTTAGCTATAAATTCCAGAACTTCAACTATCTAAACATGTAAGAGAAAACTAATCAGACTACCAATGTATGTTTATATATATATATATATAGTTATCTTAATTAATTGTACACCAGTAAACCTACCTCTTGTTTTGAAGGAGGAAAAAGCTGAACAACAGTGCAAAGCGACTTAATGGGTTGAAGCTTTGAGACATCAGAGCAGCAGAAAAAAATGTTATTTAACCCTTTGTGCCTTTCTAATAACCACCTGACGTATAGTAAGGCATCTGTGGATAGCTTGTCTGCTTCACATAAAAGAATTGCTGCAAAAGTAATTGGCAAATTGATACATGCATCATTTGTTTACCTTCGGAAAGAGCAATTTAAATTCAGAGAGCTAAAATTAAACGAAAGTTAATTAATCTACCTTTGCTGTTGTCAGGGTTTGACTGCAAACCTTTATTGGATAGCTTGCTTTGTGTTTCCTTCATAAGTTCAAGAATGACATGCTTTTCATATCCTTTTAAATCAGAGACATTAACTTCTATATGTTGGGAAGATTCCTTGACCTTTACTTTGATACTACCTATTAGTTCCCCCTGTGACACAAGTTTGAGGACCACAAGGTTACCTAATGAGATAATCTCAAGTAATTTTTGGAAGGTGAGAATTTAATCATTCAATTAAGTCAACGCAAGGTCTGTATAATTTCAAGCATTGATGACAAACAAGGTTAGTGATTTCGTTTAGAGTGATCTCAAAGTGCAAGGTTTTTAAAATAGCTAGCAACTAAAAGTTAATCAACGAAATAAAGTATAATATTATTATACAATGAAAGTTACCTTTAATTCAAACACCTTGCATACCTCCCTGGTCTGTAAAAGAGAAAACAAATGCATTATCATCAATATATATATATATATATATATATATTTTTTTTTTTTTTTATAAGACGAAAATATATAAATTCTTTATATAAATATGTAATACCTGGACTGTGTCCGGTCCGAATGCTTCTCGAAGCATAGCACAAATCATGGTTCTTTTTCCCGCCCCCGGTGGTCCTTCAAATATAAAATTTCGGCATCCTCCCTCTTCCACCTGGTACATTATTTCTTATTAATTAGGGTTTGTTCATGGACTTTACATACAGACATATAAGTAAGACAGGAATTGACATCTCACCAGATCCCGCAGTTGAATCACTTTATCTCGATTGCAAATAAAATCTTTTAAAGTTTTGGGCTGATACTTGTTTGCCCATATAAACTCCTTTCCTCTGTCTATTTGGATATTTGTATGTTTTGATTGGGATGTGAAGGTTGTGGATGATTCTGATACTCTCTCCCTCAATGGCTTCTCCGGATAAACGTCCTCTTTATCCAAATTCATCTCCTTAACGGAAGTTGATATTGTTGTCTTAGTTGAAGTAAAATAAGAAGAGGAAGTAGGACGATTATGTTTCTTGAGCGGAACAGAGGTAGTAGGATTAGGTGATTTAAAGGTAAAGCAAGAACTCCATTCTTGCATTTTGACCATGAAAGAGGAAAGAGAGCTGGAAGTAGAAGTGGCCATGGTGGTGGCATGACTTTCACGTCCAGGACTAGAAACAAATCTTCCACGGTTGATGACAAGGGATGCATCAGTGAGTCCTTTGTAGTAGGGACTGCATTTCGCGTTCTTTTCATCCGCAGTGAATTTATTATGAATAATAGGCGCGTGTCTTCTATTATGGGCCTCAAGACTCTCCTCTGTTAAGTCGGAATGCTTGGACGAGGAATCTGGGCTCTTTCTTCCAGGGATTATAAAGTTTCCAAGTCGCCAATACGAGAGTTTGGCGGTTGACCGAGCCGAGCAAACAGAGCGGTTCGAGGGAGGAGGGATCAAACTGTGAGTTTTGGCTGATGATGACGGGATGTTGGGATAAGATGATGAGCGTGGAATTGGTGATGGACTCGGCATCGCATTTGCAGAGCTATGTCTGCGATACGATCGATACTGGCAAATTACTTCAATATCAATTACTTTAAAAAAAATAATAATAAAAAAAAAAAAAAAAAAACTATAAAACACTCCTTCAAAGAATTGAAGTACGGACAGATGATGGCATGAAGGATGATGTGATGGGCAGTGCTTTTGTTGATTATTCCGAAGGATACCGCGATGAAATCAACGACTCAATTAATATTTATTTGCGGCCGGCAAGAACAATGGTTTGCAAATGAGGCTCAAACAGCTGGTAAAGATTCAACGATATTTTAAAATTACGTACTAATATTTCTATCTCACTCAATATGAATATATATGGTAAACATAGATATAAACAACAAACCATAGATGTCATTTCATCATCAGTCAAAAGAAAAGAAACTAGGTCTAGTGAATGTGGCACACTTGGCCTCCAGAGTTAACAACATTTTACTACTGTAAGGTTTAGAAGTGTCAATTTATTCAACAGGTTTTTAAAAGTGACATTAATTTTTTTTATTTGATGGTAAGGAGGTTAAAAAATATTTACTTCTTAAATTGTTTTATTTATTTTATTTTGATATAAACATAAACTTAATTTTGTATAATTTATATAATATTATATAACTAAAATTATTTAAGGAGCCACCCAAGACCCAACCCATGGCTTGGCCACTCCGCCTCTCTGTACGCAGTGATCCCTTCTAGTGAGCAATTCATTTAGAAATATATTAGCCATATGTATCATATGTATATGTATTTCTAGTTCTAAAAGAAAGAATAAATAGTTTCAACTTATATATATATATATATATATAAGATTTAAAACTGATTTCCATAGGTGGTTCAAGTGTCTCTGATTCGGGATTGAGGGATACACCAACCTTGAATGATTTATTATCGATAATTCATCAAAATTGAAGAATTATCAATGATAATTTAATAAACAACTTGTCCTCTTTTTCATTTTCTGTATGTATGTTTTTCTCTTCACATTCATTTCTGCCGCCACTTTCTTCATCAATTTTGAACTATTCTATGATCCTAAAGCATTTACAATATATAACATAGAATAAACAAACGAAACTGTATTATATAGATAGATACATAGATAGATAGATGAATGGATAAAGGTAACAGACAAGAGACAAACTCGTATATTATCAAATAAAGGGATATTACAGTTTTAAACCCTTTGTAACTGTCCCTGAGAGCATTATATACAAAAAATTTGTAGTGTTTTTTTACGTACATAGGATAATATCGATGAGGATTAACAAACTGGATTATTTGATTCGAAATTAACCTGTTGAATTGGACAGGCAGCCACCTACGTATAAAATATCTTTAATCATGTGTATTCACACTTGTACTCCAGTAAATAAGAAAATCGACCAAACCGATATTAATTATATAAGTTTATACGCTTTAAAAAAAAAAAAAAAAAAAAAAAAATCTTGGAATGCAATATTGTAGCAGTTATTATTTGTTTATTTTAAGTACATCAATTCCATAATATAATAACAGGAAATTTACCCAAACAAATTCGTGACATATAATCTTCATATATGGTAGTATTTTGACTGACATTAAATTTATTTCTACATGATAGAACAAGCATTTGGATTTTCATCACTAAATAACTGGGGGGCGTAAACGTAGTGTACAAAATATGGAGCATTGCTCTCCTTGCTTTTAGCCTCCACCTTTACCTCTTCTTTGAATTCTATAATTTTGGTTGACTCTATGGATTTGAATTCAACTTTTTCCTTTTCTTTCTTTTCCTCTATTTTCTCCGGTTTTGAAGTTACGATCTCTGCGTGTTTGTGCACCTTCTTCCGCAAGTATGATAGTAGTTTATCAGACTCAATACTTCCTTGGACTGTCACAGTTTGAGCCTTCATATCAGTTTTAACTATGTGAATCCCTGCATTTGTAATGAATATATTAACCTTGCAGTATATGTGGCACATACATAATATGATATAATCCATTAATAATACCTTGGTGCTTCAGTAATTTTTCCCGCAGATCATGCTCACATTTGTCGCAGTGCATATGAACCTTCACTGATGTAGAGCGTATAATAGGCTTCAAATAAAACAAAAAAATTAATAGCTGTTACACAGATTTAACTAGTTAATTTTGGGTAGATACATTTGCTTAGTGATGGCCATAATCAGAATTGATTTTATGCGAAATCCATGAGCTAGCTAGCTAGATAAATACCACGACTTACCTCTTTTGTTTCCTTGGGTTTCTTCTGATCGATGCCAGCACTCTCTTTCTCCAATTTAATTTGGGGTGATATCAACTCGACCTTTTTCTTACTTAATTTTTCGATTAACTTATGAATTTTTATCACATCGATCATGCCCTTGGCCTTAATCTCGCTTTTCTCAAAATCAACGTCTACACTCCGAATCCCTGTTCGATCAGCACAAATTAAGTGATGATTTACGTGTATTGTTATATTTTTAATTTTAACCACGACT
This sequence comes from Pistacia vera, assembly GCF_008641045.1. Classification (NCBI taxonomy): domain Eukaryota; kingdom Viridiplantae; phylum Streptophyta; class Magnoliopsida; order Sapindales; family Anacardiaceae; genus Pistacia; species Pistacia vera. Next base: position 830,183 of record NW_022196095.1, read on the forward strand.
ATCAATAAATTTTACGTACCTTGGGTTCTCAAAAGAGGCCTTCTGATCTTGCGAGCGCATTGTGGGCAGTGCAGGTTAACTTTGTATACACCAGTTATAGCCCTAACATCTTTCTTCTCGTCTTTTGCTGCCATTAGTTAATTTTTCAGCAACTAATACTCGCACTGAGATTGATTTGAGCACTATGAAGTATGAACCGTAATGAACACCTTAACAGCATAATTAGAAAGAGAAAGAGTAACGTGGTAATGGCTTTGCTTCAAGGAAGTTAATTATTTGTTGAGGGTAGTTCAACAGCTATTTGAAATTTGCGGTTGCAGGTATGACTCCTGTCAACGGTTTTATTTCTTTTTTTTTTACACAATGATACCAAGTTTAGGTGTGTGTATATATATATAATTTTTTACAAAAAATCTTCTGGTTCTAGACCTTTTGTGTTTCGGCAAGTTTAAGAGTATACCAAATTATTATACAAAATTTAATTTATTAGGTAAGTTGTTAGTTCAAATGGGAATATGATTATTATTCACTGATAAATTGCATCAAACGCCATCTGTGAAATAATAAAATAAAAAGAAACACATGATCACAATATTGGAAATTAAAAAGATACTACTTCTATGCTCTTTTCGATAGGTCACATAACCAAAATAGAGGCTTCAATCTCATCTTCAAAGAGTAGAGACTAAAAATTGGCGGAGAGGAAGGGAGCTATTGGAGAGAAAGACGAGTCTCTAAGATCAACTTGTATTGTATGACGCATTCCAAATATTAAATTTTGCCATAACTACAACACGGATGTCAATCAAATTGTTTGCTTTATATTTTGATGTGAACAAACTTAATACACTTATTATAGCAAGAATTATATGGGCAACAAGGAAAATTGAGTAGAAATATATCTACGTGGGTTGCATGACATTACCTTTAAGGAGGGCATGCAGAAAATTAACCGTCAATATGAAAATACAGTCACTACAAAAAAGAAAAATTTGGTTGGGTTGTGAAAAGATTTTGATTATATAGTTGAGGGAGTGGTGGTGGGAGGAGATGGAGACGTTACATCAGGCAAAGAATTGATGGCATTATCATCGTGGAGATTTGAGGAAGAAAGACCATGCTTTGCTGTCTCCCTCTCTGCCTTCATGCCAGCCTTTGCCACATGTAACCCCATTTTTGCTTCTGCCTCTCTTGCTAACCTAGCCTCATGAGCTATTTCCATTCTGGCTTTCGCCAGTTCCTTCTCGGCCTACAGTATAACATTATATAAACAAATTTAATTTAATTTAATTGAGTTCAATTCCAATATAAAACAGCAAGTAATATGTTATTTAATCAATATATGTCCTATATACCTTCTCCTGAGCCTTTGTCTCAGCTTTGGCCTTGCGCATGGCGCTGATATCCTGTAGCTTCTCTTTCACAGCCTGCATTTTCCTGTCTCTCAAACAATCTCAATACGGTATACATATATAATTAATCAAATTCCGTCAACTGAAATATATACTAGTTTAGCCAACCAACAATTCCTATATATCTATGCTCTATGCATGACACATGTCATTCCTATGGAAGCTTAATTCCTTGTGGTATAGTAGAGGACCAATAATCTAACTATTCAAGAGGATGATTCTAATGTCCGGTTCTCAAGTTCCCAAAAAAAAGGGGAAAATGGAAGTCGATAATTCTTAATTAGGGCCCAAAAGGGGTTTCTATAATGATCAATAAAATGAGTGGAGTTATTGAAGGTCACAAAATTTTGATAGAAAAGGAAGTCCCGTACTCCCTAATAATCATTTTTGTTGATGCTTGATTTTGATACCAACTATTCGCACATGTGAAGTGCTAAGCGGATTTAGAAATCACACGTGATATGGAAGTGCAAAAAGAGAGATGGAGCGGGTAATGATTTTTAAAGTGGTTCAGATGCTCTAAGGCGAGTCATACGTCCATTGTGATTATATTAATAGTGGATTACAATCAGGTCACATTCGACGAGCTGAATTACAATAGAGAAACTAAATGGAAAGAGAGGGAGAGAGAGAGGGTGTGTTTAGATGCTGGATGAGTCAATCCCATAAAATAGAGGAGAGCCCTCTATTTATAGTTGGAGGATTCAAGCTGGTAATCATGATTCTGCGTGCGGGCAGGTGTGGTACAATTCCTAGCCCGCTTCCCATTAGTTGTCTTCACGGGAGATATCCTTAAATTGCGTATAGCTTCAGCAGGTGGACAATTCCCAGCCACTCATAGGCCTAGCGTTCACCTGCCTTAATGACGATGACCTTACCCCTCTTGTCCTTACGGGATGTGGCTTCATCCAGACGGCAGAAAACCTTCCTAAATTCTGATTGGTTTCTGCTGACGTATGCTTACGCCAACCCTGGTCCTTGGGCATAACAGAAGCCCCCAAGTTTTTAAGGTTTAAGGATTAAGCCTTGAGAACTTCATGGTTATGCCGCGACTCGGTTTATCCCGGGTGATGCTTGATTGAGCTGTGTGGATCCCTGAGAACTGTACTTAGCGACTTGATGTGGCTTTTTTATGGCAGGTTCAGCGAGCTGATTCAAGTCGCGATCAGTGTCATATCAACATGCCCCGAGCCGCGACCCTAACTTGTGACCTGAGGGAGTCTCATCACCTCTCTTATCAAAAGCAAGGAGTCGCGTTGCTTTGAAATCGACATGCGACGAAGAGTGTTAATTCGAACGACCTCTTCAGATGTTATCCGTTATGCGTGACAGTTCACCTAACCAATAAAATATTCTTTATTCTGACAGACTTGTCCATTACGCAATAAGTGCTAGCCATGCACATTTAATGCGAGCCATGCTGAAACGACATTTTTCTTCAGGGCATCAAATGCGGATAGAGGCGCATTTAATGTGGAGGAGGGTAACCGTGCCATCGTTTGGTTATTCCAATGGAGCGAAACGTCGACTGGTGTTTCTGAAGCGTGGGAGTTACTCTTCTTACAGATTAACGACATGTGGTCGTAATCAATGGCGAGAATCGTGTCCTGCCCAAACGTCGCCTGCTTAAGAAACCCAATTGATGCTTTTTCCCTATAAAACCCCGAATCTGCTTCAGATTTGTTGCCACAAACTCTCATTCTCAGAAAGAAAAATGAAACTCTCGCAACAGTCAGCCCACCTTTTTCCGTTTGAGGAACCATCAACATAGAGGCTCCAGGTTGACAGGTTCTGATCGGTCTCTTGGATGACCTCGCTGGTCGATTACTCGAGTCTTCAATTGAGCTGGTATGAAAAATCCAAAATGAAATCGGCAATAACCTGCCCTTTGATGGTTGTTTTCGGTCTATAATGCAGATTAAACTAACTTAGTTCCATTACCCACTTAAGCAACTTACTCGAAGTCTCCGGCTTCTGAAGGACTTGTCTGAATGGATAGTTGGTCAGAACATGAATTTTGTGGGCATGGAAGTAAGGTCGCAGCTTTTTGGAGGCGGTCAGTAGTGCATAAGCTAATCGCTTCATTTCTGGGCACCGTATCTCGATGTCCAACAGTCGCTTGCTTGCATAATATACTGGCCACTGAACTCTGTCTTCTTCCAGATGAGGGCAGCACTGACCGCATGTTGGGAGACGGACAGGTACAAAAGTAAAAGTCCTTGGGAAGAGGCTTGGATAGGAGAGGTGGTCTTCCGAGGTGTTCTTTTATACTCTGAAAGGCCTGTTCACACTCTGGAGTCCATTTGAACTTTTTGTTGGCCCTTAGCACATTAAAAAATGGCAAGCAACGATCTGTTGCTCTCAATATGAAGCGACTTAGAGCTGTTATCCTGCCATTCAAGCTCTAAACCTGCTTTTTGCTGGTAAGGCTTTTCATATCAAAGAGAGCTTGGATCTTTTTGGGGTTGATTTCGATTCCCTGCTGGTTAACCATGTACCCTAGGAACTTTCCTAAGGATACCCCGAATGAGTGCTTGAGAGGGTTGAGTTTCATTCTGTACTTTCGAACCACGTCGAACATTTCGATGAGATACGCTATGTGATCTGAAGTGACATACGACTTAACTAGCATGTCATTGACATAGACTTCCATTATTTTGCTGATTTATTCGGAAAACATACGGTTAATCAGCCGCTAGTAAGTTGCCCCAACGTTCTTCAAGCCGAAGGGCATGACCTTGTAACAATATAGTCTCCGATCTGTAATGAACGAGGTATGCTCTTCATCTGATGAGTACATCAAGATCTGATTATATCCTGAGTAGGCGTCCATAAAGCTTAGCAGCTCAAGTCCAGAAGTGGCATCAACGAGCTGATCGATTCTCGACAAGGGAAAGTTATCCTTCGGATAGGCTTTATTGAGGTCGGTGAGTCGACGCAGATCCGCCATTTGCCGTTGGGTTTCTTTACCAAGACCAGGTTGGCAACCCAGCTCGGGTAAAGTGCCTCTCGAATAGACTCGTTCAAGAAAAGCTTATCCATCTCACTTTTTAGGGCGGCATAGCATTTAGGGTCTATTGTGCTTCTCTTCTGGCGGACTGGCTTGACTGCACTATCAATGTTTAAAGCATGACATATTACGCTCAAGCTAATCCCAACCATATCAGTGTGAGTCCATGCAAAAACATCAACGTTTTTTTTAAGGTAGCTCGTCAGGCTTTCGGCGAGCTTGGGGTTAAGATTACTCTCGATTCTTAATACTCTGGTTGGCTCGCTTTCATTGGCTGACACCTCAGACAGGTCCTCAATTGGCCCGCTATGAGGGCACTCTTGGATGCGAGGATCCATGTTATCTTTTGCTAGTCCAAGTTGTGGCTCAATCTTGTTGATTGTCATGGCGTGTTTGGGGGCGCCCACTGGCTTCCCCTTTCCCTTGCACGCCATCTGGACTGCCCTTATGTAGCAGTCGCGAATTCACGTTGGGATCCTTGCACTTCTCCAATCCCTATCGGGGTGTGGAACTTTATCTTCAAATGGTAGATAAAGGTGATAACCTTGAAATTCTGTAGTAGAGGTTGCCCCAGGATGTCGTTGAAAGCGGACGGACAGTTTACCACCAAGAACTTCGTCACTTTTGTCACTTCGTTGGTTTCTCCCAACGTGACGGGGAGTGAAATCGTTCCCTTGGGAATCAGGTGATCCTCGGTAAAACTGTAAAGGGGGAAGGAGGCAGGCTTCATGTTTGCCTCGTCCAGTTGCATTCTCTCGCAAGCTTGCTGAAACTGGAGATTCACGGCGCTTCCATTGTCAACCAACATTATGTGGACCTCGTACTGGCCTATTTCAGGCACGATGACAAGTGCATCATCGTGGGGGTGATGCAATCGTATTGCGTCTTTTTTGGAGAAGATAATTTCTTCTTCCCTACTGATCTTAGTAAGTCGCGGCGCCGTGCTCATTACACTCAAGGGGTCATGGTGAGCTTCACGGGCATACCTTTCCTAAGTACCTCGGGAGTTCCCCGTGAGGTGTGGCCCTACGAAAATGATCCCTACACAGTAGAGCCCCTTGCGACCACGGCGCCTCTTCTCTTGTTCCTCTTAGTCCTTTTCCTGAACGGAAGTCGGACTGTCCACATACTTCTTGAAGTGCCCCTATTTGATAAGGTCTTCAATTGCTTGCTTGAGGGCCTGACACTCATCAATGTGATGCCCATTGTCCCAGTGACAACGATAGTACTTTTTGTTGTTCCTGACTGAAGGAGGATTCTTCATGGGCTTCGGCTTCAGTTCCGGCTCTCCGAGCAGGTTGGCCTCCTCTGATTTATCTAGAATTGTCGATACTGAGGCATTCAAAAAAGTGTACTGATTCTTGTCGTGATCGTGTCAAGGAACTAGGGCGTAAGACTTTTTTGCTCGAATCGTTGTTTCTTCCCTTTTTGCTGATCATCATTAGTACTGCTGGAGAGAAAGGGGACGCTTCAGCGACGTTACCCTGTTCATTCTGCTAAGCCTTGAGCTGATCTAATTATTGCTGCAACTTCTCAATCTGAGATAGCGAAGCTATCGAGGGGTTACTTTCCTCAATGTGGGTTTGACCCTCACGGTTGCGATTGAGGAAGAACTGAAAGTCAGGCCTTTCTGCTTCTTGGCCAGAAGCTCCGGTACACCCTGACACACATTAGTTAGAGCCGTGTGAGGGTAGCAAATGGCTCGAGGAATTTTACCGACCCGCGAAGATGGGTGTTCCCCGAGCAGCGATGATTATGACCATTACTTTGATGAGGTTGGGAGTCCGCCCAGCCTGCACTTTTACGGGTGTGCCCATATGACGTGGCTTGGGACTACTCAGGCTACTAAATGTCACCAAGTCGCAACACAACGGGTATTCTACCTGCTGCGCGACCGATGTTTGCTAGCTTCTCGGAGCCTTTTGGTTCATTGGTCGCCACTTGTTTCCCTTTACTTTTATGTGCTGCAGTGCATGCGGTTCAGGCTTTTGCCCTTTTTCGTGCTTTCGCGCGACTTGTAGGCATCTTTGGCGGTGGCATCGCCTCGTTAGACTTCAATGGCACGATCTGGTCCAAACAATCCAGCCTCCGGCTAGCCGTTTGGAAAGTATTGTTGAACCTCTCCAGGTAATTTATCATGGTTGGGTTGAGTTGTGAGCTCAAAGGAATATCCACCATGATACTCTGTTGGGCTGGCGGCACTTCAAGAGAAGTGTCATTTTGTACCTGGGGGACTTCCTCATTGTTGATATTGGGTCACTCAGTTTCGAAATCGTGAGCCATTAGCCGGTGGACAGGATCGATCAGAGGTTTCTGATGAAGAGCGGATACTAAATCATGGTCTTTCTTCTAGCATCAAACTGCTGATGCTTGATTTTGACACTAACTATTCGCACGTGTGAAGTGCTAAGCGGACTTAGAAATCACACGTGATATGAAAGTGCAAAAAGAGAGATGGAGCGGGTAACGATTTTTAAAGTGGTTTGGATGCTCTAAGGTGAACCCTGCATCCACTGTGATTATATTAATAGTGGATTACAATTAGGTCGCACTCGACGAGCTGAATTACAATAGAGAAACTAAATGGAAAGAGAGGGAGAGAAAGAGGGTGTGTTTAGATGGTGGATGAGCCATTCCCGTAAACTAGAGGAGAGTCCTCTATTTATAGTTGGAGGATTCAAGCTGGTAATCATGATTCTGCGTGCGGGTATGTGTGGTACAATTCTTAACCCACTCCCCATTAGTTGTCTTTACGGGAGATATCCTTAAATCGCGTATAGCTTCAGCAGGTGGACAATTCCCAGCCACTCATAGGCCTGGCGTTCACCTGCCTTACTAACGATGGTCTTACCCCTCTTGTCCTTGTGGGACGTGGCTGTTAGACTTTTACTTATATAATTATATTATGGTCCTACACTTTTAATATAATTACAATGTGGTCCTATACTTTTATGTTGATATGGATTATAAGAAATATATACGGATGTGTCTCTTAGGCAGTTGTCTTTGATGGAAAGACAATTGTATTTATAAAGAGATTTTACAGGTCCCCATTTGATGCAATTTTTTCATTTTTAATTCCCAAAACCATTGCTCTAAAATTGCAGTCAGTGAAAGACTCTGTATTCTAAAACAGCAAGAAGACTAAACAACAATTACTATGGTTGGAGGTTTGTAAATTACTTCCGCATATATTCCATGAGTATTTAGATGTTTATAATTGATTGTATTATGAACTTTTATATGAATATTGGAATGTAAATATATTTACAATTGCTGCATTCAGATGGCAGAAAATCTTCTTGAATTTTTATTGGTTTCTACTTACATATGCTTATGCCAACCCTGGTCCTTGGGCATAACAATTCTTTTTCTTGCTCCTCATTTTCCATGATCTTTTTGTTACTATATAATTACAAAGACAATGAACATCAAAACCACCCAGGCATGATTAATACGCGACCAGGTTCAGTGATTAATCAGAAAATAATATATTTCTTAAAGGGACTTACAAAGAATTGAATTTTAATTTGGCTCAAATAACTTCACTTCTCATAAAAAACACGTCAGATTGTCCAATTTGTACACTTTCATGCATTCATCCTCACTTTTCGGTTTATGTATGGTACAGAGCAGGCACGTCAACCTTTCGTAAGTAATGGACAAGACTTTGACTGCCTGATGCAGATTATTGGTCATGTTATGACAGTAATTAAGGAGTTTTAATATCTAGTGGTCATCTTTATTTTTTAAGAATATTTTTCGTATGAATAAAGAATATTTTTATTAATTTTAAAATATAAAAAATATAATTTTTATTCAAATCTAATCGATTTTTTAAATTTAATGAAGATATTTTTTAGTTTTAAGAAAGAAACTTAATGAGAGAGAGAATTAATAAAAAAAAATGTATAAGAATTTATAGTTTATTAATTAAAATTAGGATAGAGAATAAAATTTGATTCTCTAAAGATAGAGAGTCAAACTCACTCTCTAATTTATATTTTAAAGATCAAGAGTTTGTTAGACTTTTATTTTTATGAATAAACTCTTTATAATAAAGAATTTGGAAATGCTTTTAGCTATCAATAATTCTCATCCGTTTAAACAAAAGTTATAAGTTCCATGCTACTGAAACAAATTGAAAGACCATGCTAGCATTTTTGGTCTATTTTAGCGTACTCATAAATATCCAACCAAATGCACATTCGCAATATGTCGGCTTAAGCTTGGATCAGTCACGAACTTGGAGTTGTTAAGTATTAAAGAAAGATATTGGCGTAAATTCAATGAAAAATTTCCACCCTTTTCATTGATACAATTTCTATGTTATATACAGATTACTGGAGAAGCTAATTTAGGAAACATATAAATGGTACAGCTAAAATTGTGCTACTGTTACAATATACAGCAATACAATTCAAATTTAGAATCATTTTCAAATGCAGAGTTGATGACAGAATATTTGACATGATTTTAGGCTAGATATGCTCTGTCTTGATTTGAGCAAAATCCACGCATGCTTCCCTTATACGCCCCCGCAAGATTGAGCTTCCATCGGCAAGACCAATCTTGTTACTTAGCAGTTCCGTGTGTTGTTTTGACAGTGGCTTCGTTAACAGATCAGCTAGTTGGTCTTAAGTATGTACATGTCTTACTCGAAGGCTTCCTTTTTGCACTAAGTCAGGCACAAAGTGAAGGTCAATTTGAATGTGTTTCATGCGTGAATGATTGACTGGGTTAAAACTGAGATGTGTGGCTCCAAGATTGTCACATAACAGCTGGGGAGATTCCTTGACTAGAAATGCGAGTTCTTTGAAAAGAGTGGATAACCACATTGTCTCAGAAGCCGCATTCGCTAATGATCGGTATTTAGCCTCTGTTGTGGATCGTGCAACTGCTCTTTGTTTCTTTGAGCTCCAAGAAATGGGATTAGATCCCAAAAAACTAATATATGCAAAGGTTGACGTTGGGTCATCCACATTTCCAACCCAATCGGCATCAGAGTATTTCCTTAATACTGGAGTTCCAGCTTTGTGGAGCTGAATACCATAAAAAATGGTTTGTTTTAAGTAACGTAGGAGCCTTTTGGTTGCTGTCCAGTGATTTGTAGTCGGCTTGTGCATAAACTGAGAGAGTTTGTTGACTACAAATGAGATATCTGGACGTGTCAAGGAGAGGTATTGAAGGCTGCCAATAATTCTACGAAACTCTGAGCTGTCCACAGCAGCAGTGCCATCAACCAATTGAAGCGATTGAGTGGTAGAGAGAGGTGTTGAGACATCCTTTGCATCACTCATACTTGTTTTGGCTAAAAGTTCACGAACATATTTATGTTGTGAGAGAAATAATCCTGCCCCAGTAAGATGACTTCAATCCCCAAGAAAAAATGAAGAGAACCCATATCCTTGAGAGAAAACATGTCACTCAGCTGCTTAATAATGTTGGCCACAAGAGAGGAATTATTTCTGGTAATGACAAGATCGTCAACATAAACCAGAAAATAACAAAGATTTGATCCTTGACTGTAAATAAAGAGAGAGGAGTCTGCCTTGGAATTTTGAAAACCCAGCTGAAGAATAGCATTTTTGAGTGTTGTGTACCAAGCCCGTGGGGCTTGTTTAAGTCCATAGATCGCCTTTTTTAACCTGCAAACATGATTTGGTTTGGCAAGATCTTTGAACCCCGGAGGTTGCACCATAAAACAGTCTCAATTAATTCACCATTTAGAAAGGCATTGTTGACATCCATTTGCCTCAAATCCTATCCATTCATGACTGCAATAGATAATACAGCTCTAATAGTTGCTGGTTTGACCACAGGGCTAAATGTTTCTTTATAATCAACACCCGGACGTTGATTATAACCCTTAGCAACTAGGCGGGCTTTGAATCTGTCCACTAACCCATCAGCTTTCCTTTTAAATCAAAATATCCACTTACAGCCCACGGGTTTACAGTTTGAAGGTGGTAAAACTAAGTCCGAAGTCCCATGTTTCATTAGAGCAGTGAGCTCATTGGACATGGCCTCTCGCCAGTGAGATTGAGAAATGGCTTGACTCATTTGCTCTTTTACCATCAGACTACCCAGTGATGATTATTGGATATCATTTATCAATTTTTATACAATGTCATATCTAAATGAATAATGTTAGATGTACAAACAAATCTTACAAAAATTTGTGTATAAACTGATGTTGTAGAAAATGAATGGAATAGTGAACATGTGAATTTGACTTTTTGCATTCACTCTTCTATTCATTTTCTGTCACATTAGTCAATACACAAATCTTTGTAAAATTTGTTTGTGCATATAATATCATTGCATCCAAATAGTGGTCCTTTCTTGGATAGATCCTTGTCAAATAAATATAACATATAAGGTGTGTTTGGTTCAAGGAATGTTGTATTATTGAGAATGTTATATTAATGGAAAGATAAATTACTTTGAATTACTGAGAATGTTTAAGAAAATGTGTTTGATTGGTTGAAATAAATTTGTAAGTATATTATATTAATATGTTTGGCTAAGAGAAATAAATTGGTGGGTATATTATATAAATTACTAAATTACTCTCCTTTTTTAATATTAATATAATATTATTTTTTCCATAATTTTTTAACCCCCTACATTTTAGATTTAACTAAAACACCCCAGTAACAAAAAAAATTTAAAACTTAACAAAAACACCCCCACCCACCCCAAGCCACTACCGACAACCTGCCACCACCGCCAATGGCAACAACAATGGAGATTTGGTCGTGAAAGGCTAGATCTGGCAAAAACAGCCTTAGCAGCACATGGTCGACTAGATAAGGCCGATTGTGAGCCATTCTGTCGCCGCCAGCGGTGGTTGCCGACAGCTGGCGATGGTGGCCAGATCCAACCACCACCCTTTGGTAATTTTCTTAAATTTCAAAGGTATTTAGGTCTTAAATACTTTCTATATGAGGATAAAATAGTCGATTGTATTTTTGTAAATTATTTTTAAAACAAGGGTATTATTGTCCTAAAATTTGATTATTAAAGGGTAAAATTGTAACAAAAATAAGATTACCTAATAATCTTAAAATAACTAAGAAAATTGAGGTAATCAGATTATCTTCTATATTACCAACAATAACTACTATTGGTATTAAAAGATTATTGAAATCTTATATTACTTGACAACTAAACGTGGTAATCAAATAATATAAGATTACCTCAATAATCCCCTATTACCCCTAACCAAACACATTTTAGTAACATCGCCAAGTGTGAACATGTTATGGCTTGCTGCGACGTTTGGGTAGAAGTACCCAAAAACTTACTAACTCTAGGGGCAGAGACACGGGCAAGGAATAACTCAATGCTTTTTGACCATCATAAGGAAGCAATCTTTATATTATCTGTTTGTTTATTTTATGGATAAATAACAGTAACTTGACATACTGTATTACAACACACTCCTAATACATATCTGCAAAAGAAATGGAGTTTCATTTGTCAACTGCCTACCAAAACCATAAATTTCTAGCTTCCACGGTAAGTAGTGAACGAGAATGGTGAAAGCAGCAGAGGAACATGAAAGTGTTCTCGCTGCTGTGATTCTTTGATCTCAAACACGATAGAAACATAGGGAAAGAATCCCGCAGGAAAATATGTACCAGTGTTAAATGTTATCCTGTAAAATCCCGGGTTCAAATCCTCAACAATGCTCATCAGTTGACCACTTCGCCCATCTTTATCTGTTGTTGATGACCCCTGGACTACCCACCCACTTTTATCTGCATCACCAAACAAGGGACGTGGTTGTGTGCCTTTCCATATCTCTAAAAGCACGTCCACACCAGCAGCTGGGGACCCCTGAGAAACATCCAACACATGGGTTGTGATGGGTGGTCGGGTTCGACTTGGGATTTGGGATGTTTTTCCCGCTAAAGTTTCAGAAGTAAGGGCCAAGTGTCCTCCAATGACACTCATACGATCTTCTAGAGTTGAAAAAAGAACAACATTAACATTAACTGAAACAGTTGCAATGCAAGCAAGGACAAGAGACCTGTCCTGGGAATAGAATAATTTAGGAGTTGGCATCTATTAGAAGTTAGAACTGAGAATAAATTGGTAGTTGGAAAAGAAAGAAAATCAGTTATCATTGCACATATTTTTCTTTCATCTACTTTTTCACTTTCCTTGAATGGCAAACTTAATTCTACAAGGATAAGGACAACCTATGTCACTAATCTGTACTTCAAATTAATTTCATCATTTGTGTTTCATAAAACCTTTCTTTTATATATATATATATATATATATATATAATATAATATATATATATATATATATATACTACAGATTACACAGTCAAGAGGTAATCAACCAAATCAATGGATATATGGAAAAAAATTATTCATTGCCATTGGTCTGCACAGTGGGTAGATGGAATTTTTAGACCTGAAAAACAAAGGTTACCCCATTTTTTTTTTTTTTTTTTTCTTCCAAAAATGAACCATGTTAGTCACATCGTGTCCAAAGTGTTTATTTCCTCATCATTATGGCAACCAATTGATCCACAGGAATAAAAGAGAGCAGCATTGGGGCTAGCAACAGTTAAACATATAAAAATCGTGATGTTTGATGTAAGGAGAAGTACCTTCTGCTTTCTTCGCACCATCGGCAGTATCTGTGGAAGCAGCTATTGGTTTAGCAGAGAAAAGTTTTGCTAAGCGCAATTCAGTTATCTTCATTTGCTCCAGGGCAGCGATTTCAAACTCAATAATGGGTCTGTTTGAATATCGTTTCTGCAAAGAGCAATGATAAAGAAAGCAGAATAAAGCACCAAGTGATATTGAATGCATTAATTGTGAAATAAATTAGGCAAAGCTGATAGGAAAGAACATGAATTTCACGGTTGTGAACGTCAGCAGAAAAGTGGTTAGGGTGAAATCTGATTAGGTAAAAAAAGAAGCTAGGGAAATATCACGAGAAATTTATTTTTACTAGTTGATGGTTTACCTTCAGTTCAGAAACTATTTCCGCAATAGTCCTCCCAGATGCACATATAATAAATATAAATCCAAATTTTTGTATATAGCGAGCATTCCAATCGGCTAGTTCCTGAAAAAGTGGACAGATTAGAAATTGAATAGATAAAAATTAAAGTGAATTGATATTAGATAGTTGAGAAAACATCATTCTAACCCGCAAAGTAGAATCATTAGCAGTGGCAAAAGCAGTGGATTGCTCTCCTTTACTCCACCTACACAAATCACTTTTTAAATATGCAAAAGTAGCAGTAGAAGTAGAAAGATATAGAGAGAGAAAAGAGCAAGAAACAAAACTCTGAAGAAGTTGATTGACCGATCTGAGGATGAGCCGAAAATGCTTGAAGCCAGCCATTCACATCAACCTACAAATTGTAAAATAAAATATTTAAAACAGAGAAATAAAATTGTAATGATAATAAGATAGAGATATTACCTTATTGAACCAGATGTGTCGGGCGGCAGAGATGGCTTGATCTAAAGAGGGAAAAGGAGACGCCAAGGCCATCTCCTTGGCGAATTGGCTACTTCCACAGCATGCCAACAACTTCTTCTCATCTAATTCTACCAATTCCTCCATCTCTCTCAATCGATCCATGAATCCACCCTAATCAAAACGATACCACTGGATATAAATACGAGAAAATATCAAGCACCTCCCCTCAAGTTCGACGAAAAATCAACACACCCTGTTACTTTTAAAAACTTTCATATATACCTCGATTTTTAATCTTTTAAGGATGTAAAAAATTTTAAAAAAAAAAAAAATTGCTGTTGAAAATTTTTCACATTCACCTCAATATATCCCATACCCGAAGGCACTCGAAGTGACAATTGCCTGATTAGAAGTGAGACGTGTTATCCATTAGGCCACAGGTACCTTTTGTTTCAGTCGATCGTAGAAGAAAATACTCATCATCTTCAAAGCAAAATAAGTCCTAAACAACTCAATAAGTTGTGAGTAATCATTGCACTTGAGCAGCAACAAACAATCAAAATGGCACAGCAAGAGCAGGTGGGTTTTTCTCTTCTTTTCTCTTTATGGATTTAGTTGCTGCTTAGCTTTGATTGAGTGATTTTGTTTTTGGTTCAACAGGTTGTAGAAGAAAAGAGGTCATTGGTTAGAATATTGACTCTGAACAGGCCTAGGCAATTGAATGCCCTTTCATTCGAGATGGTATGAATATGATTTCTTCCTCATCTTTCATAATCTTTTTTCTTTCTTATTCATTAAGATTTCATCTAATTGCAATTCTAGATTTCTCGGCTATTGGAACTTTTACTGCGTTATGAGAATGATTCTAGTGTCAAGCTTATCATTGTCAAGGTATTTCCTTTTTGGTTTCATTGCTCTTCAATTTCTTAAATTAGAATCTATTTGTTACTGAAAATTTGATATTTGTTTGTAAGGGAAAAGGTAGAGCATTTTGTGCCGGTGGTGATGTTGCCGCAGTCGTTCGTGACATTAATCAAAGTATATGAATTTTGAATTATTGTAGTATAACCGTCTCAATTGTTTGAATGAAGCTAGTTTACATGCTACTTTTTGGGTCCCGTAGGTGGATGGAGATCAGGTGCAAATTTCTTTTACAAGGAATTCTTCTTAAATTTCTTGATGGCAACATTCACTAAACCCCAGGTGACCCAGTCTGCTAAACAAATTTTTATTCGCATTCTTATTAATTTTAGTCATTACTTCTTCTGTAAGTAAAAATTTATTCTTATACTTGGCTTGCCAATCATTCAAGGTTTCATTTCTAAACGGAATTGTCATGGGAGGTGGGGCTGGTGCTTCAATACATGGTAAATTCCGTGTTGCAACTGAGAATTCAGTACGTACTATGTCTCCCTTAATTTCAAGCTTCAAATAATTTGATTTTTTTAATGGATCTCAGCAACTCAGACTAATATTGATTATTTGTGATGATTTATTCATACTGTTACTGTATAGTTGTTGGCATTCAATGGTACTGATTTTATTTTCTTTCTAGTGCAACTGTAGGAATGCTGGCCAAATAATTGGAGAGAAGCTAAATATAGGTTGTCTTAAAATTTAATGGCTTTAATTTTCTTAATCACATGTCTTTGTGTATGATGTTTCGCAGGTCTTTGCAATGCCAGAAACAGCTTTAGGACTCTTCCCAGATGTTGGTGCCTCTTACTTCCTGTCAAGACTACCAGGTTTCTTTGGTAAGGCTAGTTATATTCTAGATTTTCTTGAACATCCTTGTAACTTAATTTAATGGTATGTACAAATTCTTCAATTTGTGACGATTTCCAAAGGTAATATTATGTCCTATTCTTCTATAGTATGTAGGATTTTAGTTGCCTGCAGCCTTTGGGTCAGATGGCATTTCTTCCTCCTATAATAGTAAGGTGGAGGGTAAAGTCATGAGTTCGCACACCGTTTGGAGAACTCTTCAGTTCAAGGGAGAAGTGAACTTCCCCTCTTGTTGATCCCCAAACCTACATCTAACCTCTTGATCACAGACCTTATTCTCAAATCTTGTATTAGAAAGCAAAAAACAAAATCCCTTAATTTCCACGGTATCTTTCACAGAATTTGGTGAGGGGGGCTTCTTATCTGTGCTGTCTATTGTGCGTTATATATTCAATCATTTTTGTAGCTTACATTAAACTTGAGGATTTTATTTTTACATAACTATCTTCTACTATCTTTGACAGGAGAATATGTCGGTCTTACTGGTGCAAGGTTGGATGGTGCTGAAATGCTTGCATGTGGCCTTGCAACTCACTTTGTTCCCTCATCAGTATGCTTCCTTTATGATTATTGTTATTGAGCTGTATACTTACTGAAGTTCAACTGTAAGGATGTAGCTATTCACAAAATTAATTGATTTATTGAAGTTAATGGGATATTTAACCTGGTGTGGTTTTACAAGAATATGAAGCTTAACCCTCACAGGCACTGGTATTGGTTTTGCAATTAGCTTTTAAATTCCAACTCAAGTTTACCTAAATTTAGAGAACTGGGAAGACATCTTTTTACTTTGATAAGTTTTACACTGTTTATCATATCAATAACTAAAGAGTGGTTGAGTGGGTGCACCTTGGCTCTCTAACTCCAAGCCATGCATCCTTAAATTTGATTGCTTTCATCATTTGAGGACTTATACCATTTGGATGCTGCTGCTTACTTCTTTTTCTTGGCTACCAGAGATTATCTTCTTTGGAAGAAGCATTGTGCAAGATAGATTCAAGTGATCCGACAGTCATTTCAGAGATTATTGATAAATATACTCAGCAACCGTATTTGAAAGACCATAGTGCTTATCATCGGTTAGGTTTTCTTTCATAATTGCAATTATATTTTATTGATGTAGAATTATATGTTTCAGCTTATTTTATTATTGTAGTCTTATTCAAGGATTATGAATATCGGTCGGGTCAGTCCTTAAAGTAACAATTTTGCAATTATCCTATTATTATAATCATATGGAGAGAGAGAGAGAGAGAGAGAGAGAGAGAGGACTGTCTGTCTCAACATGCTAACTTACGCATTTTCAAGGTTACATAAAGTAAAAATGATACAGTACTTAGGAGTGAGACTTGTTGCTATAATTAAGGGTGCCTGTTCTAGTTCAATTATTGATTTCTTACTATTTTTTGTCTATCCTTGTGTGCAATTTGTAACGAATATATGCAGAATAAATTCGTTGGAATATAAGATAGCCAATCTAGAATTTCTGTGTGTTTGGCTGATCCTCATTTCCAGTGGTTATTTGTCTACAGGATGGATGTTATTGATAAGTGCTTTTCTCGAAGAACAGTTGAGGAAATTTTATCTTCCCTGGTGAGTTATGAAATGGAATTATGGATGATATGGATTGCTTCTGTATGGAAAACCTTAATATATTCTCTTTCTAGTATACTTCCAAGTTCTTTTTTTATTTATTTTTCATTTTTTCGGTTGTTCGGGGGCGAGAGGGGTGGGTTGGAGGGTTGGGAATTTTTCTGTCCTATGTACGGTACTTGAGTTGTCCCACCTTTTTGGGTTTTCTAAGTAAATGAGTATTTACTAAATAATAATATATCCTAGAGAGTTTCTTGCCATTTCTTTGTTCTGTAATTGTTTCCTTTTACTTAGTGGGAGTTCTTACAGATTATAGGTAAACTTTTTGTTGATAAATGGATCTCTTTTGCTTCTCAATATGTAGGAGAGGGTAGGCATAGATGAGGCAGACGCATGGATATCCGACACGGTTCAGACGCTGAAGAAGGCTTCACCAACTAGTCTTAAAATTTCTCTCAGATCGGTGTGTGTAGCATGCTTTTAATTACTTCATCTGATTAATGCCTGAAGATGAATATAAAACTGTCAGTTTTTCTGGTGCTTGGGATGTTTACTATATTTATGTTTCTGTAGCTATAGCTATTCATTAAATAAATTACACTGCTTTTATACTCTTATTATTAGTTATGCCTGTGCAACTTGAATAGTTCTTTATGACGTGCATTTGCTAGTATTGCGTTGGGATCACTCAGGTTTTAAGAGGTGGAGTCGGGATAAGTCTAAGGTTCAAATCCTTCCAACTAAAGAAAATAGGATTGATTTTTTCATTAAACTCGTCTTGCTGTTGAATATGATTCTGCAATCAGCAGAAATGTCGTACTTAACCTTATCATCATTAAATGAGAAATTGTGCATTCATTTTTAAGAATTTGCAGAGAGATGACTGATAAATTGTATTCTTTAATGTCTATTGCATTTGTCAACTCTCATTGAGTTGATACTGCCATGAAGTGGCTAGGTCAGTCGTGAGGGTCCAATTTGGTCCATCATGTAGTGGCCATTTTGCTTTTGGATAAATACATTATACTACTGTTTAAGCTCATTAAGGCCAGATGATAAGTTGCATAAACAAGTATTCTGTTGCATGTTAAGAACTTCAGCCCAAAATGGGTAAATGCTGGAATGTGAAAACTTGTTTGAAGCATTTGTAAGTTTGAGCTTAAAGTTAATTTTGTTAATGTCATTTCAGATTAGAGAAGGAAGGCTCCAAGGTGTTGGTCAATGCCTTGTTCGTGAGTATAGAATGGTTTGTCATGTCATGAGGGGAGAAATTAGCAAGGACTTTTTGGAGGTTTTTAGCCTACACAAATACGTTTTCTGTAATATTTTATTTCATGTGATTGTCTTTAAAACTCATCTTTGAATGCAGGGTTGCAGAGCTATACTATTAGACAAGGATAAGAACCCGAAGGTTTGTGAACATTTTCTTTCTCTATCCTTGCATTTTAGATTACATTCTCCATGAATTTTTATTAGATTAGGTTTCTATAAGTAAATTGACACTTCTTTATTGGGGTTTGGGGATCTCTTCTTTCCTATTCAGTGGCAGCCATCTAAGTTGGAGCTTGTCAGTGACAGTATGGTTGACCAGTACTTCTCCCCAGTGAATGATGAAGAGTGGGAAGATCTAAAGCTTCCTGCTAGGTTTAACTTGCCTGCTTCTGCCATTGCAAAACTTTAAAAGCATTCCTGAGAAAATAGTGTTGCAGTTATTTCAATCAAACTTGTACCTTCATCAGAATTCTGCAGGGTATTTATGAACAGGCCAGAAAAATAAGTTTGCTGAGTTCTATAGCACTGAACATATATGAAGTGAAGGGGATAAAATATAGTGTAAATTACAGTTAAATAAAGAGAGATGATAATTAGATATTATCATTGCTCGTGATATCTTTCCTTGAGAGAGATGAGATAATCCTGCCGCTTCTTAATTTGTTAGGTAGGAAATTTTAATGTTTAAAGATTAAAGCTACTGGCTACTTTCTCGCCCATTACGTTAATTGTCATATGCTCCTATGTGTTCACGGATTGCTTCATTTGGCATTTGTTGATGATTTCATTAGGTTGATTTTGGGTGGGACTTAGTATTCGTGCCGTCACATGATGGAAGTATTGTCCAACAATAACATGGACTGATTCTGCATATGTCATCTGGCTATGTTCCAGCCATGGATATGAGTTTGAGAGAACTGAAGCAAAGGCTGATTGCAGGACATTGGGACGTTCCAACTCCCATGCAAAATAATTTGATTATTCATTTATAAGATGGTAATTGAGTTTTAGCATTATATGGTGTTTTGTAGTCAATTTATAAATAAGCGAGGCAACCTACTCTAGACATCATTGTATGGTCACAAAAGCAATAACCTTTAGGATTGTTGTTTTGGTGGTTCAACTAAGATTCTGGTTGCCATACTCAGCTCATTTGTTTCTGAGCATCTTAATATAGGCTGCCTTGCACACTGTTTAGTTGACTGATAATCACTTTCTTCTTCATAATCGAAGGGGTTTTTTTTTTTTTTTTTGTTTTAACTGTCACCTTGAACTCAGTTGAGTTGTTAATTAAGATGTGGAAGTGCAGGGGTGTGACCTTATTTCGCATATATAAAATTACGAAGCCATCACTGGTCAAAGTTAGGGGGTTGAATGGGCTTGTGTGGTTCATCAACACGTAATAAGGAAAGAATATGCCGAAGCGAATACATTAATGGAATGAATTTCTCCATCTGAAATTAATAGTAACCTTGCTTGTCATTCCAATTTCTTTCTTTAGTAATATAAGATAATGAAAACACAGAATTAAGCACCGTAGTAGTGATATGATCTGAATTACAAATAATAATTAGGAAGAAAGTAGTAAACCCAAATACTCCTTCAAATCACAAGGGAAACAAGGGTATCGCCTCCAAGAATTTGCATGCAACTTCAACATCTTGATCACCTTCTCCTTGGTTGAGGATCTACCCTCCATATGCAGCAAAGCCACTAACTTCTTCACCGATCCATATATCAACATTTCCTCCAAAACCCTTTCACTTTGCTGAAAACTACTAATCAACCACAGTATCTTCACCCCCATCTTAGTTGTTGTATTCGATACATGCAATAATTTTTTTGACACTGCTGGAATCCCCATTTTATGCCCCACAAAACACATTCTTCCCTCAGCACTTTCACACATTAATTTTATCAAAACCATTACTTTCTCGCACTTAGATCCGCTTGACTCTGGTAAGAGCTCGATGAGGACAGAAACTGCCCCCACTTCGATGGCCCTTAATCGACTCTTCTTTGACGAACTTAATATCTCAATGAGAACATCTAACGCACATGAGCTAGCCTTGCTGCATATCTCATCCGATACTAGTTCTAACAATGATTTGAAGAAATCAATACCTTGATCTTCTATCATGGAATTCCAGTTAAAATCAGTTTTGGCTATCTTTTGAAATATAGTAATAGCGTAAAGTCTGGCTTCAGCGCTTCCACTTTGAAGAATGATTACCATGGACATCAGGGATTCCCGGTTGGTCAAAATCTCCAAGACTTTCTCGTGTTCCACTTCCGGTAAGGGGAGTTGATGCAGAACACCTAAAGCTTCCTCACTGGCTCTAAAGGCAACAAAATCTGAGTTTTCGACAAGAATCTGTACAAGTATTTGAACAACAATTTGGACACCACCAGATCGGATGAATTCAGCTTTGGTATGGTCACCCGTTTGGAGAATTGATCGGAGTTTCTTTAGAGAAGTTACTTTGAATGGAGTAGAATGGAGGGTTGAGAGTAAAGAGATGAAATCGTGATGATGGATGGATGAAGTTGGTGGGGATTGTTGTTTGTTAATCCAAGCTTGGATGAGACGGTTGAGAGTGTGATTGGGTGTGATGTCCAAAGTGTTGATGGATTGCATGGTAGCAGGACAAGTTTTCTTCTTGTAAATGAAGAACCATTTCTCGATGTTCTTCCGTTCGTAGGTAACGCCCGTACAGATGGTGACAGGGTCTGTCATTAACTCCATTGATATGGGGCATCTGAAATCCAATGGATAATCTTTCATCTCCATTTCCGTCTGCATCTCTTTTCTTAAGTTGTATGGAAGAGCCCTGTTATCAGATGTATATATGTGGAGGAAATAATCAAAAGTAAAATATTTTACTTAGATATGCTAGTCCTGGGAAGCTACAACATGAGTTGGTATACAGTATATGAATTGTTGGTAAGGCGGTAAAAAACCAATTCCTTAAATGAATGATAATGTAGCGGTAAGTTGGGGATGACCAATATAATTATAATTATGTATGAATGTATTTGTAGTAGATGAGATTGCGGAAGACAAGGTGCATTTGCGAATTAGAAATTCAAAACAAGGGCGATGACTGCGAGGTTTTGCATGTTCTCTACCTCAGCACTCGACTGGGCTGTTGAGCGCCTTCGCTGACTCTTTTCTTTTCTTATACATCCATCAACTTAGTAAAGATAAAGAAATATTAATTGCTTGCTCATACATGAAAACATTTAATTAGAAAGTATCAAAATCATGCCGCGATAAGTGCAAGTGATGTGCTGCGTTGGATCATGTTATATAAATATATATATTCCTACGTAGTGGAAGATGTATGTATGTTGTTCATATGTTTGGTCAAACCATATTAATATCAAGGTCAGAAATAGGAGCAGCTTTTCACACTTTCACAACCTTTGCTAGCTGACCGAACCATGGTTTGGCGGTTTACTTTTTAAAATCGTATTTTAGAAGAAAAAAAAAAAAGTAAAATTGGGTTATATTTAACAAAAAAAAGTAATTATTAATGTTTTAAGAGTTAAATAAAGTAGAATTAAATTTTAAGAATATTGAAATTAATGTATTTTTGAGTTTTTTTTATAGGATAGTGAAATAGAATAAGATAATAATAATGAAGCAAGGGGTCCTATATTATATTAAATTGAATTTTGAAAATAAAAAAGAAACACGAATGTGAAAATCAAAGGGAAGGAATGGAGGCCCATTAAGGACCCACATAAAAATAGTTAATTGAGATTGGATTGCGGAAAAATGGGCCTACGTAAGGGGGAGCGCGTATAGCCCACGAGCAGTAGAACTGAATTTGACTCACTTATTTTAGTTTTAAAATATAGCTACCCAATACATAGTTACATACCCATTGATTTAAAACGTATTTCTTTTTTATTCTTAATCATCATAATAAGTATTTAAATAATTAAACACAAGAATAATTAAAAATCCTTTATTATAATTTTATTAAGAAGGAAGCAAGAACATGCTTTTATTTAATGTCCCATGTCTTTTCTACATAGCTGAATATGATTTCCTAAGTCTTGCCATGCAATTATCTTTGGGCCTTGAATGGGGTAAATACATAACGGGAGATCCAGGATTAAGTCGTTCCACCCTGTAAAGTGTAAACACCATATTCAATCAGTTACTGCAATTCCTTTTTAATAAATCTTACTAATAGTCAATCCAACTTACCCATAATTCAGGAGAAAATGGTGAAGAAATACAGCAATTTCAAGTTTGGCCAGATCATTTCCAGGGCACAACCTGCTTCCTCCTCCAAAAGGAAGGAAAGTTCCAGCTTTGGGAGTATAACCCTAAATGCAGTCAATCAAATTATTTTACATATATATATATATATATGAACCATCCATATAACTAAACGACTTCGACATAGCTACTTACCTCCCATCTGTCAGGATTGAATTCTTTTGGATTTGGATAAATTTCAGGATCGAAGTGAACACTTCTGAACCATACCAGAACTTTCCAACCCTTGGGAATGGTGTAGCCTGAAACCCAATCAAAATCATATCATTTCTTAGTTAATCTTCATGTGCTTTGATTTCTAATACAATAATATAACATGCCTTCTAAACTTACCACTTAGATTGATATCTGATTTTGCCTCTCGAAAAACAGTGAGTGAGAATGTTACTACACGAAGAGTTTCATCAATCACCTTCAAACAAAAAGATTTAGATTTAGTTAAAAGAGCTACCCATCCATCTATTGAATCATACTAGTATACCTTGTCAAGATAAGTCATTTCTCGGATTTCTTTAAGAGTCAAACCCTTCTGTGTAGGTGGCCTCTTTTTAACAATCCTCTCTTGCTCTGCCTATATTAATATGATGAAATGCAATCAGCATCTCATATTAATTACTGAAAATTAATATAAACTGTCCTAGTAAAATACCTTAGCTTTTTCTAAAAATTCAGGGTGTTCTTGCAAGAAAATAGTAGCCCACATCATGGTATGACCAGAAGATTCATGCCCTGCATTCAAGTACATGACAAGAACATCAATGATTTCCTCATCTTCCAGTTTTCTGCCATTTCCATCTTCAACATCGAGAAGGGCATCCATCATGTCCTTCTTTTTTCCCAAATTATTGTTGTTGTTGTAGTTGTCGCCCTTCCTCTGATTTCTTCGCTCGTCCACTATAGATTGTAAAATAGCAACAAGATTTTTCCGAGCCTGAAATATATAATAATTAATTAGTTAATATTACGTAGTAGGTAGAGTAATAACATATATAATAATAGCGAAGAAGCTTGAATTGAGCACCTTAAGAGCTTTATGGTAAGCAAATCCAGGAACATTGATCGCCATGGCTCTAACCCCGTAGTTAAGTGCAGTATATTCCCTTTCCAAAGCCTCCATGACATGGTCACTCTCAGAGCTAAGAAAAATGTACATTATTATCCTAAAAGTAAGCTTTCTGAGTTGAGTTAAGAATTCGATTTGTTCCATGTTTGCCCATTTTTCCAAAGCTGATTTTACACTTCTTTCAATGTATTCCAAGTAGACAGACAATGCTTCATGACCATTAACTGGAGCAGCAGTTAAACGTCTGAGACGCTTGTGTTCTTCAAAAGAAATCCCAATGAATGATTTCTCTCCAATCAGTTTCATAGTGGAGATTGGCCAACCCGGCTTAAACGCATCATCATCCGTTAATACTCTTTTGCATGTTTCCGGCACTGTTACTATCACGCTCGGTTGCCCAAACATGAATGCTTTGTACATTCCAGTACGCCCATATCTGCATTTATATAGATATATATATATTATTTATATATATATATATACACATTAAAAACCATCAAAACAAGAAATTTTAATTATGTGCACTGCTACTGTTAGTCTTATAATTCCATCTACTCAACTGGTATTAAATTTACTATCTTCAAAATAAGACCTCGCTGTTTTATGTGAATTTGAAATCTAATGGATAAGTAGTGGGACATGAATGGGGACATGAATGATGAAACACTTTGAGTCATATCCAAATGTGGAACAGTTGTACGATTGATTTGATTATTCTCATCAACACCCAAATAAAAACATAAATAAGATGGGATATGTTCATTCATCTTTGACTAATGCCATGAAAGCCCACTAATAAGTTAATGCTTCATGAACTTGAAACTTTTTAGTAAAGAAAGGATTATCATTCATTTAAGCATAAATATACATTAATTAGTTTAAAAATTAGAAATAATAATCTAAAATAAAGAAGTAAAAAAATGGAAAATGGATGAATGTGGAGACAGGTAGAAAGTGACACGGAAGTAGAATGGAAATTTTGGATAGGAAGGGCAGTGCAACTGTTAACAAAAGAACTACAATAATTACCTTATCTTATTAAAATCCACATCTCATCACATGGAATCGTCAATAATAACTTAGGGTTGGGGATAATTATGATGGTTCATGTTAAAAAGTTTTAATTTTGATAATACTGAGAAGAGTTATGATAAAGTGATCACACACATCCATGGTATAACAAGTTTGATTCCATAGTCACTAAGTATTAAGACAAAGACAATGTAGGGTAGAAGGAGATGATAGACAAGACACACACAGTCTGAGTTATATAGTAGTCCAAACCAAACTGCTGCTTTCAACATCATGCCAACAATACAATACTAATTAACTCTATTCTCAATCTACCCTTAATTAAAACTCAAACTCTACCCAATTTCATCAGACGCAGATACAGATACAGATACAGATACAGATGAAAAAAGAAAAAAGAAAAAAGAGAGAGAAGATCACACCTGTTAACATAGGTTTCCATGAAAGAATCAGGATTTGATGACTTGAAAGCTCTAAGAAAAGACCACATATTCCCAATGAGAGGCCACCCCAAATCTCCTGGAGGTAGAGAGTACTGCTTTTCACCCAGTTTTTTCTCATACAACCACCAATTTGCTCTTTTAAGAACCCATTTTACACTCATCAAACCACAAAACATCAATACTAAAACTCCCCAAATCGAACTCATCATCATCGTCTTCAGGAACTCCATATCAATACCAACAAAAACACCCACTGTTTTTCCTCTCTTTCTGTGTTTCCTACTCCTATGTTACCCAAATATGTTATATATATACACACACACTCAATTACAGTAACTAATATACGTGGCGCTCATCTGCAAACACCACTAAAGAAATATCAGAATTTAGTGAAATATGGAGTGTCAACACAACTAAGGTTTTAAATAAGATGGAGACATGCAGAGCTGGCCGGCCTATATGTTTCTGTTTTGTTACTTTAATTGTCCTCTTGTCTTTTTCTTTTTAATTATTTCCCTGCTCCTTCTATAATCTTCTCTGTTCCTACCATATAAAACATTCTGTTATTAATTTAATAATATATCTATTACTGTCCTTTTTTTAATTTTCCATACAACATGCGTGACTTATCCTCTAAATTCATCATAATTTATTTCTTCAGTTGTCAATCTCCAAGATTCCCCCAAAATTTATTATCAATATTTGTTTCATACCTAAAACAATACATCAATTCAATGATATACCTTATATATATATAAACACATTTCATGTATAATCAATTGCCATATTTAATATTTAAAATCCAACCAGGATTCAATTATTATAAATATAAAATAATAAAAACTAGTTCACTACGGAAGGAAACATTTTTCTTTAAAAAAAAAAAAAAAAGAATTATTTAAATTCTTTTAAATGGTAAGATACATCCATTACTTACCATTTTAATATTTTTAATTTAGGGTATACATATCAAGTGTGTTCAGTTTCTAAAACCCATACTGAAAAATACTTTAAAAATGACTATAATAAATTAATAATAGAGTTATTTAATGGCAATGGAATGTTATAAATAATGGTACATTTGATATCAATCACCAAGAGATGTGTGCTTACTGCTTGATTGAATAAGGGATGAGGACAGTGGCTTGATTGGATCGTTGTCTTTCCAACATATATACAGAGATGAATAAATAAATGAGGAAATTAGGTAAGCCTCTATTTTTAGTAAAACGGCAGTTCCAGCGAACTAGTGGTTTTTAAACGTCCATTTTTCCCTTGAGAAATAGCCATAACCAATGTTCCTTAAAGTTATAACACAAGAATGTCTTCAAATCCTTACGTGGATCACCATTTTATTTTTCAATAATACTATATTTATAAAAAAAAAAAAATCTTACAAATATTTGTATATAAAGTGAAGTGATAAACTCATTAAATTCACTCTTTTATTCATTTTTTGTCACATCAATTTATATGGAGATATTTATAAGTGTAACATTACTCTTTATTTTTATTTCTCCTTAAAAAAAAACCCTAATTAATTACAAAATCTATTTATTTTATTCTTCTAAAAGAGTAATGTTACTCATATAAAGAGTATATTGTCATATCATCAATCTTTGTTTATTATATATGTATGAATATATATTAGGTCGATTCTTTAATTTATTTTAATGCCTCCTCACTTGGTATTACAAATCTTAATGGCGGAGTTTCAATGTGCAAGAATTATTAAATGCTCAATTTTTAATTTGTGTACTAAATTTTTGTGCTCCACAGATGTCCTTCTCATCCCACTTGGCAACAAATAACCGTGCTCGCTTACATGATCATGATTTTGATTAGTTTCATGCATTTGAAAGGAGATGAATATCATAAGATTCTTACATTCATTTAAACGTAAGAAATTTTTTTTTTTTTTTTAATCAAATCCTAATTTATAAAAAACAAGTGTTTGAACTTTATAATTTTATCTATATAATAAGAGGACAGAGAAGTAGTGGAGGTCCAATGCATACATGACTACAAAACTAATTGCAACACAGAAATGTGTAATTACTTAATTTTTTGAAGCTCAAGTATAAGTATTCGTACAAGAGTTATTCAGAGATTTGGGTTGATACAAATTTATGAAATTCTTGACTTCTAACAAACTCAATAAACACATGTAAAAGATAATCCCAATTTTTTCTTCCGAGTTTGCATCTAAGAATTTCGATTGAGAATCCCCATTTTATGTGACTTGAAACTGTAATTCTTTAATTAAAGAAACAAAGAAAAAACCACTAACCATATAATGGTGTAGTAATCACAAGGGTCACCCATATGTGGGATCATGTTT
This sequence comes from Pistacia vera, assembly GCF_008641045.1. NCBI lineage: Eukaryota > Viridiplantae > Streptophyta > Magnoliopsida > Sapindales > Anacardiaceae > Pistacia > Pistacia vera. The sequence continues at coordinate 857,887 of NW_022196095.1, forward strand.
ATAACACCCCTTAAAAACTCATAAAAAGGCGGCAACAGGCTGGTGGATCATTACCCTGATTATATAGATAAGATAACATAATAAAATGATATAGATAATATAACATAATAGTCACAAGATCAAAGATATCAAATTGCATAGGAATACCCATGGAATAGAAAGATGTAAGAGCAACACAAATCTATATTCATTCACGAACAGAAGAAAACTTCTCCTCATAAAGCCCAGATTTGTTTTTAGGTAATTGAAAACTACAAGCATCGCATAAGGGCAGTGCCCATACAGATTATAAATTGATGCACACAACAGAACACAACAGAATGTGAGTGTAACTGTTTTACCAGGAAAACACACAAAAAAGATTGGCCACAAAAAAGAACCTGAACCTGCTGTCTAGCCCTTCAATTCTCCAAGTGTATCTGGTTGACCTTTAATGTCAGGTGACTCTGAATATGATATCGAAATCAGTTGAGACCTAAACTTCTCTGCTTCATCATAATCTCCATTCCCCAGCTTTTCACCGTTTACACTTTCTGATGAGAGTTTTGAGGCAACAGTCTTGTCTGGCACTGTATAAGAGATAGTAATCAGTGCCTCCCGTGTGATTTCCTCACGAGCCTCCTTGCCAAGTGCTGATTTATCCATAAAATGACTATCTGCATGTAATACATCAACCCATTCTTTTGGAACTCATCAATCGAAAGATAGATACTAAAATAACACAAAACTTGAAATCACCAAAATGTACAGCCATATAATAAATTTATCCAGCAGTATGGGGTAATCTCTGGTGAATCTGCAAATAATTTTCATCAATAATATACTGAACTGAAATCAACCTGTAGTCTGCAGAAAATACAACATGGGAATTGGTAGATTATTGAAATTGGCATCACGGGATTTCAGTTGACAGCAAATGTCTATTGTTTATCACTTTATGCTATATGCATATATCCATGATTGCTTATAGTTGTATATTAAATATTAAATCACTCTTATGCCACAAGTAAGCGAGATTGTCCGTTGTAGGGTGCGGAAGCGTCCTAAATAGAGGCCAATTGAAGTAAATAATATCATTAATCACTGCTTGTAGATTCTAAAAATATGATTAGTTTGGTCAAAATTTGGAGGTGAAGCACAAAAAAAATTTAAATAAATTGTCCCTTATTGAAGAATTAAAAACAAAAACCCCTGACTAAAGTTGAAGTGGTTGACGCTAGATGCAGTGCAGCCATGAATATGTATGTATAAACACAGAACCTTATCAGCACAAAGAATTAATTAACGAATGAAAAGCAGGAAAGGATTTCAAGTAAAAACATTCCGATCTATATTAATTAGAAGAAGACAGGTCAACGGTGAAGGGATAGACAGTCATAAACCCTAAAATGAAATAGATATCTATGATTAATAAACATAAAAGAAAAAGATAGAATTATAGATCAGAGAAAGAGAGAAAGTACCGAAGAGATGAAGATGATTGATACTTCAATACAAACAACAAACCAACCACGGATGCTTTCTTTCTATATTTAAAGACAAAGAAACTCATTGACCTTATCAATTTTTTTTGAAATTCTCTTTTACCGTTCCACTTCCACATCCACATCCACTTAACCACTTGTGCTTTGCTGTAATAAACAAACATATGGGCCTCGCCTAATCGACCGGCCCACATTATCTCAATTTTTCTAATTTTCAACGTAATTTCCATTTAGAATTAGGTGAATTTTTCTGTCATTCTTCTAAATTCTAATAATCAATCAATTCAGTACGAATCATGCTTATCGATAAACAAAGAACTGTTAAATAAAAATGACGTAACTTGCCCAGACACCCCGTTCAAAAAAAAAAAAAAAAAATGTTAAATACTATGCTATTAATTTTAATCTGCTAATTGATTGTATCGCACTCTCAATTCAATTTTAAAACCGAAACCCCCATAAACTTTACAATAAAACTATCCTTACTCATGATCTTCCTAACCATTTTATTAATCTGTGTAAATATAAAACATAATACAAGTATCATACGCATAATACAGGTACCATATGTAATTTTAACAAAGGATAGTAAGATGGTTAGTAAAATCGTGAATAAACATAGCATTACTCTAAACTTTATAATACGCCTACCAACATTACTCTACCATAAGCTAAACTTAAAATTGAAACAGAAATAGCTTGTTGGTCACTTCTCTTATTTCTTGCTATTATTTTTTTTTACATTTTTTGTATGTGTTAAAAATATTTTGCCAACAGGACAGAGGGCATGGACGTCAACTGAAAATAACCCTCAAAACTAAACATCTAAATCCGCCAGCTATTCTGCTTCTTTGCTTCAAAGGATGCTCCATCATTAAGCATATCCTGAGCATCACTTTCCATTCCCAGTTTGTTTAGTGCAAGAGCTTGAATGTAGAAGGCAGTGGGCCACTCTGGTAAGCACACCTGAGCCTGCATTGCATCTCTCAAAGCAAGTTCTGCTTGTTCAATCATCAGGTATGACAACGCTCGTCTCACAAACACAGTACCCGAAGGAACAGACATCATCGATACCAGCTGAATTTAGGGAAAAAAAAATGATAAGCATGTTCACATTTCAGCGAATTAAATATACACTTATTCATTGTATAGGAGAAGCGGTTGATCACCTAAATAGAGATATCAAAAAAGAAAAGCATGCTAAACAAATTATTAGCAAGAGAAACACATACCAGATTAATCAACTTATTATGACCAAAAAGTGCATAAAAATATACTAATAACGGGGATGCACCTTCGGACACAAAATGGTGAAAAAGTGAAAGCTTAACCTGTGAAATTAACTAGTCAAGCCTGCAGGCCAAAGCTCGACTCGAATAGGCTCACAAATAGGGCCTAGTAAACAATATTTGTTCGTTTCCATTTGTTCAGTATATGATGCATATCTTTTTCTGATTCATGGCGTGAGGGAGGAAAAGAGGGAAAAGGGATAGTGCGTGCAGCTGAATGAATAGACACAACATAGTCGAACAACTATCCAACTAATATAGGAAAAATAATGGAAAATACGAATATTCATGAACTGTCATATTTAAGTGTAAATAAAAGTTACTTTTACCCAATTGACAACTCCACATGCCAACCTCAATTATGACTGTAATTATGTTCAATAGTAGAGAAAGAGGAAGGTACCTTTGAGTAATAGTCAATAGCATTTTTGAAATCCTTGTCTCTAAATGCAATATCCCCAATTTTTTTTGTATTCAACATGTCTTGAACTTGTTGCGTCCATTCTTGAAAAGAGAGCTTCAATAAAAAAAGGTTTGCAGCAAATGAGATCATTAAAAGAACAAGTACCACCAGAACACCACAAATAAAGAGATTATACGAAATAGTAATCATTTTGCAATACTAGGAGACTACATCTTTCACCATATATTATATAGAGAATCAGCAAACACTTAGTAGTATTTGTTTAAAAAACCAATGGAAAGATGCTGCCAGTTTCAGTCAGGTAAAAGAAAAGAAAGAAAACAAACGGTTTGTACTTCTGAGTTCCCAAAGAAGATGCTAATTCTTTCATTTCTCTCTTTCTAGTCCAAGTGTCCAACAGATAGTAGAGTAACATGGTAACAACGAAGAGAGAAGATCTGGCTCACCTCATTTTCTGCACCCTCTTCATCTTTATAACCAGTTTTAAGCAACATATCATGCACTGCAGTAAGATCCATTCGTGCACAAGCTTTCCCAAGGGGGGATAGCATAGTTGGCAATGCCACTGGAGTTTTCAGTAGACCCATTAGAACATGTGATGCAACCTAAGAGAATCATTACAAACAAAAACACCTTAGTAGGCTATGATGCATGTATAAATCAAGAAAAAACAGCACACCAACTTCCAGTTATGTCCAAAGGCACTTTTAGATTTTACCTCCGTTTGCTTTTGGAGGAGTACCACTGCCGTAAGAAGAAACTTAACATCCGGTCGATCTTTAGCCTCATACTGGAGACATTTTGAGGCTAGTTCAACCAATTGAGTAGCATCATCATCAGCATATTGTCCTTCCAAGGATGAATCCATTAATAATAACAAATTTTTGCCTCTTATTAAGTCCAATGCCTGAGAAACAACAATGATGGGACAAAATCAAACATAAATAATACCAGTTTTAGTTAAAGCCTCATTACAATTAATTAGTACAAACAAGTAGGCTGAGCCTGTGTATCAATTCCAGTGAACCACATTTCCTATCTGTACAACACATAAAACTGAAGAAACAACAAAGTAGCGTACCACTGAATAGGAGACCCAGATATGACAATACCAGTTATAAAAAACTCTGATTCAAAAAGTCAAAGCGGATATCTTAAATTTTCTTTTTATCACATTATTCTTATTAAATCCTAGTAACCTACCCATAATTTCCCAATCCTACAAATTCATTTTTTGGCTAAGATGGCTCTGCAAATACACTTTCACTTTGGTAGGTATAGGATGGCAATAACTCGTAAACCCTACTGCTGTTTCTATCACAATAATAACCCACAGGCAGAACCAATAGTGAGCTAAAAGACTATTAAAAACAGTACTCAGATAACAGAATTGAACTAAAATTCAAAATAAAGATCATAAGAAGAATGAAGCATACATGGCTTGGAGGTATATGCTTTCCACTCAAAAGGTCCAACAGAACAGTTCCATAGCTGTAGATCACACTCTCTGGGATGACCCTACCTGCAACATTTGATCATCCAGATCATAGAGAGCGAATATATAATTGTGTGGTCAGAAATTCTTTGCTTTCAGAGTGATTATCTACACTATGATTCACTGGTTTTAGATGCCTCAGCAGCAACAAATACAATGATCTATTCTTGGTTTCTCCACAAAGCAGTGATTTCGACCAATATAGTTGCTGGCAGGATTACCATGAGTGCCCATGGAGAAGACAACGCTCCTCCCTAAATTTCAATAAAAGTAATAATGCTTGTTTTGTATAAAGGAACTACTGTGTCTCAAAGGCCAAACAAAACAATGACATAGACTTGATTGCATTTAAATTATTTAATCGATTCTAAGTCAGACTTTATTATAAGAGAAACATAAAATCTTCAAATCGAAATTCTTTAAAAAAGTAAACAGCCAATTAGCATACTTAAATGTAAATTTAATGTACATGAAAATAAAAATGAAATTAGAATGATTTACCTGTTCGTAAAAATTCTGGTGGAGTATAAGCTAAATTTGTGCTGTAGCTTTTTCCATCTCTGCTATTTTTCATAAGACCAAAACTGGATAATCGAGGGTCACCATCCTGCCATAATGATTTAATCAAATTCAACACCAAATCGTTTAAGTTTGTTGACACCAGAAAACAGGCCTACTTTCAAGTGGATGAGAAAAAGAAATATGAATTATAAACAAATTTGAAACTTAAGTAAACAAAAGATTGTGTAACATGAATTATAAACTAATTTGAAACTTAAATAACAAAAGATTGCGTTTGAGTGTTTAAATATTTTTCTACTCTCTATTCATAGAAAAGGGTTTACTATTATATCAACGATGATACTGATATATAATTCCCTTTTTCCTAGTCTTCAACTTCCTCCCTTAATCTCTCAAATATGGAAATCTTCATAATTAACAATTTCAGAATAAAAGACAGTAGCGATGAAATGTTTTAAAGGTGCACGTTGAAAACTTATATCAATCCAATTAGCTTCAACACCACCAAAAACAAAAAATATCTGTTTACAAACCAAATATTGTGATTGTGCCAGCTCTCCTAAGAAATCCAAAAGTTTAGAGGTAATCAAAGTGTGCCGTTAAATTAAAGAAAATTAATAGCATCAGAAAGGTATTGTATTGTTAAAGTAGAATAAGGAACAGATGTAGTATCATCCAGCAAGCTCATACTAAGATAATGGAAATAGTAAAGTTAAAATGTAACCTCATCGAAAAGAACCCTGTAAGCATTTAAATCATGATAGATATTATGGTTTTGAGAATTGCAATGATCAAGTGCTTGCGCAATATGGTAAGCAACTCTGAGACGCATTTCCCACGGGAATGGTTGTTTTTCCCAATGAAAGAGGTGCTTGGAGAGGGTATCATTAGGCATGTACTCAGCCACCAATAAGCGCTCATCTCCCTCCGCGCAACAACCAATCAAATTCACCAATCTCTTATGCCGAACTTTGCCCACACCAGCAGCCTCCGTCTATAAGTCAATGTACCAAAGATTAAAGATTTAAAAAGAAATTGAAAAAATAACTAAAAAAAGGAGCGTGCTTTGGTTACCACAAACTGATGAGGGTCGGGCCATGATTGCCTTGAGAAGCGCTTGATAGCAACCACACGATTGTTCTTGAGCTTTCCTTTGTAGACAACATTGGGAGCTTTCTCTCCACTCTCCGACACAATTAATTCGCTGCTGAAACCATTGGTGGCCGTTCGGAGTTCAGCCAGGGCGAACTCTTTGAATGCAGGCACTGGTTCCTCTTCATTAACATCACCTTCATTCATTAATTCATATTAACAAGTAGACAAAATATGATATAAAAAGAAGTAGAGAGAACGAAGGAAACGTACCTAGATCTGGGTTGGGTTCAGGAGGAGGAGGTTGTTGATCAGGAGATGGTAGATGTGCAGTTTTGGACTGAAAACAGCCCATCACTTTGCTACAAATACAATAATAGTGTTAGTTTTCTTAACATTCACATACAAGTTAGTAGTGTTAGATTGCAGAGTGTGAGATGGAGGATGTTTTGAGGGTTGACTGAATGGCTGACTTGGACGTGATGATTGATGTGTAAAGTCAAAATATAGGAACCGAGTGAAGTGAAGTTGGGTAAATTTTGTTAATCAAGACATCAAAGAGAAAAGAAGACAGGCAGAGTCACATGACAAGCTCACCAATTAACCACGTCACGTGAACTGTCTTCACTCAATACAAATTAAGTTTATCTGTTACTGTTACTAACTTATTATGNACATAGGCTGGGAGTAGGCTGAGGAAAGACCCAATTAATATAGGAAAAATGTTATCCTTACAAAGACACATACAAAAAGGGCTACAAAGTGACATTATCCAGAAGGAAAAAACAAAGGAAAAACAGAAAAAGAGAAAGAAAGAGAGAGAGAAATCATGAAAATCAAGGGTATGATTGTCTTTGTATACCTCTTTGTATGTGTTTTTGTAAAACTAGCATTGCTCTTCATATATATGAGGGAGATCATTTTATCTGTCTTTTTCAATCTGATAGACTGATAAGTGGAGTTCATATCTATTACATATCGCACGTCTCCCATATTATCTGTCCATTTCAATCTGATAAGTGGAGTTCATATCTATCTGGACCAAATTTCTCTTGTGAAGAGGAAACAAGTTACATCAATCTTAATTATTATTATTTCCAAACGTTTATATTATGTTAATCAACTCAATAACGCCGAAGAAATTTTAAATTAAATTATACTTTTCTTCAAACTTGAAATTGTCAATCTGTGCTTATCCAAGTAAAACAAAGACATCACGTGTTTCAAAAAGTTGCAACTTGCCGACAAAGGCGGCAGAAAATTTAAAAACTGATAAGCTAGTTTAGATATTACTTGGGCTTTTGTACCTCCACAATTTTCAATTATTGTATTATTAATTAGTATCACAATTTTGTATTGTAGTTGATTAAAAAGCAAAACATTTGTTGAATTCTGTGTGTAAAGAGTTAATGGAGGTCCCAAATATGTAAATATTAGCAAACCCATTTTGGTTAATTATTTGGTTTTAATTTTGCTAAAACTTTTAATACAGTATATACAGTACATGTATTAATTATGTATGGTTGAATTAATTACTGATAAGCAAGTTGGAATAAGACGTGGTGGAATTGAATAGGACGGTGGGGGTTTTCATGTTGAAACTTGAAAGAGAAATTAGACTCAAAGTCTAACCTACAAATTTGGAAGTTTGTGTAGTGACCCCACGAAAGGGACTCATTAGTCATCACGTATGACGTATCCCGACTTTCTCGCGATTGAACTTTGAAGTATTGCTATAACTTATTACTTGACTTATCTTTCCAACTTGTCCTATTTAAAAGATAAGTGACATTTAGCTGGAAATTTGGATACGACCCGTCATGAATCTGGAAATTTTTATCATTTAAATAATATATATACATAGATAACGTAATAAACATTTATAGCAAGCATTTTTATGCATTGCCAAATACTAGAATGTTCAGTTACCAACATAGGTACAGGGAGCATTTGATAGCTTTATCTGAATTCATCTTTCATTTTTAAAGAGAGCTGAACTACCCTAACTAAATAACTGTTGAATGGACTGTTGCTGGTTTACTGTGGCAAACATCCAAAAGAAAGAAAGAAAAGGACCATAATCCACATACTTCCTAGTACTAATATCTTAAAATTTAATCAACTCATACTGATAATACTGGGCTAACTTAGCTCCACCTCATCTATACATATACACGTAATTGTATAATAATATAACCACATCTCATCAGTTATTTTATACCACTTAATTTCTTGAATGCAATTCATTTTAATTACATAATTAGCAGCCATATGTGATTCCTTTGTAAAAAAAGGCAGCTATATTTTATACCAAGGTTTTAAAACCCGACCCGAAGAGTGACACGGGTCATTGGGTTGGCCAGTCGAACCAGTTCAATCATCGAGTCGAACCGTGATGTCATCATATTGATTTTAACATAATGACATCATTCTGATGTCAGCATGATATATATAAAAATAATAAATAATAAAATACAGTTCAACTGTTGGGTTGAATTGATTGGACCGACAGTTCGTAACAAAATATCTGGTTCAATTGCATTTCAAACTGGATTATTTAATATTTTTGGTTTTTAAGTCGAACCAACCTGACTCGATCATCGGTTCCCAATTCAACCGGTTGAATCGGCTGGGCTCGGTTGGGTTTTAAAACCATGTTATATACAAATGAAACACTTATTAAGTTGCGTGTGCTTGCTTCGTAGACCTTGCTGAGCTTGTATTAAAATTATTGAAATCAATTAATGTACGTATTTCCTTGTCTTCACTCCATAATCCCATAATTAGGCCACGAAGCAAGATTAAACGGTGTCAAAGTCAATATGACCCTCCCAGAAGCGTCCCAAAAGAAACAAACACTGATAAATATAATGTTAAGCTAGGGTTGCAACTAATTGAGATTAAGCTGTCCAACTAGGATTGGAGAATCAAATTAAAAAAGGAATAGCTAGGTGCATGCTTGAATTATCTCAAATCAAGACAGCTTAATCACAGCCAGTTGGGATATTCATATTATAGTTGAAAGAGACATGATTTACTTACTGCTTATGATCATGATAATATGATGCATTCTTTATCCAACAATTGTCACCCAGCTTTTTGCCCCCACCTCACCTGTTGGCTGTTCCTTCCAACACATTTCCTTTTTCTTCTCACGTTCTCTCTACCGTTCATTTTTCCCTCCCTTCCTCTATATATACACCTCCTAGTTCCTACACCCACCGCACTTCCACATTACTCCCATTTCTTTCCTAATCTCAATCTTCTTCTTCTCCAAAATCTCTCTCTCTCTTTTGTTTATTATGTTATACTTCATCAATGGATTTTTTCAACTTTTGCAACGAGGTTTGTCAATCAAATCCAAATTCTTCTTTTACACTGAAAATGCTTATATTTTCCCCCCTTCTTTCTGAAATTTATTGCGACTTTGATCATAATATATATCATTGTGAAGACTCGCCTCTTTGGCTATATTCATCAAACTTTACTGCTTGTTGCTTCTGCCATCTCCTTGTTAATACCTCTAGCCAAGCCTTTTTTTGGCTATATATTTATTGAATGATATATATGTCAAGGGGTTTTTTTGCTTCTGCATACGTGCGCATAAATGTTTGTTTAACTTCATCTTCATGCATGTAGGACCTTCCGACATCTGACTATTGGGCTTAAAACATGTTGAAGAACAAAACAATTAGATGGTCGATTCACCTCTTATTCTCTTTTGTTAAATCATGAGTTACAGAAGAAAAGAGTAACTCAATTCAAGCATGTATATATTTCTTTATAAATTAGTACACCATGTCTCACGTGCATTCTAATTTGCTACTTTTTGGGGGCCCTCTTCATAGTTTTTTTTTTTTGTTTTAAGAGGGAAGAAAACACAGTTAAAATGCTACTTTAATTAACCAAATCCTGTTTAAATTAACAAGCTATTTAGTATTTAGCTAGGGGAGGTGGACTTCACTACAGTCACTCTCATTTAGAATAGTAAAGAGGCGCATCAAATTAATCGTTATATATTTGTCTTTGGATGATTAAGGAGTAAATAACTGGTGAAAGAAAATATATGAAACGTATATGTGTCTAGCTTTAAACTTGTAATTAGAGATTCGAAGTAATAGGTGTAGTGAGTGGTTAATAATTTGTGTCGGTGATGGATGCAGAATATGTTCCTGCAAGCATGTGTATCAGTATATAGTCCAAATTCTGATTGAGAAAGTTGAAAGCTTACGAAAGGCTGATCAGGTGCAGACTGAATGATGAGTTAGGCCATGGAACATCTCTATGTGTATAGAGTGTGGTGTCTTAATAATAGCGAGGCATGTATTAGTATTAGTGTTTGGTGAAAGGTCTTTTCCTACTATGAGTATCACTCATGGCCATGGAAATTGGAATCCCATCTAGCTGTCTGCTTCTCTCACCAAGCCCTTCGGACATGGGATTCACGTACCCTTTATTTCTTTCTTATTTAAAATTCGACAACGAAAGTGGCTTCAGTTTTTGTTGTCCCATGTTCTTTTGGCAGATCGTATATCCAAACACATATATTCACTTCAGTCAATTAGGATGTACTTCTAAGTCTAAGAAAATATATAATTACAAAAAGATTTGAAAAATAATATATAATGACAACCAATAAATTACTTCAATTTTCATCATTTATGTACACTCTTCAACTTTACAACATGTAAAATCCATTACGTCTTTCATATTTTATTTATTTGATCTTATTCCGGCTGTCATTTAACATTTCGTTCACGTCATGGCTGGCTCAAGCATGCAATATTTCTCGATCGTTCTTTGCGTATTCTGAATTAGTTTTAAGACTCTATATCTAATTAATGTTGGTAAAAAATTTTCAGGGTATAGTAGAGGAGAAGATAAACAAGGAGCAAGAGGCATGTACTCTAGATGGAGCTGTTGATCGACATGGTCGTCCCGCGATCCGGGAAAGATCTGGAACATGGATTGCTGGAATTCTTATCTTAGGTAATTAATTATTGATGATATTTATGTATGGGCCAATATCTTAAGTTTTATTTTTTAATTATCGATGGTAGACTGTGAAAGTTATGTTATTGTTATGGTCCGCCATTTTTTCATATATTATAATGTGATTGCTTTTAAATTTTAGATTAGACGTACGAAAAAATGATATATATTTATGTATATGTACAAACGATTTCTCTTAATACCATTGTTTTATATTGGCAGCTAATTAATATGGGTAGTTAAGCATTATCATATATTAAAGAAATTCTCTTTTAATAATATTTATGTTAATTGATTCGTTTTTCTGAAAAAAATTCAGTGAATCAAGGACTGGCCACGTTGGCATTCTTTGGAGTAGGTGTGAACTTGGTACTGTTTTTGACAAGGGTGTTGGGCCAGAATAATGCTGAGGCGGCAAACAATGTGAGCAAATGGACAGGCACCGTCTATATGTTCTCATTGCTTGGCGCCTTCCTCAGTGACTCTTACTGGGGAAGGTACAAGACTTGTGCTATCTTCCAGGCCATCTTTGTCATTGTAAGTTGCTTATACTTAACAATTTACATTAATAATTATACTGTAACTACTGTTTCCTAAATTAACTCTTCATTTGTAACTGCAGGGACTTGTATCATTATCAGTGTCAACCTACGCATTCTTACTGAAGCCCAGTGGCTGTGGCGATGATAAAACTCCATGTGGATCTCATTCAAAAATCCATATTACACTGTTCTATCTCTCTATATACTTGATTGCCCTAGGAAACGGAGGGTACCAACCCAATATAGCTACATTTGGGGCGGATCAGTTTGATGAAGAGGACCCCAAGGAAGGGATATCGAAAATAGCCTTCTTCAGCTACTTTTACTTGGCTTTGAACCTTGGCTCTCTCTTTTCAAATACTATATTGGGATATTTTGAGGATGAAGGGATGTGGACGCTGGGATTTTGGGCTTCAGCTGCCTCTGCTACTGTGGCATTGGTCCTGTTTCTGGTTGGAACTCCCAGATACAGGCATTTTAAACCCAGTGGCAATCCTCTAGCCAGGTTTTGCCAAGTGGTGGTTGCAGCAACAAGAAAATGGAAGGTCCAGATGACTCCAGGTGATGAGGATCTCTTTGAGGTCGATGTAAACGAAAAATCCAAGAGTGGGGCTAGAAAGATTTTCCACTCTCAAAGTTTCAAGTAAGTTATATATTATAGTCCACTCAACTTCTAGAATCATATATAGATGGATGTTGGTTAATTAATTGGAGTTATATAATTATGATCAGGTTCTTGAATAGAGCGGCAGCCATCACATCGAACGATTACATTGACGAAGAGAATGATGCCAGCAATATTAATCCCTGGCGTCTTTGCACGGTGACCCAAGTGGAAGAAGTTAAATGCATACTGAGACTCCTGCCAATTTGGTTATGCACAATACTTTACTCAGTAATTTTCACCCAAATGGCATCACTTTTTGTGGAACAAGGAGCTGCTATGAAAACAAACATTTCAAGATTTCACATCCCTCCAGCGAGCATGTCTAGCTTTGAAATTCTGAGTGTTGCAGCTTTCATATTTATATATAGGAGAGTTGTTGATCCTCTAGTTGCGAGACTAAGAAAGACAAAGTCAAAAGGTCTGACAGAGCTTCAGAGGATGGGAATCGGTCTTGTGATAGCAATAGCAGCAATGGTATCAACAGGAGTTGTAGAGATATTCAGGTTGAAGTATGCGAAGAAAGAATGTAGGAATTGTGAAAGCGCAAGTTCAATGAGCATATTTTGGCAAATTCCTCAGTATGTACTGATAGGAGCATCAGAGGTATTTATGTATGTGGGTCAATTAGAGTTCTTTAATGGTCAGGCACCAGATGGATTAAAGAGTTTTGGAAGTGCACTTTGCATGACATCGATATCTCTGGGAAATTATGTAAGTAGCTTGCTTGTAACAATTGTGATGAAAATATCAACCAGAGATGATATGCCTGGTTGGATCCCAGGAAATCTTAACAAAGGTCATCTAGACAGATTTTATTTTCTTTTAGCAGCTTTAACAGCTGCTGATCTCCTCGTCTACATCATCTGCGCTAGATGGTATAAGTATATCAAATTTGAGGAAAGGAGTTGTAGGGGCCAACACAATATCATCACCACTCTGCAGGCTGATCTAAGAGTTTGAACTTAATCTATCTTTTTAATTAAATCACTTAGTGCAAGGGCTTTTCCTTTTGCCATGAAACTTGGAGAAATGCATGCATTTTTCATTTCTCTCAGTTGAGCGCAAGGCTTTTATTTATTATGATAAGCAAGTTGAAAGTGTCTTCTGTAACCATAGTATCTTTTATTTGTATTTTAATTCTAATATCGCTTTACCAATTTTCCTGTTTGCCTTTTAAGTTTAAACTATAATATTCTTTCATCGTCGGTGATTGAATGGGCGCCAGTCCAAGATTAATCTAATGAGCTAGGAGACAGGACAAAAGAATGGACCCTATCACTCCTTTTATTGACCAAATTAAAGGGAAATTCAAGGAACATTATATAAATATATAAAAAGTAAAAGGAGTTTCGCCAATTCACCATGGCCATGGCTTTGATTTTCTAATTCGCCATGTAAAAGTGAGTAATTTTAAAGTTATCATTGCAAATTGGTGGCAGAGGATAAATGAATTATGATATATAATATCTATATATATTCTAATTCTGTTTATATGTACAAAAACTAAATATGATTAGTTTCTTGGAATTTAAATTTGACACAATGTTTCAATGAGTAGTTATTTTTTAACTATTCAATTACAATTGATAATAAACCATAAATTTAAGTTAAAATAAGTTAAACCATATAAACGTATGAATTTATTTATTCAAATACCCAAAAAAACAAAAAATTGTTTATTAAAATAGGACAAAAAAATTGGTGACGCTGACGCAAAACAAAAGCAGAAGAAAAATGAAATGACATCATCAGCGCTGAGCAGGGACTTCTCCTCTCCTCACTCCTCTTTGTACATGTACATAGCCCATTGGGCCGAAGTGAGAGAGCGGGTAGGCTATGCTATTTCCCAAAGAAAAGCCCAAGCCAGTGGCCCATTATCATAGCTCAGTCCACTAATTTTCATATATTAATTCACAAAATTAAAAAAAAAAAAAAAAAAAACAGAATATAGAAACTGTGAACGGGTTTCTCTTTCTCTAACACAAATCTCTTGTTGATGTTGATTTCGCTCTCTTACGAAGTAAGGAATGGTTTTAATTTGTGATATTGGCTTATATTTGTGAGTTTATTTGCTTTATTTTCTTTTCCAATGATAGTCAAGAAGCGGCATCAACTTAAAATTAGGCATTTTGGTTTCTGATAGTTCGAACGGAGTTGCAATCACTAATTCACAAAAGAGTTGAAGTTTCATTTTCTATATAATTAGTTTATTGTATTAGATTCTCCTCACTTTCAGCATTTTAAGGGTTTGTATTATAGACGAAGCTTTGTTGATTGTTTGCCATTTTCATTTTGTTAATCTTGTTTGCAGTGAATTATAAGTGTGAAGATTTTCTGATTATGCATTCTCAAATTTTTCTTTTTTATTGTGATTGATTGTGAAGGATGAATGGTGTTTTGAACATTTTGTTCCCAGAGTTTTCTGACATCCCTTAATTCATACCATTTCTTTGTATTTTTTATTTTGTTTTATCCTATAAGCGCAAGACTATTTACAAGTTTTTGTAGTAAGCTTGGCTTACAAAATTAATTAGGGTTGAGGTGAAGGAGGTCAAATGATTCGATGCACAATTTAATATTGAAAATATTCTACAGGGAAAATCAGAGAGCCCACTTGTCCACAATTGGTTCAATTTCAGCTCCAACTCAACTAGAATATGACAATGAGACACAGAGCTGTGGCAACATTGCTGAATCTGTTAAAAAGCCTAAGGAAGGGGTTTCCAAAAGCTAGTCCAAATCAGCAATTGCCATCATTGAGACGTGCTTTCTCTCTATATGATCAAATCAATCTCATCGATAATGTTCCTAAAGATCAGCTCCGCTTTCAAGGGTTTCCTGTTTTCTCGATACCTTTCTCTTTCTCTCGCTCTTTCAATATATATAAAAACTAGTCTTCTTTATCAAAATCTTCATATTTAGTATTGAAGATATATTAGTTTTAGCTTCAGTCAGCTCCAGTCCAGCTCATCAGTTTGACTGCCAGCTCAGCATACTAATTTGTAGAATTGGTTAAAGTTGTGTTAGTTTATTGGTGTAATAAGTTTGTTACGATTAACCACAGTTAGTGTACTCCATTTATTTGTAATTTTTTTCTAGATCTTGAATAAAATTCTTCTTCATTAAACTCTTTGTAGAGAAGTTAATATAGTATCAGAGAGCTAGGTCTCGATCTTTGAATTAGAGGAAGAAGATGGTTGAATTCGTTCATCAATCTTGGTCGATTTTGTTTTGATTCAAATGCTCCAGGTTAGTAAGCTGGAAATTAGCTTCTATCAGTTGGAAATTGAGTTGAAATCTAAGTCGAAAATAGCTTGTTTTCAAGTTGAAATTTGTTAGATTTGTTTAACGGCAAGCTTTGTTCATTTCAAATTGATTGTCAATTACAAATTGGAATCTTCCTCTTGTTTCTTCCGAAGCCTAAAATAGTGAGTTACTGAGGTTTTTTCCTTCACAATGGCAAATACTAGTTCTCATATAGATCCAAATTCCCACTATACATACACTCTTCAAACACACCTAGTACAATGCTGCTGATAGAGCAACTCACAAGTACAAAAAATTATGGTATCTAGAGTAGAGCTATGATAGTTTCACTACAAGCCAAGAACAAATTAGGTTTTGTAAATGGAACATGTAAGAAGCCATCAAATTCAATTTTAGGCGCACAATGGGAGAGATGTAATTCTCTTGTCTTAGCTTGGATTTTTAACATAGTTTCGAAAGAAATCTTCAATGGAATTGTGTATTCCACCAGTGCACATCAAGTATGGCAGGATTTGCAGGAGCAATACCACAAGGTGGGTGGAACTAGGATTTATGGAATTCACCGGGAGATTGTCAATGGCACACAAAGCACTATGTTAATGGCGAATTATTATAATAAGTTGAAGGCATCATGGGATGAGATGAGTTCTATGATCAGTTTACCACCACCGGACAGTGAATTAGCTAAGGCATACTTGGAACACTTAAAACAACAAAGGCTATTGTAGTTCTTAGTGGGGCTTAATGATACATATTAGATGGTAAGGAGTCAGATACTCTTGATGTCTCCATTACCTTCAGTTAAACAAGCTTACTCGATTATCAGTCACGATGAGAGTAAGAGGATTTTGGTGGGAGCTAATACTGGATCAGATGTGACAACTGCTTTATATGCACAACATACACAGAAGAATTCTAAGTACAAAGGCAAAAAACCCTACATAGAATGTGACTTCTGTCATTTGCCAGGTCACAAACGAGACACCTGTTATAAAATACATGGGTATCCAACTGACTTTAAAGGAAAGATGAATAGATCAAAGGGAAAATCATCTGCTAATCAAGCACAATCACAATCTATTGTCCAAGCGCCTACTGTCTCTACTGATTCTGAGAAGGATTCACTTGGAACAATCTTCTCAGCTGAGCAATATTCACAGCTTCTTCAGCTGCTCGGCAAAGAAAATGTGTCAGCCTCAGCAGATGTAGCAGGCATTGCCACATCTACTTCTCTTCTTTCTTGTTACAATGAAATTGAAAATTGGATAATAGACTCAGGGGCAACATACCACATGACCAGTAGATTGTCAAGGTTGAAATCTCCTATTGACATGGATTCTAGCCCACACATTTATGTTGGCCTACCTAATGTTACAAAAACTAGGATTAGACACACTGGTTCTATTCATTTGGATGAAAGAATTAGTCTGGATTGTGTTCTGCATTTGCCGGATTTCAAGTATAACCTGTTTTCATTTTCCAAATTCACTACCTCTAATAACTATGCTATTACATTCTACCCTGATTTTTGCTTAATCCAGGACCTCTGGAGTGGCAAGTTGAAGGGGATTGGTAGACAAAGCCAAGGCCTGTATTTCTATGCTCCTTGTACGCAGTCCATTCTACAAAATTCCTATGACATTCTTGCATTGGCCAAAAATGATTTCTACTAATACTGTTTGTAATTCAGTAATGAATAATGTTTCTAGTTTTACTTTGCAAAAATGTTTCTCTTAATTCATGTACATATTTCCATGTTTGGCATCAAAGGTTGGGACGTGTACTAAATTTAGTTTTTAAACAAATGTTGAAAACCTTACCAGTTGATGACTCTTTTCATTGTACAATTTGTCCATTAGCAAAACAAACTCGAATTCCTTTTCCATTAAGCAAAATATTTCAAACAATGCTTTTGATCTTTTACATTTAGATGTATGGGGACCATATAAAATACCTACTTTTGGCAATGCTAGATATTTTTTCACAATTGTGGATGATTGCACAAGGATTACTTGGCTTTTTTTAATGCAATTCAAATATGATGTATTTCAAGTGTTACAACAGTTTTTAAATATGGTCCAAAATTAGTATCATGTGATTCCCAAATGTCTTAGATCAGATAATGGGTTAGAGTTTTTCAATAAAAATTGCCAAGAGTTGTTGCAAAAGTTAAGTATTCAACATCAAAGCTCCTATGCTTACTCTCCACAACAAAATGGTGTTGTGGAAGGAAAGCATAGACATATCTTACAAGTGGCCAAGGCATTGAAGTTCCAATCCAATTTACCACATTCACTTGGGGTCATTGCGTTAAAACAACCATTTATTTGATTAATAGATTTCCCACCACAGTGTTGCGAGGTCTTTCTCCTTTTGATTTTTTTTTTTTTTTTTGGCAAATCTCCTTCACTAGCACACTTGAAAGTATTTGGTTGTTTAGCTTATTCTACAATTCTTCCTCCTACGGATAATTTTTTTCCAAGATCCACCCCATGTGTGTTTGTAGGAGATTCTTTAGAAAAGAAAGATTATTTACTGTACAATTTGGATACACATGCTATTTAGGTCACTAGAAATGTTGTCTTTTATGAGCATGTCTTTCCATTCAAATTATCCACTACTAGTAAGACTGTCTTTCCCTTAGACATTTTCTTAGAAACTGACTCATCTGAACCCTATCCACAATCTGGACAATTCTCTACTCCAATCACAGAACCAGATGTGCCCTCTAGTTTACCCTATAGTAGACTCCTCTGCTACAGCAACCAGCCCTAATCTTGCACCTAATTCTGCCAACCTAGGAGCACCTCCTCCTGTGTCTTTAAGAAAATCACAAAGAGTCTCCAAACCACCCATTTGGCCTACAAATTTTCACTGTCCTACACTTCCTTCTTCCTCACAAACTCATCTAGTCAAGTATCCAATTTCAGATTGCCTTTCCTATGACCATCTTTCACCTCAATACCAAGTTTATCTTAGCAAAATGTCCAGTTTGACTAAACTTGCCAGTTTTTTTTCAAGCTTCCAAAGATCCTAACTAGATTGAAGCTATGTCCAACGAGATCAAAGCCTTAGAAGACAATCACACCTAGTCCTTGGTTCCTTTGCCTCCTAGTAAGCATCCAACTGGATGTAAGTGGGTGTACAAATTGAAATATAATGCTGACGAAACCTTGGAGAGGTATAAGGCTAGATTAGTAGCCAAGGGTTATACACAACAAGCAGGGATTGATTATGAGGAAACATTTTCCCCTATTGTGAAAATGGTATTAGTGAGGACTATTTTATCTCTTGCTTCCATCTATGATTGGCCATTGTATCATCTTGATGTAGATAATGCTTCCTTACAAGGGGATTTAACTATGGAAATTTTTATGACCTTGCCTCAAGGATTTCATAAGCCTACTGCCCCAAACATTGTTTGCAAATTGAACTAGTCATTATATGGTTTAAAGCAAGCTTCCAAGGCCTAGAATTTTAAGCTTACTATAACCTTAGTTCAAGGAGGTTTCTCTCAATCTAAGTCTAATTATTCTTTATTTGTTAAGAAGCATGATACTCAAATGGTGGTAGTTTTAGTCTATGTAGATGATATAGTAATTACGGGCAACAGTTCAGAGTTGATAGCTCATACCAAGAAATTGCTTCATTCTCATTTCAACCTGAAAGATTTAGGTCTATTAAGATACTTCCTTGGTTTAGAGGTAGCAAGATCAACTAAGGGCATCACTGTTTGTCAAAGAAAGTATTCTTTAGAATTGATTTCCACTAATAATTTATCTAGAGCTAGGCCTTCTCTTATTCCTCTTGATTAGCATAAAAAATTTACTTCATCAAATTATGACAAAAAGTTTGCTATTTTTGGGGATCCTCTACTGCCTGATGCTACCATTTATCAACAACTCATTGGAAAGCTTCTTTACTTATGTATGACACGTCCAGATTTGAGCTATTCAGTTAGTTTATTAAGCCAATTCATGCATGCACCTAAGGTGTCTCATATGCACGTTGCCTTGAAGATTGTTAAATATATTAAACATGCTCCTAGTTTGGGCTTATTTTTCCCATCTGATAACACAGTTCAGCTTAATGCTTATTGTGATTCAGATTGGGCCTCCTATTTGATTACTTGGAG
Source organism: Pistacia vera (assembly GCF_008641045.1). NCBI lineage: Eukaryota > Viridiplantae > Streptophyta > Magnoliopsida > Sapindales > Anacardiaceae > Pistacia > Pistacia vera. Next base: position 877,796 of record NW_022196095.1, read on the forward strand.
ATTAGTCACTGGGTTTTGTGTGTTTTTGGGGAAGTCTCTTTTGTCTTGGAAGTCTAAGAAGCAAATTATAGTCTCAAGGTCTTCTTTAGAGGCAGAATACAGGGCCATGGCTTCTACTGTATCTAAAATTGTTTGGCTCCGACAATTATTTTCTGATCTTGGTTTTCCTAGTTCAGCTCCTATCCCTCTTTTTTGTGATAAACAGTCAGCTTTGCATATAGCCTATAATCCCATGTTTCATGAACATACCAAGCATATTGACATTGATTGTCATATTGTTCACGAGAAGATACAAGCTGGTCTTATTCAGACTAAATATGTTCCTAGTAATGAGCAGAGGGCTGATATCCTTACTAAATCTCTTGGCAGTCATTTACATCATCATTTTCTTTCCAAGATGGGAGTGTTTAATATTTATCACTTAACACCTTGAGGGGAGGTATTGAAGATATATCAGTTTCAGCTTCAGTCAGCTCCAGTCCATCTCATTAGTTTGACTTCCAGATCAGCATACTAATTTGTAGAATTGGTTAAAGTTGTTGTGTTAGTTTACTAGTGTAATAAGTTTGTTACAGTTAACCATAGTTAGTTGAGCTGAGTTAGTACTTAAGTAAAGTGTACTCCATTCATTTGTAATTTTTTTTCATATCTTGAATAAAATTCTTCTTCATTAAACTCTCTGTAGAAAAGTTAAGATTTAGCTTAACTTCTTTTATCATTCGTTTTTCCAGCTACACTGACACTAGCTTCACGGTGAATGGCGTACATTATGAAGGTAGCCTACTCTATGTTGGAAATTTGCTTATGTCTTGGACTCCCAAGAAGTTCTTTGAGATTACTGACAGGGGAATACAGTTTGAGTAAACAGATATCGAACCCTAAAGAATAACTAGTTATCAACTACCAAAATAAACTATCCTATTACTATTTGATCAATCAAACCTTTAAGGAATGAATCAAACTAAAATTAACAAATTAAAAGAAAACTAAAAACTAAAAGGAAACTGAATTTATATAACACGTTGGTTGTAAGGCAATAAGACTAAACCTAGAGCACATGTTTCACACCAATTTACTCCTATGTATTGATAATTAATGCTAACAATGTTAAGCTTTTTCTACAATCTAGAATTCCAATAACTTTCTCTTGAACAATTACCGAATTAACCATTTATTATTAACCCAAGATATCTCTAAATTGGATTAAAGTTTTAAGAGATCATTACGCACTATGAAATTTACCAAAGCCTCATAGATCGCGGTAACCTATCTTAAGCGTTTGCTCAATCTATGATTTTATTATATTAGATTAACTAGATTTATCTTTCAATCTCAACCTAGTCCATTAAATCAATCAACTCCTAGGCTTAAAAAGAAGCAGTAAGAACCATAATAAAACTTAGAAAAGATATGCTTAACAAACATTAACAAAAATCCATCAATACATATTCATAAATTGGGCTACATCTTAGCCCTAAAAACTATATTTAGTTCATAATTGAATGAAAAGAAACAACCATTGTAAAAATAATAAACATGAGATAAATATAAAATTAAAAGAAAACTCCTCTAATTGATAATCCAAAACTCCAAGAATGGATGCTTTGATCTTCCCAATTACGGCTCCTCTTCTTTCTCTAGTTTCTCTTACCTTCCAATCTCCTTCAAAACTAACTAAAGACTTTTATTTATAGTGCTAGGGTTTGTGGGTTGAACAGGAAGAAGTTTAATGCAACTAAAACAAGTGAAATTCAGACCAGGCTTTACACTGCCCATATAGGCCCACTCTCCAATGGCAATCGTTCTTCCCATCCAACGAGTCCATTATCTTTAGAATTCAAACAAAGTCATAAAAAGAAATTGTAGCTCTCTGAATAAGCTTTCCAACCTATAAGAATCGTCTAATTTCGATTTCTATAGCTCAAGTTATGATCAAACCATTGAAGCATGTTCATCTTTGAAGAAATTCCAAGATTCGAATCTCATCTTTCAAAACACCATAACTTTCTCATTTCAACTCTAATCTGTTTGTTCCTAGCCGTCACCAATTTAGTCACCAACAATTATAATTTATGACCTGAAAATACTCAAAATACACATATGATCCCATAAAAGGTATTTATGAAATAATTAACTTAAATTTCGCATTTAAAACTAATTTTCCCACAAATAATCTAAATAAATTACTAACTAAACACGTATTTTCAAGCTCGTATCATTGCTCCAAATAGGTATCCATATACCTTATTTCTTTTGCTTCAATAACTCTATGGAAGCTGATTTTTATGTGCTATTATTTGGATCACAATGAATACAACTTACATATCTCCAACAATTTCATTAAGATACATTTGCATATGATAGCCACAGGATTTATTATTATTATTTTTAGTAAGAGCACAAGATATAAAATTAAAAATAGTCTTTGAGTTCTTTGAATGACTGATTATGACAAAGTGTTTCGTGTAGAGTGGGAATCTAAGCTTGTAGTGAAAAGTAAGGTAATTGTGGGAGGAATGTATTTATCTCACATACACTTCTATTTTTGACTTTATAATTTTCATCATAGACATTGAAATGAAAGATATTTCAGATACAGCCTTTTCACTTTACCAAAATAATGATATATCAGAAGTGCTGCTTTTATTGATGTCTCATTGTTGGATATTATTGTCACGATAGCCTATAGTTTAATATATATATATATTTTTTTTTTTTTTTTTTTTTGTTGTGAGACATACAGAAAAAATAAAAAGGTCGATCATCTCAGATGTTGATTTATTCTCATAAGATTATCTCCCAATGGATTGCTTGAGAGTTTTCTGCTGCAACTTCTTTTAGCTTGAAAGAGAAGTCATTTATGTTTTTCTGAACTGGTACCTAATGTCGAATTATTTTTTTTATCTTGTGCAGCTTATCGATTTTCCAACTATTGCGTCCAATTCCAGGTGAGATTCCAAACTTTATCTTTATGAAGAGGAAATATGATGCTGAACTGGAAAATTGATAATACTTTCTATCCCAATAATCTAATCTCCTGTTGGAGGTTGAAAATTATTTTATCAGGTTATATCCCTTGAATACTAAAAGTTGTGACATGCCCAACCTTTCCACCACTAGTTTTGTGTACTTAATCCTGGCAAAATCATTTTTTTTTTTTTTTTGCTATTAAATAGTTGAAAGTGCTTTGGTTTAAATTTTTCTTGCTCTCAGACTATTTGATTAATAAATTTTTAGTATCAGATCTTGGTTGGGGGGACTATCTTTGATGTTATTATGTTATATCTCTCTTATTTATTTTGTTGCTGTATCTCGAGGACTGAAAAAAAAATGTTTTTTTTGTTCCCCATTTCACTGAACTTTCATTCATGATAATTTGTTTTAGAAATTTTCGTTCTTGGCTGTGGAAGGCACATTGAACCTGTGGATTCTGAACTTCGGCGATTCATTTTGTCTACTGGCATGAAGTTAGGAGCCGTTGACTCGGTATTTTCTAGTTAGCTTGTGGAATTTTGAGATTAGAGATGTTGAAGCTTAAAGAGAGTATTGGGGAGAAAGAAATAGCATGAAAATTTTATTAACTGAACTTTTTATTGACACAACTTAAGTATCAAAATACAGCTGACTTCTCTTTATATATGCAGAGAAGTTCAGCTGAAGTTCTACAAATAAAGAGAAGAAAAGGGAACTGGTCAAAACGACACAGTTTTCGTAAAACTGAATCTGAAGTTTAAAAACGACAGTGTTTTAGGCTTTAGACTTGGCCCAGGTTTGCCTTACTGACAGCCGCCCTCAAGCTGAACTACTTTGTAGCTTCAGCTTGCCAATTCAGCTTGTAACTAACAGCCTCCCTCAAGCTGAACAACCTTGTAGCTTCAGTTTGCCAAAAAAAAAAAAAAAAAAAAAAAAAAAAAAACAAGAAAGGCAAGACTTAAATTCTGCTTTTGCCCTGTAACTGTAAATCTAAGACATTCCTTAAATTTGTTGAAACGTAAATTCTGCAGACATTCTTAAATTTGTTGAAACATAAAATCTTCTTCTTTTGAATCTTCTTAAATTGCTGCAATGGTTGACCTTCTTCGAACTGGTAAGAATTCAAGCTAATAACTAGCTACTACCTGTTGGAGACCCCTGCCTGTGAACTACTGCAATAAACTAAATAAGCAATTTTACACAACATAGTAGAATCAAACTTCAGTCAGTTGCATCCGACTTGAGTAAACTAAGAGTTCAGGAGGCTAAGAGAACTTCTGAGCAGCTGAGATTTTAAGCAGATCAGTAACTTACAAGCTGAAACACATCAATGAACCACCACATAATGCCAACATTAATTAATCACTGCTTTAGACAGCAGCAACTCATTGCTTCATTGTAGCTAATACTACAGCTCTTCATAGGATTTCAATAAAAGAAAAGAAGCACTATAAACATTTAATCAACATTTTAATTGCAACACGATTTAACAGTCAACTTTGCCTTTAGTTCTTCAAATTGAGCAGCAGGAAGAGGCTTGGTGAGTATGTCTGCAATTTGCAACTTAGAAGGTACATACTGAACAGTAATCTTATGAGCTAATACTTGTTCATGAATATAGTGAGTGTCAATTTCTATGTGTTTGGTATGAGCATGAAAGACCGGATTCGAGGCCAAAGCTCCAGCACTCACATTGTCACACCATATGACTGGAGTTTTGTTGAAGGATAGTCCTAATTCAGTAAACACAGTATTTAGCTAAGCAATTTCAGTGGATGTGTGTGCAAGTGCCCTATACTGGGCTTCAGTAAAGGAAAGAGCCACTACTTTTTGTTTTCTAGAGCTCTATTGGATTAAGTTGGGACCTAGAACACACAATATCTACTAGTTGACCTCTATCTTTTATATTACTTCCCCAATCAGCATCAGCATAACATTCAATTTGAAGAGAGATAGCATGAGTGATTTTTAGCCCATGGTCTTTAGTACCCTGAATATACTGCAGGACTCTATTGCAAGCTTCCCAATGAAGGGTGGTAGGAGCTTGTAAGAATTGACTTAACTTATTAACCGTAAAGCTCAGATCTGGTCTGGTTAAAGTTAAGTATTGTAAAGCTCTTACAGTACTCCTAAACAGGCTAGGATTAGAGAATAATTCACTATCTTCTAGAAACAGTCTTGCACTAGTAGCCATAAGAGTGGAACATGCATTGGCTTTTAACATATTTGTCTTGGCAAGCAAATCAGTAGCATATTTGGATTGTTTTAAATGTAAACCAGTGGCTGTTCTTGTTGCTTCCAACCCCAAAAAATAATTGATTGAACCAAGTGTCTTGAGTGCGAATTGGTCATTCCTGCACCAATTGTTTTATATAGGACAGATCTTAACCAGTTAACAATATGTTGTCAACATAAACTAAAATGTAAACAACTTGACCATTTTGATGAAGGATGAACAAACTCAAATATGATACAGAGTTAATGAAACCTTTCTACAGAAGAGCTTGTTTAAGCTTATCAAACCAGGCCCTTAGAGCCTGCTTAAATCCATAAAGGGCTTTATTTAACTTGCAAACTGAAGTTGGTTGTGTGGCATCTTCAAAACCAAAAGGTTGAGTCATATAAACCACTTCATTTAGTGTACCATTGAGGAAAGCATTGTTTACATCCACCTGCTGGATATCCCAATTGTTTGTCACTGCCAAGGTAAGGATAATTCGTATTGTGGAAGGCTTGATTATTGGACTAAAGGCTTCAAAATAGTCGAGGCCGGAGGTTTGTTAAAAACCTTTGGCTACAAGCCTTGCCTTATACTTTTGGAGGGACCCATCGGCATTGAAATTTGGCCTAAAGATCCACCTGTTCCCTACAACATTCATTTCCAAGGAGAATGGGACAAGGGTCCAGGTATGGTTGGCAATTAGAGCATCATATTCTACTTGTGTAGCTGATTTCCACTCATTGCTAGACAAGGCTTCTTGGACAGTGCTTGGTTCAGGCATTATGGGGAAAGCAACTAGTAATGTTGTTTTGGGAAGAGCAGCAGATTTGGCTTTTGTAATCATGGGATCCGTGTTTGTGGGAACATCTAAAGAGCTTGGAATGACAACAAACTTGAAAGGATTCATATCAATTTCAATGGAACAGGATGGTTCTGGTCTGTAAAAATCGTGTATGGCTGGTTCTATTCTTTGATAATTGTGTAGAGCTGTTTCTGGTTTGGAATAGTTGTGGAGGGTTGGTTCAGGTTTGTGAAAATTATGTAAGGTCTAATAATATGGTGAAGGATTATGGAATAGGGTCGAATGATATGGGGAAGGATTAGGGAGTTGTGAAGTTGTTAGGTCTATTGTGATTGTACCAGGCAGTGTTTTTGATGGCAGAGATGCAATGGATGATGGTGATTGATAAGATACAGGCGTAATAGATGGAGAGGAGAGTGAATCCTTACCACTTTTTGGAGGAGAATCATTTAAAGAATAGGCTACTCCAGGAGGATCAAAGCTAGCTGAGCAGGAGGGATTATGAATGGAAATGAAGTTGTTAGAGTAAATGCCTTAGAGCCAATCAATTATTGTAAAATTGACTCTGTAATAAATGTTTATTTATCAATAAAAGGCATATTCTTTTATATCGTGTATGTAATGATATATGTCCTTAGGATGATAGAACCGTGATGAGGATATCAAGTGTTTCAAATATTGATAGTGAGAACCCTATGATCACATATGGTGGTCATTCTAGAAACGTCTGCAGCCCCAGTATTATTCTGATCAAGGACACATATAATACGGTAAGACTATCATAGTGTTGAACGACCTTGTCAAAAGGCAGTGACTGATCTCACTTGTCAAGGTTGTTTGCCGACAACCTGGTGCAACACATGGGTGCCTATTAGAGGCAAGTTCACTGGACAGACCCATCAGAGGATTCCATATGGATGGTAACCCTAGTGTTTATGGAATAAATCCTTTAACGGATGGTGGCGCATGTGATCCTTAGACTTGATATCACCGGAGCACCTTTTGTACCAATTGGTGTAGTTTGACTCTAACCTAACATAGTTCTATTCAGAGCTATCACTATGGTAGTGATTGACTATATTGAGAAGTGTATCGAGACTATGGTGGATTGACAAAGGATTCATCACTCTTAGTTACGGGAGAAGTTATTTCATTGGGTAATTCAGTAAATGGCAATGACACTAAATCTGTGGCCACAATGGGATTGAGTTGATGCTCAATCCAATTTAATATTCTTGTCATTGGTCCAGTAACTGAATACAAACATGTCGAGGATATCTAAGGTTGACGCTATTTCTGTACCTCAGTCTCGATGAGATAACAGTTGATGAAAGGATTTTATTGCACGGTAACCAAACTGTTGACAAGCTACGGTTTCTTTGAATCCGAATCTATCGGGTGGCCATGATGCCTTGCTAGGGGCCAATCTTGGTCTGTGTATAGTGAGACGATTAATTGGTGTTAATCGCGATACTACTTATTGCCGATATGATAAGGAGCCTACGGGTTACACACTTAGAAGATAATTTAAGAATCAATTTGTGAGGAGGGTATTTTCGTCTTTCAAGATGAAATGGTATTTTGCTAATCTCATAGTACAATTAAATTTGCTGAGGTTGTTGCTTGTATATAATTTTAATATTAAAATTAAATTAGTGAGATTATATTTAAATACATCTCTGTATATATTTAAATGAATTATTATTATTAATTAAATGTTATTATATTATTATAAATTAATTGATTTTAATTATAATAATAATTAATTAATTAAAATACCATAAATAGTGTGTTTGGTTGCAAGGGTGAACTAGGGTTGGAGCCCATGGCTATTCTTAAGTGGAATAGGGTTTTAATTGTTACACTATATAAGTGCAACTTAAAAATTAAAACTAGAAATTATTCATTCAATTAAAACCCTAGCCACCCTCTCTCTCTCTCTCTCTCTCAAGAAGAAAACTTTTCTTGTTCTCCTATCTCTCTCTCTCTCAAGAAGAAAACTTTTCTTGTTCTTCTTTCTTGATTCTTGAAGCCCTTGATTGTTCTAGCAAAATAATCAAGGGTTATGCGGATTATCTTCGTGTGGACTTCCCTGAGTGCAATCCTACTTTGGATCAATTGGCAAAAAATCACGTGAACAATAGACAATGAACAGTAATTGTGAACAGTGTTCCTATCCGAAATCAGAGATATTCAAAGGAGCCTCCAAGCGTATGTAAGTATTCTAATCCTTGAATGGATTTACTTTATACAGATTTTTGTTTATAAACATGTAAACAGTATAATCTATACTCGAATCTAGGCAAGAAAGGAAATTGATTTACCTATTAAATTTTTGTTTTTCGCTGCGTATGGTAGATCAATTACTTACAGTGGTATCAAAGCCTCGGGTATTAGATTATATTGTTTAATTGATGTTTGATAACATGTATATTTGTTTGATAACATGTTATTGCATGATTTGAAGTGTTTTTTTAAATCTGGAACAATTTTGTATGTGGAATGTCTTAATTAATCAATTGATTAAATAATGTGTTGATTGAATGTGTATTGGTTGGTTGGTGTCTTGGTTGAGTGTTTAAGCATTCAATTTGATTTGGATCCATGTCATTATGTGAAAAATTGCAAAAGACATTACTATGCCTGATTCACTGTTTTGCGGCATTAGCCACCGCGAAATAACACTTCGCCACGGCGAGATGCAAAAAGTGAATCTGGCTACGGCAAAGTAAACCTTCGCCGTGGCAAAATTCCAGAAAAGTAGATCTAGCCACGGCCAAATAAAACTTCACCGCGGCATAAAACTCTCTGGAACGATTTGTGTTTTCTGGCGGGAAAATAAAACTTCGCCGCAACGACCATGTGTGCATGAACTTCGTCGCAGCAGGAAACCTACTGTTCCATTTTTGCTTTCCATTTTTCGCACAGGGGCTAAATTATAGTTTTTTGAACCTTTAAAGCCAATATTCATTTTGTACGTTTAAGGTAGTAATTTGATAATTCAACCCACCCAATTCAAAAATTGATTGTTTTTTAATGTATGCAATGTTTTTGTTTGATAATTGCATGGTGCCCGGTACATGAGCCTTAGACCTATTGTTTATAGGGTTTGTTGTAATTTTTATAAACAAATAGGACCTACGTGTCCTGCCTCTCTCTCTTAAATCTCCATGTATTTCTTCTCCTCATCTCACTCCCCTCGTATGTAATGCAAGGTTTCTATTTTATTGATGTAAATTAGAATATGATTTTTATTATAAAATTATTTGTAATGATTATGAAGAAGAAATGAAGGAGCTATGAAGAGGAATAACTTGAAGACCCAAGATTTACTTTTAAACCCTAGGTTAACCTACGATTCCTCTAGGCTTAAGAAAATCGGTTTTAGTGGGCCATGTACCGACACGTTTAATTTTCTTTTAGAATGCATGCTAAGGTTGAATGTTCAATAACATGTCAAATAATGTCATTCTAACAAAGATAATAATCTGGTGAGACATTAAATAAAAACCCTCAAATAAGATATATTAAGTCACGTATGTCTTCCATCACCATGGTTTTAATCAAACCATTGTTTGTCGAAACCTTGTTCACTACAACGAAGGGTACACTTCTACCAGTAGGAGGTTAAAATTCATTGGAGTTTTCCTTAATGATGATGAGCTGACTTAAAATGACAGTTTTGCTTGTTCGCCACAGCGAAGGTTGATAAACACGTTATAGGCATAGTAGAGAAGTACACATGTTGAGTGTACACGGTGACATGTAGTGTTCACTCTAGTGATACTGGGAATCACACTTGAGGATGATGGCTAGGCCATTGGATTGTATGATTGGCTTGTTGGCTTACTTCACATTTGAGGTTGGCAGTGGGAGCTATCAACTGGTGTGGATTAAGTTTGTTGGCCTACCTAATCAACCCATTTTGGCTTGTTCGCCACAGCGAAGGTTTGAAATAGGCCAGATGGGATTTCAGTCCACTAGGAAAGCCAATAGGCTTTCCCGTCTTAATAGTGAGGGCTATTGGCTTGAGGAAAATAGTGGGAGTATTTTTTTTAATAAAAGACCATATTAAGAAATAATAAATATTATATTGACTTTACTTTTTTGAATTGTAAATTCACTTAAAAATGAGCATTATGAACCTGCGACCGATAATCGAGAAAGAAAACAGGTTGGATGGATCTAATTTTTCATATTGGTATCGTAATCTTTGGATTATACTTTAGTCTGAAAAGAAATTGTATATCCTTGATAAGCCATACATGGCTGAGCCTGATCCTGATGCCACTCAGGATGTAAAGGATACTTATCAAAAGTTTTTTTATGATGCTGATGGCGTTCAATGCTTAATGTCAGCATCGATGACACCAGTGTTGCAAAAGCAACATGAGAATATGGACGCTACTGCCATTATTCTACACCTCAAGGAGCTTTACGAAGGAAATGCCCGACGTGAGAGGTACAAGATGTCAAAAGCACTGTTTGGAAGTCGTCTGGCCGAGGGAGCCCAAGTTGCCCCTCATGTGCTCAAAATGGAGAGGCTTGAGACTTTGGGGTTTGAGTTGGATGCAGAATTAAAAGTGGATTTAATTATACAATCCTTGCCTGACTCTTATGCACCGTTCATAATGAACTTCAATATGAATGCTATGGTGAAAACCCTGTCGAAGCTTTTGAACATGCTAAGGACTGCATAGCAAGACTTGAAGAAGTCCAAGCCTGTTTTACTGGTAGCTGCCAGTAAAGAAAAGGGTAAGGGCAAGGGAAAGGCCAAGGCCAATCCCAAGCCCAAGCCTAAAGGACAGGATGCTCTCAAGCCTGCGGGTGATGTTGGGAAAGGTGGGAAGGTAGCCTGCTTCCTATTGTGGCAAGCTTGGCCACTAGATGAAGCACTGCAAGGCTTTCCTCGCAAACAAGAAGAAGTCAAATGCTTCAACTTTATGTATGTTTATGATTGAGATTAACTTCTCTCCTTCAACATCTTGGATCATTGACACAGGATGTGGTACTTACATTTGTACTGATGTGCAGGGACTAAGGCAGAGTAGATTGCTCACCAAGGGAGAAGTGGACCTATGAGTTGGAAATGGAGCACATGTGGCTGCATTAGCTGTAGGGACTTATTGTTTGTCTTTGCCTTTGGGCTTATTATTAGAATTCAAAGACTGTTATTTTGTACCTGCGATTTCTAGGAACATTATTTTAGTATCCGCTTTAGATAATATAGGATATTGTTTTGAGATTTCTAATGGATTTTTGTCCTTTAGTTTGAATGGTATTCTATTTGCAATTGCAAGGTTATATAACAGATTATATGTTCTTGATTTGAACAATAAGGATATTCTCAACGTTGAAACTAAGAAAGCTAAACATAGTGAACAAAACCATACATACCTCTTGCATTGTAGATTGAGTCATGTTAATCAGACCCGCATTGTAAAACTTCAAAGGGATGGAGTTTTGGACCCTGTCGACTTCCAGTCATTTGAGGTTTGTGAGTCATGCCTTTTAGGCAAGATGACCAAGTCACCTTTCACAGGACAAAGTGAAAGGGCTACTGAACTATTAGGCATCATCCATAGTGATGTATATGGTCCACTAACAGTTGAAGCCAGAGGTGGATATTCCTACTTCATCACATTTACTGATAATTTCAGTAGATATGGTTATGTCTACCTCATGAGACATAAATCTGAAGTCTTTGATAAGTTCAAAGAATTCAGGAATGAAGTACATAATATGTTAGGCAAAAGTATTAAAGCTTTTCGGTCAGATCGAGGAGGTGAATATTTAAACTTAGGGTTTTCTGAATACATGAAGGAATGTGGGATAATATCACAACTCACCCCTCCATATACACCCCAACACAATAGAGTGTCTGAAAGAAGGAATAAGACCTTACTTGACATGGTTAGGTCCATGATGAGTTTTAGTGATTTACCTCCATCATTCTGGGGTTATGCACTAGAGACTGCGATTCACATTATGAACCGTGTGCTGTCAAAGTCTGTAGACAAGACTCCATTTAAACTGTAGAATGGGCGAAAGCCCAATTTGTGTTATCTAAGGATTTGGGGTCGCGAAGCTTATGTCAAGAAATTGACTTCGAACAAGCTAGGCCCAAAATCCTACAAATGTATATTTGTGGGGTATTCTAAAGATACCAAAGGATACTATTTCTACCATCCAGAAGAGCACAAAATTTTTGTTGCTCGTAATGGTGTCTTCCTAGAAAAGGAATTTTTCTAAAAAGTACTAGTGGGAGAAAAGTAGAACTCGATGAAATTCTAGAGCCACAAGATATACTAGACAAAGAACGGGAAGATGTGTCACAAGCAGTGGTTGAACATCAGGAGGAGGTTACTCCACAACTTATGGATCAAAGTGAACCACCTCAAGTAGCACAAGAGCTACGTAGATCTGGGAGAGTATGCCATAAGCCTGAGAGATACGGTTATCTCATGACTTAACATGGTGATGTACTTGTCTACCAAGACAGTGAACCCAGAACCTACGAAGACGCTATATTGGATCTAGATTCTATTAAATGGCTTGAAGCCATGAAATCTGAGATGGACTCCATGTACCAAAACCAAGTATGGTCTCTAGTGGAACCACCTGAAGGGGTAAAATCCATAGGGTGTAAATGGGTCTTCAAGAAGAATACTGACATGGATGGCAAGGTGCACACTTATAAAGCATGACTGGTTGCCAAAGGTTTTAAGCAAATTCATGGTATTGACTATGAGGAAACCTTTTTGCTGGTTGTCATGATTAAATCCATCTGGATTATGCTTGCAATTACTGCATATCATGATTATGAGATTTGACAAATGGATGCCAAAACGGCTTTCGTGAACGGAAACCTTGAAGAGGATGTGTATATGACACAACCCGATGATTTCATTCTTGATGGGCAAGCTGAGAAGGTATACAAGTTGTAGAGATCCATTTATGGATTCAAGCAAGCTTCAAAGAGCTGGAACATTTGTTTTTGATGAAGCAGTAAAAGAATTCGGTTTTATCAAGAACGAAGATGAGCCCTGTGTTTACAAGAAAGTGAGTGGGAACGCAGTGGCATTCCTAGTGTTGTATGTCGATGACATACTTCTGATCAGGAATGATATACCAAACTTACGATCGGTAAAGACTTGGTTATCCAAGTGATTCTTCATAAAAGACTTAGGAGAAGCAACCTACATCCTCGAAATAAAGATCTACTGATATAAATCACATAGGTTGCTTGGCCTAAGTCAAAGTACATACATTGACAAGGTACTGAAGAGATTCAGTATGGAAGAATCTAAGAAGAGATTTCTTTCAATAGACACATAGTGTCTATCTCTCTAAGGATATGTCTCCTAAAACACACAATGAGAGAGATAGAATGAAGAGGATCTCATATGCGTCAGTAATTGATTCCATCATGTATGCCATGTTATGTACTCGGATTGATGTCTCATGTGCGTTAAGCACTTGTAGTAGATATCAATTGGATCCAGGTAAGCATCACTGGATAGTTGTCAAGAACATCCTTAAGTACCTGAAGAGGACTAAGGACTTGTTCTTGGTTTATGGAGGAGAAGATGAGCTCACTGTAAGAAGATATAGTGATGCTAGTTTCTAAACGGAGAAAGATGATTATCGATTGCAATCAAAGTTTGTATTTTATCTCAATGAGGGTGTAGTGAGCTGGAAGAGCTCCTAGCAAAGCACTATAGTAGACTCTACAATGGAGGCTGAGTATATTGCATTATCTGATGCAGCCAACGAGGCAGTCTGGATTAAGAAGTTCGTCATCGAACTTGGTGTGGCTTCCACGATTGTTGATCCGATAGATGTCTATTGTGACAACAATGGAGTAATTGCTCAAGCAAAGGAACCACAGTCTCACCAGAAGTCCAGACACATACTAAGATGTTTTCATCTCATTAGAGAAATGGTTGAGAGGAAAGATGTACAGATCAGTAAAGTGCATACTGATGACAATCTTGCCGACCCACTGATGAAGCCTCTGTCACAATAGAAGCATGAAAAACACTTAAGGTCATTCGGTATTAAATAAATGAATGATTGGCTATAGTGCAAGTGGGAGATTGCTAGAGTAGGTGCCCTAGAGCCAATCAATTATTGTAAATTTGGCTATGTAATAAATGTTTATTTATCAATAAAAGGCATATTCTTCTATATCGTGTATGTAATGATATATGTCCTTAGGATGGTAGAACTATGATGAGGGTATCAAGTGTTTCAAATCTTGATAGTGAGAACCCTATAATCACATATGGTGACCATTCTAGAAACGTAAGTATGCCCCAGTATTATTCTGACCAAGGACACAGATAATACGGTAAGGCTATCATAGTGTTAAACAATACTGTCGAAAGGCAGTGACTGATCTCACTTGTCAAGGTTGTTTGCTGACAACCTGGTGCAATGCATGTGTGCTTACTAGAGGCAAGTTCACTGGACAGACCCACCAGAGGATTCCATATGGATGGTAACCCCAGTGTCTATGAAATAAATCCTCTAACGGATGGTGGTGCATGTGATCCTTAGACTTGATATCACCAGAGTGCCTTCTGCACCAATTGGTGTAGTTTGACACTAGCCCAACGTAGTTCTATTCATAGCTATCAATATGGTAGTGATTGGCTACATTAAGAAGTATATCGAGACTATGGTGGATAGATAAAGGATTCATCACTCCTGGGTACGGGAGAAGTTATCTCACTGAGCAATTCAGTAAATGGCAATGACACTAAATCTGTGGCCACAGTGGGATTGAGTTGATGCTCAATCCAATTTAATATTCCTGTCATTGGTCCAGTAACTGAATACAAACATGTCGAGGACATCTGAGGTTGACACTATTTCTATACCTCAGTCTCGATGAGATAATAGTTGATGAAAGGATTTGATTGTACGGTAACCAAACCGTTGAAAGGCTGCGGTTTCGCTGAATCCGAATCTATTAGGTGGCCATGATGCCTTGCTAGGAGCCAGTGTGTGTAGTGAGACAATTAATTAGTGTTAATCGCGATATTACTCACTGTCGATATGATAAGGAGCACCTATGGGTCACACACTTAGAAGATAATCTAAGAATCAATTTGTGAGAATGGTATTTTCATCTTTCAGGATGAAATAGTATTTTGGTAATCTCACAGCGCAATTAAATTTGCTGAGGTTGTTGCCTGTATTTAATTTTAATATTAAAATTAAATTAGTGAGATTATATTTAAATGTATCTCTGTATATATTTAAATGAATTATTATTATTAATTAAATGTTAATATATTATTATATATTAATTGATTTTAATTATAATAATAATAATTAATTAAAATACCATAAAGGGTGTGTTTGGTTGCAAGGGTGAATTAGGGTTGGAGCCAATGACTATTCCTAAGTGGAATAAGGTTTAATTGTTGCACTATATAAGTGCAACTTAAAAATTAAAACAGTAGAAATTATTCATTCGATTAAAACCTTAGCCACCCTATCTCTCTCTCTCTCTCTCTCTCTCAAGAAGAAAACTTTTCTTGTTCTTCTTTCTTGATTCTTAAAGCCCTTATTGTTCTAGCAAAATAATCAAGGGTTTTGTGGATTATCTTCATGTGGACTTCCGTGAGTGCGATCCTACTTTGGATCGATTGACAAAAAATCACGTGAACAGTAGATGATGAATAGTAAACGTGAACATCAGACTGTGAATAGTAATCATGAACAATGTTCCTGTCCAAAATCAGAGATATTCGAAGGAGCCTCCAAACATACGTAAGTATTCTAATCCTTGAATGGATTTACTTTATACATATTTTTGTTTATAAACATGTAAACGTATAATCTATATTCGAATCTAGTCAAAGAAAGGTAATTGATTTACCGATTGAATTTTTGTTTTCCACTGCATATGGTAGATCAATTACTTACATAAGGGAAAAAATGTAAGTGCAGTGGAAGAGGACTCAAGTGAGGAAGATTAGACAGGTTTAACAATGGTGAAACAAGAAGAAAAAGGAAATTCATGCTCATTGAATCTAACACTGGGGTGATAAAGATTCGACCATCTGAGCTAAGACACTTATAACCCTTATGAATCAAACTATATCCAACAAAGACACACTTACTTGAATGGAAACTAAACTTATGTTCATTGAAGACTCTTAGGAAAGGGAAACAAGCACAACCAATGACCTTCAAGGTATCAGACACAGGTGGAAATTTAAATAGTAATTGATAGGGAGATGCATGTTGCAGTACATCAGTAGGCATTCTATTTATTAAGTAGCAGTATCAAAAGAAAGCCACCAGAAATGTAAAGGCATAGAGGCATGGGCTAATAGTTTTAAACCTATTTCTACAACATGCCTATGCTTTCTTTCACTCTTTCCATTTTGTTGATGGACATAGGCACAAGAATATCTAAACTAAATTCCCTTACTGGATATATATGGCACTAATCCCTTATACTCGCCTCCTTGATCAGATTGGATACACTTAAGCTTATAACCAAATTGTCTTTCAGCTAAATAATGAAACTTGATGAATGTAGATCTAACCTCAACCGTAGTTCTAAGAGGAAATAGCCAAGTAGACCTACTGAAGTCATCTAAGAATTGCACATAATATCAAAAGCCTTCAGTTGAGGAAATAGGTGTAGGACCCCATATGTCACTATGGATGAGTTCAAGAGGAAAATTAGCTCTAGAATGTGATTTGGGAAAGCTAGTGTGATGCATCTTTCCTAATTGACATGCATCACAGAATTCAACAGGATGTAAATTCAATTTTTGTAGTGAATGATGCATGATTTGATTGTAAACCTTACTATGGGGGTGATCTAGTCTTTGATGCCAAATCAATGAATTAACACTATTGTTTGTAGTAACAAGTGCTTCAGCGTGAGAGGATGAATTGTCTAAAGACAATTGTTTATTATTTTGTTTAATAATAAAAGCAGAATTTAACAAAGCAGCATCAGAAAAATCATTCATATGGTGTTCTTTATTAGCAATAGCAGATTTAATCACAATGCTATACTTAAGATATGCATTAGATAAATCATGTTGATGATATTCATTAGAGATATCAACCTTAGAACTTTCATCAGGTACTAAGACATTTGAAAGTGAAACTGGAAATTTATTTTTATTGCAAGAAGATTTAACATAAGTAATGTCATTATTAACAGTGATGAAGTGATCACTTGAGCATTCAACATTATTCGACTTCTCTAACATTGATGATTCTAAAGGTTCTTCTACTGAATACTGAACTTGTTTAGACACTGCACAATTACCAGAAGGTAAAGTTGGGAGTTTGACTTGTGGTGAGAGTGAGGGTTGAATGGACATACTAGAAGGTAGCATCAGCCGATTTAGCCCTTCTTTAAGATCTCCTTCGAGTAGCACAGTCTTGGAAATTTTGTCTTTCATAACACAGCAGTTAGAATTGAACTCAACAACCACATTATTATCCTTTGTAAATTTTGAAATGCTTAGTAAATTCTTGGTGATTTTAGGTACACACAGGATATTTTTAAGATATAAACATTTGGATTGTAAGACACTAGGTAATGAAGAAAAACTAGTATGAGAAATGTTTAAGAACTCACCATTTCCTACTTGCAATTGATCTGTACCTTCATATGGTTTGCTGGCATTCAACTGAGCTAGATCAGAGGCAATGTCGTCTGTTGCACCTGAATCCATATACCAAATAAGATCAGTAGGTGTTGCTAAGTTTGCAAAGGAAGTTGACATATTTGGGAAGTGTTGTGGAGGCATATTTGGGTACTGTTGCATAGTCATAGTAGGAGACTATTGGGACTGCACAACAAAGTATGCTTGTGAGCCTGATGGTGACTACTAGATTGTGGCAAAGTGAGCTTGTGAACCAGATGACATCTGTTAGCTTGGGAGACCAATAGGACCAGATGACATCTACTGGCTTGGAAGACCAATAGGACCAGAGTGTCCAGAGTGTCCTAAACTTCCATAAGAACCAGGATTAAATTGTGGAGATAATGAGCCTACATACGGGTAAGGACTTGGCCTTGCAAAGTGGGAATTTCCAGTTTGATAGTTTCCATTGCTGAACTGTGACTGAGATGGAAACATTCCTAATTGAAATCCTCTAGAATAGGCTGAGTCATATCTGTGGAACATTGGACAGCAGTATGTCCTGGTTTACCACACACTTGACATATAGGTATGCCTATATTGTTAAATCTACCTCTACCTCTACCTCTACCAGAATTATTAAACATTGCAGGTCTGTAGGCATTCTAGGACATATCAATTTGAGAATCAGGCAATTGCATCGAAGCATTTTGAGAGCTAAAATGAGGTACTGAATTTACATGGAAAGGATAAGTGGAGTGAGGTTGTTGACTCTGTAAACTATGTACAGCATTCAAGGTAGGTCCATTAAACACTGGACCATTCTCATGTTTCACGGATGATGTTAACCGATTTCCAGTAGCTATAGTGGCTATGTTGGTTGAACTGTTTGAGAAGACCAAGGTATTGAATTTTTCCAGCCTTATTTCATATTTTTGCAGCAAAAACTTTGCTTCTTACAAGGAGACAGAATCCACTTTAGACTTAATACGTGAGGTTAAATTCACAACAGCCGCATCATACTCAGGGCCAAGACCATCTAAGACATACTAGAGAAGATCCTCATCTGATATGGGTTGTCCACTAGCAGATAAACTATCGGCAATCTCCTTTATTTTCTTGAAGTAACTATTTATGCTTAAGTCCTTCTTATGAGTATTTTGCAACAAATTCTTTAAGTGCAAAGCTCTAGCCTTAGAATCAATTTCAAATTCATTCTCTAAGACAAACCATATTTCACTTGAATGATGACATTTAGAGACATGGTCAAACATACTTGCTAACAGCCAACTAACCAAGATTCTGTCAGTACGTTTCCAAATGACATAAGCTAGATTAATTTCCTCTGTAACTACATTTTCTTTGTCTATAGTTTCACCAATAATTCAGAGTTATCTTTCTTGGTACAAATGAGTGGTGGAGGACAAGAAATTGTACCTATCAAGTGGTCTTCCAATGCATGAGCACCCATGGCGAACAAGACTTGCAACCACTAGAATCGATAGTTGTCAAGAGTGAGCTTAGGTTTAATCACTTGTAGGCTGCATGAGAACACAGGCGAAGCAAAATTGCTAGAATTGCTGAAGTTATTCAACATCTTGTCAGTGTTAATGAACTTAGAAGGATCGAATTTAGCCATTGACATTTGTCAAAGCTCTAATACCATGTGGAATTTTGAGAGTAGAGATGTTGAAGCTTAAAGAGAGTATTTGGGAGAAAGAAAGAGCACGAAAAATTATTTACTGAACTTTTATTTACAAAACTTAAGTATCAAAATGCGGCTAACTTCTCTTTATATATGCAGAGAAGTTCAGCTGAAGTTCTTCAAATAAAGAGAAGAAAAGGGAACTGGTCAAAACGACACAGCTTTGGTAAAACTAAATCTGAAGTCTAAAAATGACAGTGTTTTAGACTTTAGACTTGGCCTAGGTTTGCCTTACTGACACGGCTTATGTTACTTTCCGGCTCTGACTAATATTTTAGCTTGTTGTAGTTTTATTTCATGTTAGTCCTATATCATTGATAGGGTTTCATAAAGTGAGGTTGTTGCCAAAAACCTTCTCTAGATATTTACTGTCAAATTAAGGAAAGAAAATATTTGTAGAATCACTAGTGTATGATTAAAGCTATGGGAATTCTCCCATGATTCAATTATCTGTTAGTTGTATTGGAAATGACTACATAATAATAGGGTTCTTTTGAGATGAAGGTATTATATACACATGAATTGCAATGATTTAACGCAATGAGTCACACTGGAAATTCTATAACCTAACATCCCATGGCTATTAGAAGTAGATATTGCTATCCGTTGAATTAGTAGAAGTTGTTTGGTATTGGAGTACTTGTGTTTTCTATGTACAATGTTCCGTATTGTTTTTTCCATAGGAACCAACTGGAATTTTAACTTGAAAATAGTGGTGAGAATGATATGCCTTAATACTATAATAATGATTTTCTATGCCTTTGCTGTAGAGAAATGCTGCATCAACTTACAACATATTGAATGAAGAAGGTCGGATTGTGGCTCATGTGCTTCTTCCTTATGGAGTTTCTTCATAATGCATAGATCCTACTTCTAAGATGTTTTAGCGGCAGCCTACTGTTTGATGCTAGATATCCTTGATCTGTTGATGCGTTGTTACAACTATTGTTGGAAGCCATTTTAAACTACATAATCCCTAACTAGGAATTGGTTTAATGACTTGTAAAGTTGGAAAGGTTTTTGTCGGTTGAGTTAAGGCGATGTTGGTGTTGAATGTCACCATAATCCTTATCTTGATAATGCCTTTTTTATTTTTTATTTTTTTTTTATTTTTTTAACTATTGAAATATCTTATTCTAATTTCTAACGCAAAGATCAGCCATTGATGTGTGGAGGGTTAGAATATTACATTTGTAAAGAATCTTCTTTGAGACGATGATATGATACGAGTTTTCAATTGCACGACAAGCAAAATGATGATGCCTTTGATCCGATTATTGATCTTTCGGTTTAGGGTGGTCAAGATGTATTTGGACTTCATCCAGCTCCTCCATAGCTGGTTGGTCTAGCTCGGCTCCTACATGCAAGTGGGACTATAGTTTCTACATGGTCCCTCGCTTGGTCTTGAAGGCGTTCTGATAGCAATCTCTAGAAGTCTTCTGGTCTCCGTGAATTTCCTTTATTCCCCACTTAGTTGGGAACCAAACGGTCTAGTGGAAAGTGGAGGGGATGGACTGCATGCCATGGATCCACGACCGACCGAGGATCACATTGTAAGGAGAGGGGGCGTCTAATATCATGAAGGTGGTTTGGAGGTTGACTTCCTCAGCGTAGATTGGTAGAACTATCTCCTTTATTGTGTATTTTTGTTTCGAACTGAAACTAACGAGTAGAGTAGACCGATGGATGATGTTTGACTTATTTATCCCCATGTCTTTGATTGGCTCAAGGAACAGGATGTTCGTTGAGAAGTTGTCGGGTCTATGAGGATTCTCTTGATGAGGATATTGGCTATTTGGAGGGTGATGACTCTCTGGTGGGGGTTTAGGAGCATCATTGATTCATTGTCGACGAACTCGATGGTCAGATTGGTTGCCTTCTACAAGGGTAGCCTGGAGGATTGGACCTTGAGGTTGGCTACGACTCTGGCATGACGTTTGGACGAGGAGTAGTTTACACCGCTTACTTCTAATCCTCTTGAGATCACATTGCACAACCCATCCGTGGGCGGTGCTTTTGGTGGAGGTGTAATTTGGTGATCCTTGTTTGCTAGGGTGTTCTTCCCTTTGTCCATTAGGAATTCGTAAAGGTGGCCTCCCTTCAGTGTCTCCACCACCTCAAGACAGAGGGTGATACAATTGATGGTGACATGGCTATGGTCCCCATGGTATTCACACCACTTGATGGTGTCTTGCTTGGCCCTTGTGTGTGGTAATTTCATAGGCCATCTGACAACTTTCCCTATCTTTTTCATCACAACCATTATTTCTACAAGTTCGATGTTCAGGTTGTAGTCGGGCATCTTGTATCAATGGGGCGGGACTTGTGTCCTTCCGTTGTGTCGAGTCGGGTGGCAATCCATTGGGTGTTGGTTGTCTCAGTTAAGGGCTCTCCTTGGCCGGTGGTATGGCTCGGTGGGGTGGTTATCTTGGTGCCGTTCAACCCTTTTGTAATGACGATCTTCATAGGCAAAGTGTCTGATGCAGTTCACTTCATCCTTTTCCCACCTTATTTCTACTAGAGCTTGAGCCAACACATCTTCCATGGTGGAGTAGTTGAACTTAGAGATCTCCTTGTATAACTCACTATCGGGGAAGAGCCCCTTCTTGAAGGCGTCAATGGCTGTCTCCTAATTGCAATACAGAATGGAGATTTTTTCCATGCTGAAGCGACCCACATAGTCTCGCAATGTTTCTCCGCGGTGTTAACGTACTCTCAAGAGGTCGCTAGAGTTTTTCTCAAGCTTCTTGCTGCTGGCGAACTACTCAACAAAGGTATCCGTGAGTTGAGAAAATGAGTCAATAGAGTTGTTAGGTAAGCTGATATACCATTGGAGGGCTAGCCCCATAAGGCTAGAGCCGAAGCTCTTGCACATGCATGCTTCACAGAGATCACACAAGATAGAAATAGCGAACATCCTTTGTTTGTAAGATGTCATGTGGTCATCAAGGTCAGTGGTCCTATCATAGAGTTTCATATTAAGGAAGGTGAACTTGCGAGACATCTCTATGAGGCCGAGTTGAGCCGAGCCGAGCCGAGCCGAGCGAGATTATTTGGTGGGTGGCGTCTGCAACTGAGTGCGTGGGATGTGTTTGGGGTTGATATGTATCGCCGAGTCAAGCAAGATTTTTCGGTGGGTGGCTTCTGCAATCGAGTGCATGGGATGTGTTTGCGGTAGGGTGAAGGGAGTGTTTAGTTGTTGGGATAGGGCGTCATCCGCTCAGGTTGGCTCAACTTGGGGTAAGGTTGCAGTTGGAGCTGAGTGGAGGTGGGTTTGATTTGTCAAGGTATCATGATCTAGGGTGGAGAACAGTTGCCTTGGGTGAATAGGGAGCCAAGAAGAGGAGGTGTGCTGCTGACCAAATTCCAATCTAACGAATAGAATTGGCTTACCTTGTCTTGGAGGGCTTGATTCTCTGCGAGGATGGCGGCGTTTTGAGCTTCCAGGGCTTGATACTTGTCATTATTCTCTTGCACCAGTATGGTGAAGGCCACAATTTGAGCTGCAACATCAAGAGTGGGGGTTCCGGTGTTTCCAGTCATGATGGCTAAATCAGGAAAAAAGAGTAGAAATAGCATATCGTTTAAGTCAAATAGTTGTCAGGGCCCCACGATAGGTGTCAAACTGTAAACAATAAAATCTACTATTGATTAGGAAGGGACATATCTTGTGAGAGTAGAACCATTAACAACCCGATGGACCTACACAGAGAAGAAAAGAGAACTTGAAGGCCAGATAAACATTGGTGTGGTGTCTGTCGTAGACACTCCGACGCTTAGGTCAACGAGGCTAAGGGCATTTAGTGAGGGCTGAGGACAAAAAGTATTACCAGAATAATGCAGTGGTTCTTGGGAGCAAGAACTTTGAGAGCTAGGTGTTGCGGGTGATTTTTCAATCCATAATGAGAGGCTTTGCCTATCCTAATATAGTAAACCCAAGAGGTTGGAATCCTAGTAGGACTTTGAGTCCTACTTTGGGAGATAACCCCAATCAGGAAAGAAATATGATCTCTTCCCTTTATTTGATTAGGCTTACCGTTTTGAGTAAGATTCGTGATCTTGACAGAAGAGGAAAGAGAGTAGGATTATGATTCCTATTTATGGACTGTTGTGGGCTAATGGGCTAGACCCAGTTTAGCTTAATATGTTGGATGGCCCAACTCATAGAGTGGGTAGTTCACAAGGTATATTGAAGCGTAAGCCCAACCGGAATTGGGCTAAGGCCTTGGGTTGTAACCTATTTATCTCGTTTACACGTTTTTTGGCCTCGTCGGGCCCAACACAATTTTTGGCCTCGTCAGGCCCAACACAATTTTTGGCCCATACAAGTGATATTTGAGTGATCCTACATGTACAAACTAATATATACAAACTAATGTTGTACCATTCTTTCATTGATACGTATGTCTCTATTGTTATTGAGCATCTACTAAATTGACTTTTTTCATGCCTTTATTCATTTATTATGAGACACAGGTATGAAAAAGTTTGTACATCTTGTATTATTCTTTCAAAAACTGGTAAAATACACCCTTCCCTCCCATCCCATGAGCTTTGAGGAAAATAAATGTATTCTAAGGTTTCAAGAAATATCATAAAACCCGACCTCCTCTGTCTTGATAATATTTAAATAATTACAAGCATAAAATGAGTTTTACCTTTAAAGGGCCTTAATGAAATTTGACACGATTTTTCCTTGATAGCTAAATACAGGAAGGTTGAAATGATATTTCTGAAACCAAAATGGTTGTTGTAGAGTGAATTGTCAGAGACTCCCCATTACTTCTCAAGTTATACATAATTCAAAGGAAATTGAGTGATGTGTTCTTGTAAAGTGAATTGGTTTTAGATATTTAAACTTAGATGGAGAGCACGCGGAGTCTTTGACCACCAAAATCATAGACATATAACGTCTGTTTAAATAGCAAAGTGCGGTGTCTATAGTGTATAGAGTGATTCATAAAGTTAGAAAAAGGGTTTCACGTTTATAGTTTTAACTACTCATTGATTTTGCCTAAAGATTTTAGATCCCCTCTTCTACATATATCTATAATTTTTATATTTTTTATTATCTTATTAATTTATTTATTAAAAAAAGGTTTAAAATTTAGGTTTGCTCTTAAGATGATTTTGTAATTGAAACTTCCAAAAGTAGTTTGTGAATTCAAAAAGTTATATAAATATACTTTTGAAACCCTTTCATAAGATAGGTTATTTTATAATCTAATTTAATAAATTATTTTTTGAAATGTGTTTTACCAAATATTTTGAGTTGTTAACTGAAGAAATATGTGATAATTTTATTACTTAAAATAACGGCCAATTAATTTAATTTTCTAACTGTAAATATTTTGCATAATACTACACAAAACATTTTTATATAATATTTTTTATACAATATGATGTGACAAAAGATAATTAGTTGATTTTAAATTAAAAATAAACTTTCATCCAACTATCTTTTACCACATCATGTTGTATGAAAATATTGTATGTGTAGTATTACTGTCTTCCAAATTTAATTGTCTCACTGTTGTATGCAGAAATGATGGCAATCAGCGGCTAGGCGCAAATATGTTGAGTGACAAAACAATTAAACTAAGAGACTCTAAAGTCTGAATTAAGTAACTATTAAGTAATATATTAATTGTTTCATAGAACCCTTAATCACAAATCAATTGAACTCAAACGATTTCCCTGGCTGATTGTCTTCTATGTGGGCGTCGGAAGCGATGGAGTTGTGATTTCAGTGGTAATCGTCGATTACCATATGAGTTAACCGTCGAATCGATTCTCCACCGAGAAATGGTTGTCTACTTAAGAGTCTCCACCAAGTTGGCTATCGAACTGTGAGGTAGGAAATTAAAAAAAAAAAAAAAAAATAGTTTTCTTCTTTTTGAATAAATCATTCCATAATCCTTTATTCTCTTAAGTATGATCAGACTGTACGAAATATATAATCAGACTCTTGAGAATAACTGTTTGGCTTAGTAAGAATCTACACGAGTCCAAGGTGAAGTGGTGAATATGGATAAAGATAAGAAGAACATGGATTTTGTACAATTATGTTCCATAAATGAACTTCTGTTGATGAAATTTTTATCGACATTGGTGGTTTCAATTGAATTTATTGTTTACAAAACTGAAATTTTCAATTTCATTTTTATACTTCTTTTCGTTAATTTTGATACATATTCTTGACAATTGATGAAACACAAAAATGTCATTTCTAGAGCTCTATTATCTGTTGATGTTCTCTTGACCAACTGTTATAACCTTTTAATACTGTATAAAATGTTATTTTCTCCCATTTTAAGGTAATATTGTGAACTACCTATTTCTCAATGAGGCTTTTGGAAAGGTATCATAGCTCACGAATTGTCTCCAAAATATCTCATATTCTACGGTGAGTATGTTTTCTCCCCCCAGGATTGAGTGCAAGGTTCTTGCGAAGCTTACACTACAGTCTGGGTTGGCCCACTAACACATGCTTATCTGCATGATTTGTAAAACTCTAGAACACTCTGATATAGTTTTTGTAATTGGATTTATTGAAATTTCAGTTTTCAGTTTTGCTTTCAAAATTTATCACCCCTATTTCGGGATCCCGAGCTATAGGAGTGCCTGGATCCAATGGGGCAGAGAGAACCCGGGAGGGGACATGACAAGAACAATATTTTAACTAAACATGAGTTGTAAAATAAATAAATATATATATATATATATATATAACTTATTACTGATGATGTGTTATAATACTTAAAATATCAATTATTATTGATAATGTATTACAGTACCTAAATTAATACAATGACAATGATCCTTCTTTTCTGTACTTTTAACTAAACCTTACTCTTAATAACAAATGACAAACCTTACAATAAAATTGTAATTTGCAAGTTTAAATCATAATGCCATTAATTAATATTGACATTGTGCCTACGATGTAATTAAGGATGGCTCCTTGATGAACCAGGATGATGAGGATCGCTTTTAACCGGCTGAACGAACGGTAGGAGTTTTCTTCCATTTAAATCATCTGTAAAAGCACACAAACGAAATAAATTAACAAAATTTAAAAAAAGAAGATGATATGTCTGAGATTTAGGCTAGTAATAGAGATACTGCTTATAATTCGAAATATATACATCAACATCAACATCACCACTATCATTATAATATCAAAAGAAGAGAGAGAGAGATAACACTGATATTAAGAGAAAGATAATAGTATTAACTGTATAGAGTCTTAGAAGCAAGAGCCGCCCATGGGGTAAAGAAAAGGACAATAATCAAGAGGAAGCTACAAATAAGATAACGAGTGGTACCGATATTGCTTGCCATAATTGTTCTTCTCTAGTTTATCAACAATACCTTGGTTAGGGTATGTACTGCCTGCATATATGTAGGAGAAAGAAGCTGTGGCTTAAATTTCCAGTATCCCAGCTATGCTTGACAAAATCATACAACTAACACACTGATTTCACTATCTTGAAAATTCAACATAGAGATTAGCTGTCAATGTCATGGAGCCATGGACTTGTTGAAGTGAACAAGAAGTTAACTTACAGTTTCAGTTGTAGACTTCTGAGGCGTTTGATTCTGACTTGGCAAGGTTGTTGAAAATCATAAATTTCCAAGAATTTGAAAGCTTGTTTCCGACAAATGTAATTTATTTCCAGCTTGATGTGAAAACTATGACTTTGTAGGCTTATGATGATGTTTCAACTTTCAAACAAATTAAATAAATAATTAAAGGTTTTAATGAATTATATTATACTCTATAAAATATGAAACTGAGCAAAATCATGAAATTTTATTACAACTTAAAAAGTTTCTGAGCATTTTTTAATAATCATTTCATAACTATTTGAGTGATATCCTACATCTACAAACTGATATTGCAACATTATTTTATTGATAGTATATTATATATCTATTATTATTGAGTATTCATTAAATTGACTTTTTACATGCGTTTATTCATTCATTTTATGCATTTCAATCTGTGTGAAAAAGTTTGTACATCTTGTATTATTACTCTAAAAATAGGTAAAAGTACACTTTCATCCCAACCGATGAGGTTTGAGGAAAATAAATGCATTCTAAGTTTTCAAGAGTATCATAAAACCCGACCTCCTCTGTCTTGAGCTATTTAATATTTAAATAATTACAAGCATAAAATGAGTTTTACCTTTAAAGGGCGTTAATGAAATTTGACACGACTTTTCCTTGTTAGCTAAATACAGGAAGGTTTAAATGATATTTCTGAAACTAAAATGGATGATGTAGAGTGAATGGTCAAAGACTCCACATCACTTCTCAAGTTATACATAATTCAAAGGAAATTGAGTGACGGGTTCTTGTAAAGTGAATTGGCTTTGGCTATTTAAACTAAGGTGGAGAGGCACGCGGAGTCTTTGACCACCAAAATCATAGAGACTAATGTCTGTTTAAATAGCAAAGTGCGGTGGAGGTAAAGTGCGGTGGCTATAGTATTTAGAGTGATTCATAAAGTTAGAAAAAGGGTTTCACGTTTATTGTTTCAACAACTAATTGATTTTGCCTAAAGATTATAGATCCTCTCTTCTATATGTATATATAAATTTTTATAATTTAAAATTTTTTATTATCTTATTGATTTATTTATAAAAAAAAGGTTTAAAATTTAAGTTTGTTCTTAAGATGATTTTGTAATTGAAACTTCCAAAAGTAGTTTGTGAATTCTAAAAGTTATATAAATACACTTTTGAAATCCTTTCATAAAATAGGTTATTTTATAATCTAATTTAATAAATTATTTTTTGAAATGTGTTTTACCAAATATTTTGAGTTGTTTTTGGAGAAATATGTGATTATTTCTTACTTGAAATAACGGCCAGTTAATTTAATTTTCTGACTTTAAATATTTTCTCTTCCAAAGTTGATTGTCCCACGTCCACGCACTGTTGTACGGGGAAAGAAATCAGCGGCTAGGCGCAAATATGGTGAGTGACAAAACAATTAAATTAAGAGACTCTAAAGTCTGAAATAACTAACTATTAAGTAATATATTAAATGTTTCATAGTACCCTTAATCGCAAATCAATTGAACTCAAATGATCGTATAAATCTTTCTAACACCCATCACAGAATGTATAAGAGTAATGCTATGTGCATTAATCAAATTGTACTAATCCAAGTACTAACGGTTAGAATTTAGAATTTTATTTTTTTTTAGTTTTTTGGGGAAATTGATATGACAATAAGAAAAGTCTGTCACGTCAGTTAGTATTTAGATTGTATGGTTTTTTTGTTAGTGCACATAGCATTATTCAATATATAATTAGACTCTTAAGTATTACTATTTGGCTTAGTAAGAATCTACACGAGTCCTAGGTGTCGTGGTGAATATGGATGTAGATAAGCAGAACATGGATTTTGTACAATTATGTTCCAGAACTTCTGTTGATGAAATTTTTATCGACATTGGTGGTTTGAATTGAATTTATTGATTACGAAACTGAAACTTTCAATTTCATTTTTGTATTTCTTTTCGTTAATTTTGGTACATATTCTTGACTGTTGATGAAACACAGAAATATCATTTCTAGAACTCTATTATCTGCTGATGTTCTCTTGATCGACTATTATAACCCTTTAATCCTGTCTAAAATGTTATTTTTTAATTTATTTAACTGAAGTTTTCAATTTCATTTTTGTATTTCTTTTCGTTAATTTTGGTACATATTCTTGACTATTGATGAAACACAAAAATGTCATTTCTAGAACTCTATTATCCATTGATGATCTCTTGACCGATTGTTATAAGTTATAACCCATTAATCCTATATAAAATGTTATTTTTTAATTAATTTATTTTTTGGTAATCAGGGTGTCCAAGTTGGCTTGCATACACCCCAACTAATCTTTGAGGTCCATTGAACACCCTACAAAACTAAATGATCAAGTAAGGGTTAAAAGTTTGAACAAAAAAAGTCAAAGAAATGAGCAAATGTCATTGACTGTCAGACCAACCCCTTAGGTCTATACAATGTTATTTTCTCCCATTTTTTTAAGAGTAAACGACTTTTTCCTAGTCAAGATTTGTCTTAATGACCCCTCCTCACCTAAAAAGTTTCAAAATATTATTTTCCCACCCAAAATTTATATTCCGTTAATACCATTTGAAATTTTGGGTGGAGGTTCAAATAACCATCATGAGAGTTTTCTTGGATAATGTTATGATTTTGGATGACTATATTTGAAGTTTTGTCTTATTATTAGTTTCATAGTTGGTTTGGTTCTTCAATTCAACTATTTCTCTTGTTCAATATATGATGCAGCACGCTAATCAATGGATGGATGCCAACAATCAAGAAGAAATTGGTAAGATGCGATGTGAAAGACTTCTCTTGTATACATTGGATTGGAATTGTGACCTTTCACTTGTATTAGCCTTGTATGAAAATTGTTTATTTTGTTTTGAATACTCATAGAATATGTAGTTGGCCAATTTCTAGAGAGTTAGTAATAGTATTACAACTTAGTCATATTAGTTATCAATGTAATTTAGATGTGTATCATAAATTGTTTTGGAATTGAAAAACTTATGGTATTTGAATGAATTTATTGAATGTATGAAGTTGTTATAGTTCGAATGTTTGGAATTGCAATAATAAACATTGATGAAATTGTGTAAAGGAAAAAAAAAATTCAGTTCTAGAGATTAATATTGAAAGAAAAAAATCATTAATTTACAAATTAATACTTTTGAGAAAAGACAGCGGTTTCACAGCAAGATGTAAACTACTTTAGACATCAGTTTTTCAAAAATTAAAAAACCGATGTCTTGGAACTTTAGTACTAGTGATGTCTTAGAAAATATTGTCCTGTCCTATACAGCGTAGCAAACCCGCTAAATAAGACATGACGAATTTCACAACTCAATTTGTAGCCACTTCTGAGCATATGTCCTAATCAATTGTAAGATGAAGTAAATATCTTGTATCACCTCCCCAGTTCGGAATAACAAATTTCAGAGTGTTAAACAAGACCACAGAAATCTTGATGCTATTATTCTTTATTTTTTTAATGCCATTATTAACCTCGAAAGATCTCAAAAGACCCGATGGCTACTAACTAGTTCAGCTAGTTATTCTCTTTAATCTTTCTACCATAGGATCTGGTCTGGAAGTATTTGATTGTTTGTATGTATTGTAAATTGTGAAGATGGTACAATATCTGTTAGCTTATATTTTTACATGTTGCGAGATTAATTTTTTTTTTTTCATTATTTGTTTGATGGGTTCTTTATAGTAAAACTTAGTGCATTTGTTCGATAAATTCTTTATAATAAACTTGATGTGTTTGACCTTTCTCTTATAAGCATCCACTCATTTCAGAACTGCGAGTCTAATCCCTAAGCGATTGGTCTTTTTTATAGTGAGATACTCATTGGTTTTGAAAATGCAATCTTAAGAGCATTTCCAAAAAACTCTTTATATGATTCAAACTTTTTATTATAAAGAGTTTATCCATAAATTAAAAACAAGAATTCAACATACTCTTTATTCTTTAAATATAAATTAAAAAGTGAGTTTGACTCTCCACGTCTAGATAATCAAATTTCACTCTTTATCTTAATTTTAATTTATAAACTACAAGTTTCTATGCATTTTATTTATTAACTCTCTCTTCTAATAAATCTCTTTCTTAAAAATAAAGAACATCTTTTATTAAATTTAAAGATTGCATTGAATTTGAATAAAAATTTTGTTCTGTATATTTATAAATTAATGAAAATATCTTTTATTTATATGAAAAATGCTTTTTAAAGTAAAGAGTACTATTAAAGATATTTTAAACTCATTTTCTATTTAGTCAAAAGGAAATGATTTTTTACTATTCACCTGAATTCAATCAATATAACATCCAAAATCTATCAACAATGTAGAGAGGTTCTTATATTTTTTAGAGGTTAAATTGATGAAATTGTTAATAAATTTGAAGGTTGAATTAAAGATATTATTTAAAACAAGTACTCACTACAAAAAAGGTCAAACACACGTGAGTTAGGATCGCATTTCTAAAACCAAGTAACCACTATATAAAAGGATGAAACACACGAGTTTAGGATTACATTTTTTAAACCAACATATACTATTATACTTACTACAAAAAGTTCAAATGCACATAGGTTTACACTAAAAAGAAAATAAAAACAATAATATTAATCTCACTAATCCCTCTTACTAACCCCATGTGGGAGTTTGTGATTGACTTGATTAGACAGGACCCATTATTAGACAGGTGGAATCCATGTGAATTGATGAATTGTTAACTGACATGTGACGTTAGTGGAAGAAAATTAGTGAGTGTAATGTTACTTAAAAAAAAAAAAAAAACCCTTTGTTTGATACATCTAATGGGCTACAAGCCTACGACTGTAAAGGGAGAGAAGAGACTACTGAGTAGTAATAGACAGCTAGTAATGGGACTGGTTCTCGCAACGACTTGAGACCCTACGGCTGATGATTAGAAACTGAACAATTTTTCTGAGAGAATTGCATCTAGCAATTTCAAGAAATGTCAAAAGTTTCGGAGATTTTAGGGCACAAATAGAGGCATACAGTTTTGATGTTAAGATGCAGACGAATTGGATAAAGTAATTGATGACAATCTCATTTGACCCCTGAGAATCTTGCCTTGCTGGTCAAGTAGTAACAAATTTGATATTTTCCATGTGAAATTGTCATGTCATTTACTTTGCTAGTATATTATCCACAATATTTCCAAATTAAAGTCGCATCACATCAGTTATGCACAACTTAGAATTCAAGTTCAAGAAATATGTCATGTAAATCAAAATATACTTTTACCTTTAGTTCTTGTTATCCTCCATTTACCTTCCCCTATTTTGACATGCACCATGCTTTCCGCAATGCCCTTTGTTGATACAACATTATTGCCGCTCAGACAAAAAATTTGCTTGGGGGAGAAACTTGCATTCAAGGAAACAAGAAATATAGCTAATAGATCATACAAAAACAATGTTGAAGCGACGGAGGCCAGGTGGTCTTGAGAAGACACTACCGTCTATCCGATGAGGCAATAAGAAATAGCAGTCTACATTATACAATTCACAGCATAATACCTTCCCCTCTGAATTGTAAAGTTGAACTAATTGAATACTAAAGAGGGAAACATCATAAACAGCAATTTACAGCATCTTAAAACACGGAAAGCTTCTTTTACAGTCAATCACTGGATCCTTGAGTATGTGTGCCTCCGAGTATTGTCTTCGGTTAGAAAAACGACGAAGAAATCTTCTTCAATCTAGGGTATTTCCGAGAATACTTCCAACTAAATATGGAAAGCCACCAAAATGCTCCAAACTCGCGTAAGTCATTACTGATGAAAAAGGCCATCCCAACTAAATACTGGGAACACAAGCTTGCCATGAAGCTGCCCTGCCCTCAGAAAGCTACCTCTACCATAAGAGTCTGTGACAACCAAAAACTCCCTTGGTATAGCCATCTCATCAACGCAATATCTTTCTCATAATTAAAGAGATAAGGAGGAGAAATTTCAAATCTACGACCAAAAGTTCTCTCAAAGAATCTCACCTGTGCAACAGGACTTGGATGTAATAAAATTCTTTACTTAATTACTTCTTCAGAAAGTACATTCCATCTCTAAGTTCCAACTTCTCTTCAGACGCAAGTCCAGATAAAAAGCTTTGCAGTTGTTGGAGTGACTTATCATAAGGAGGATCAGCTACACAAAACATCTGGAACATGTGTCTTGTAATTTATCAATTGAATTTATTTGATATTCTGATTATGAGGATATGTCAAAACCATTCTTACCTTGAGAGTATTGTGAATTCGATCTAATGCCATGCTACCAAAATTTGTGAGCATTCCCAAGATGAATTTCTACAATAAACCGGATATGACTTAGAAAGGTTTGACAATAGTCAAAATGGAGAAGTTCAAATGTGCAAAGTACAATTGAGCTCATTTATATTTCAATATTTTCTTAAATGACCATACTATTATCCAGCTCATAAAATTATCATTTGTTTTTCACATTCTCAGAGCAATCATTTCTCTATATGTGCAGACTCTAAGTGCAGCATAGGGCTGGCAACTGCCATAGTGCTACAATTGATGTGGCAATGATGTGGGCTGAGGCAGAGCCAGAATCTAAAGATAAGCTGGAAAGGGGCAGGAGGCTGGGTTGGAGTAGCGGGTGGAAGGGGGTGTGAGAGATAGGACCATGAGTAGTGGTGTAGTTAGCATAAATTTTACCAGCAAATATCAAGTAAATATTTGGAACTTAAAAATGTCCTTGGAATCTAAAGGGTAATTGAAGAATTTCACGAAGATTGGGAAAAAGTTTCCCCTGATCCTGCCTCAAGGTAACAACCAAACCAAATTCAAAATTTACCAAACAGTATGAGAGTGCCATGTGAAGAACTTTCTATTCAACTTGATAGATTACTTGAACTTAAATGAGTCAGAAAAAAAATAATTATATACGCGTAAGTCTTTAAGGACATATAAGCCATGATGAAATGGCTAGTTTATCTTTTAAGTCCATGCTTCCAATTTATATGAGAATGAAAATCATAAATCATCATGAACATATATATATATATCAAACTAATTTTATTACTATGAGGAAGTTATAATTTAATAGAGGTGTAGTTACAAAAATTATTGATTTTAACTTAATTATTCTTAATGCAAGTGGTATGGAGGTAAAGTATACACTACATTAATAATTAATTAATGGAGCATGTCAAATCCAAGGTATAGACATTGATAAAAGAGATATACATAGTTTCAAAAAACTAGTATATGTATCTATGTAGTGTTGGGAATATGCAAAGTCATCTTAAAAGTGTAAAATTTTGCATTCTTTTTAATGTTTTTCTCTCAATGTAAATTCTATAAATACATTGTACTATAACATAAACCATGCAATCTTCAACCAATTCAAATGTCTCAAACAATTTTGAATAAATATTTTATTTCATCTTAAACCTTTAATGTAGCATAGTATATATTTTTTGCAATATACTAATAATTATTACTATGTGAGGCAAGTTCCGGACCTAGACTAATTATAATTTATTATGATGTGGAGTTTATTCTTAATTATAATTAACCCAAGTTGGGATCAGAATTTTGTATGATTACATAGAAGTTATACCTATATAGAATATCACTATAGAGAAGTTCTACCATATATATATATATCACAACAATCGTTTGTAACAACAATAGCATATAAAGAATATTTGCATCAAATCACCTACCTCGTATACAGTCATTTCATTACGTATTTGATCCTCAACTGAGGCAACAGTGCTTTCTCCCTCATCATCACCCACTAGGAGCTCTTCGCAACTCCCACTATTGCCACCATTCTTACTACTGTCAACCATGCCTTCCACTAGCGTATATATGTGATCATTAGAGTCTGTACCCACTGATTCTGAAAGGATTCCCTGGATGTAAGAAGTTATTAATTAACCACCTTACTTACAGTTCTTGGAAATTTTCATATGTGTTAGTGAAGCTTCCATAAAAGCCAGCTCAGTACTAATTGGGCACTGCCACCTAGTTATGGTGAAGAGATATACAATTGGATCTATATTGAAGTGAATAATTAGATGATTCATAAATCACAATGATCACAAGACCAAAAATGAAGATTCATGCCAATGGACTCAAGCAGATAATGAAGAAAGCTTCCCTTAGGGTTTGCTTGGGAGTTTTATGGTAGAGGTTATGAGGGTAAACCATCATAGCGGTTTTGAGAGGTTTTTAGTAGCGGTTTTTAAAACATCCAACCTGTGCTTGGGGGTTTATTTTCCAACGGTTTTGACAGTTTTTTTAAATGATAAATTTACATATATGCCCATAAAAATACCTCAACTTAAACATTTAAATGAAGAGAAGTACAAATCAGTAAATTACAATGTTGTCTATCTTTTGCTTTCTTCACACAAACACAACCAAACAAAGTTAAAATACTCTCTTTTTTGCTATATCCTCTGTTTTCTTTTGGTTTAGATATCTATTTTCATATGTTATATAAACTATATGTTTCATCGTAAAACTTTGTTTTGTACATAAATTTCTTCCATTTACTGTAGCCTATTTTTGAAACCTCAAATTGTAGAAAATTGTATTCTACAGTGACCAGGATACTTATCCTTTTTACTCCACTTAAATAAGTACATTATCTGGTCAATCTGATAATTATAAAAATGAATATTCCCAATCACACAATGATATAAGTCACAATCCCCCGTTACAATACCACATCATGACCAAAATTTGCCAGTCCTACATAAATTATTTCAAGGAAAGAAATTAACATTTGTTTTGCATCAAACTGAGAATTTCATGAGACTGGATGTCTGCAGCAACTGTTTCCAATTAAAGACTTATGTTACATTGCTGAGATAGAAGGAATGAAAAGTAAATCACATTCTTGGAAGTTATTAAATAAAACTGTCAATAAATCAAAGTGAACTAACTAATTATTTTGAAGACTATAGCTAGAAAAGACGAAGAAGCTGGAGAAGGAAGAACCAAACAAAAAGGCTCTGCGACTTTTTTTTTTAAGCAGCTAAGGGATTAATAGTGCAAAGGGATTTTTTTTAAGCAGCAAAGGGATTATTAGTGGAAAGGGGTTTTTTTGGGATAAAATCTTTAAACCAGCCAAAACACCCTGATTTGGGGTGTTTTATAAACTCCTCAAAAATACACTACACTGGTTTTGGGGGGTTTTTAAACCAATCAAAACCAGCCCATAAAAAATCTGGCAAGTAATGGTTTTTAAACACCTTAAAACCAGTCTAATTAAAAAACCCCCAAAACCAATGAAAAAAAAAACTCCCAAGCAGACCCTTAATCAGTGAAACTGATAAGAACCTTCTTCTAGTACACACTTCTACTGAGTTAAAAATCAAATAAATGATTGAGTAACCTTTAGTATTCAAGTTATAATGTGAAGTGTCAGGAAATGAAGCTAACTAGTAAATTAACAGTGTCTAACAGGAGAATAAGATACTTTTACCCTAGTTGAGAAAAAAGAATTAATTGAAAGTATGTATCCTCTTCAACTTGACTGTTATCAGGCAGGGGTTTCAATCAAAGCTAAATACAAGGTCTAAGAAGAGAAAAGAAGAAAAAATAAAGAGGGGATTTTAACAGAGTAAAATTAGATTGTGAAATATATTAGAAGCTTAAACAAACCTTGCTTATCCAAAAGTTTATCCTTCTATTCAGTACATCCTCTGGTAACCCAACAGCAGCAGCAAGATTCTTAGAAGTCCAACTGACAGTAGAATAACAATGTCATACTATCAATTCATCAGCAAAAAACACAGTAAATGAAGATAATTCCTGAAGTTACCTTTTTTGTTCCTGAAATTGCATAATACTGCAGCATGTAAGGGAGAACCGTGAACAAGCGTTGTTCTATCTTCAAATTGCAACTCCAACTGAAACAGCATACCCATGATAAAAGAGTGAATTTTTATTGGAAAAAAGCTTCTTCCGGGTTTAAACAATGGAGAAACCATAAAAATAATCATTCATATTGGCATCACTGAACATTGTATAAATATGAGGAAACCACCCTTACTGTACCAAGATTCTTCCAGAGTAGCTTACGAGGGTCTGATTTCGTTAAACCTTTTTGCATAATCTGAAAAAAGCTTGTTAACAGGCTCAGGTACAATAAGGCTTCATCCTGAAATTCTCTTAAAGATCAGGTAAAGCGCAAAGGACATACTTAGATAGAAAAGTTATTGTTGCCGAAAATCTTGTCGGAAATGTAAAGAAATTGTGAATGGCAGATTAAAAATGCAAACATGCTGAATTCATATGAGCCAAGACAAAGTGTATTGCAGAAGAAGTTTAGTAGCAAAGATAAGATTGCAGTGGAGTTGTCAATCAGTTAAGCGAATGAATAATTTTTAATTCCACCAGGGAACCCATGGAAGGTGTCTTGATGCGCCTTGAGCTTCTAGAACATGCCATGATGCCATATCTGTTATTTCAAGCCCCCTACCCCCACCCCCCAAAACAACAGCTTAAGATAATACATTTTTTCCATACCTCTATCCTTTCCCATCATGAGGAACTGTAATATATTTCTTATCAGTTAAGTAATGATTGAGATCATTGTAAGAACTATAATTATCTACACCTGCATTGGAGGCCAGAAATTTGTGATATGATTGTCGCATCAAGAAATCCAGAGATACTGCATCCTCCCCAGCTCAGCACCTAACAATACATTCACTGAAGTACTCAGAAAATTCAAAAGATTTTTATCCATTTTATTATTATTAAACAATT
The DNA here is from genome assembly GCF_008641045.1 of Pistacia vera. Lineage (NCBI taxonomy): Eukaryota > Viridiplantae > Streptophyta > Magnoliopsida > Sapindales > Anacardiaceae > Pistacia > Pistacia vera. The sequence goes on from NW_022196095.1 coordinate 915,495, forward strand.
TGGTGTTTCAGAAATCATCACAAGGGGAGCCCCAAAAGCTCCACGATAGGCAACACTCTTTACAAATACAAAACTACCTGTTTGAGATGCTTGGCAGCGGTTAATAATATTTGATATTGTCCTCTTTGAATCAATCAAATCATTCAACATAATTTCACACTTCTGCATGCTGCTCTCTCCAAAATGTATCTGGATAATGACAATACAAAAAATAATGCACTTTAAGTGGTCCAGGGATGAACATATCACAACAAAACTAAAACATGACTTCACCCAGTTACACAAATTGAATAAAAAAGCACTAGAGATGTTTGATATGCAAACCACTTACTTGAGGAGTTCTAAAGTGGTATCTCCGAGCAATGTCATAATCAGATTTGTTCAGAAGTTTTTTCGCCAGCATAACACGATATTCATTGACAAGTTGATCCTTTGAACCAATTATGCTGACAATCATGCCAAGTATGTCCACTTTCCTTCGATTCCGACTACCCTTCAAGGGGTCAGCTTCTACAGGGTCAGGCTCCCAGCTGTAAATGCAGAGCTCGTGCAGAAAAACATGTAAGTGATGTAATAGGGTATACTCGGTCTTGTAAGCTTGAATTGAACAATATTGACCCCATAACCCACAAAAGCCTAATAACATAGCAATTGTGAATACAGTAATGATAGCAACATTACCATGCAGCATTGATCCATGCTTGCTTGCATCAGAGTTGAAATCATATCAATGCCAGCAACTCTTGATTTTCTTCATCTCTATTTAATTCTTCAAGAAGGCTATCCCCAGTATTTGCAGATCCATTTGGATTCCCACCAGTCCCATCAGTAAGCATGGTTACAATACATTTTATGGTTTTTCCTCCGCAAGTAGTCCCTTATTGGTTCACCAACTGCTTCAAGAAAAACACCAGTTGGGTCGATAGTTCGAAGAGCTTTAATAGTTGAAACATACTGATGCAATATATCATTGGTTGAGGCACCCGCAGTGAGCAAGCGATACTTGAGTGCAGAAATAAAAGACTCCACGAGTTTAGAAGTTGTCCAGTATATTCAAGACACTGCTTTAAGTCTACATGGCAGGAGAACACAACAATCAAATAATAATTCTGATACATTAAATGCCCAACAACATATGATAAGACTAAATATAATGCTTATAGAGAGGTAGGAAAACACCTCATATTATATGATTTCTTTTGTCTGCTACCAATTTGTGCCACAAAAGGAGTTATTCATGGTTTACAGCAAATTGCAAAAATTGCACAATGTAACAATTACCACAGAAAATGCATTCATGTGGTATGCAAGGCAGGCATCAAGCATAAAGAATATAAAAATCATTCGCCCAATCAAGGTCAATTTCCACCAAGATATAATCCATTCAAATACATAAACATATGAATGTTGCAAAAGAAAACGATCAAACCTAACCACATCATGCAGAAACATGACGCCACTAAATAACAATATATAACTAATAACATAACTAATTTTAATTAAAATTCACTCATCATTTCAACTCTATTTACACCAATAATGTACAACTTAGTACAGTCGAATAATTATATGGAAAAATTTATCCAAGTGCCAAATATAGTTACTTAAAATGATGTTCCATTATGCAACAGCTGTCCTGTGTACATTTCTTACTAACATGATGACAACCGTTATTACTTATTGGGTTCTTCAAGTAATTGTTATAAAACACTACACCCATTTTACTGCACTTTTGTTCTAGTCTAATGAATGCAGTTCTCAGCACTTATTCTCCCCCAATTGAAATAAAATATAATGCCAGACCAGTTAGCCATTATTGGATCTTCTATAGTTTAACTACAGCTAAAATTTGTGAGAGAAATTAGATGAAGAATTACCTCTCAGGGTAATCCACAATAATCTCAAATAGCTTGGCTATCCTTAAATCTTGCAATGTTTCATAAGCAAAGTACTCTAGCCGCAATTGCCATCTGATGAGCCCTTCTGAAGGAGTGTCAATTTCAGAAGAGCAAGTAGAAAGGTGTGAAGCAAAGGTGATTTCAGACCAGATGAAGGAGATCATAACCAATGAGTCACCAAGATAGCAAGAAGTGCATTCAAGATGAAGAGGTACAACCTGTGCAAAGCACCTCAAGGAAGAGAAGTCATCAAACCATCACATGATAATATACACTTAACTAGAGACAATGCTAAATGGAAGTTTAAGAAGCTGAATAAAGAAAACCAAAGAATAAATAACCTTTTAAATCAGCACCTTTAAGTTATTTGAACTGGCGCACAGGGATGAAAAGGAGAAGGAAATATTAAACATAGGTATGGTATGATGTTACTCTCTTTGGTCAATCAAACAACATAGCCTTACAAATACCTTAATAAGAGCTTAGTCATTTTGCTAATGAATGACATTACCCAAAATGACTTGATGAGTCTCTATGACGTAACATACTAGACTGACAATGTAAAAGCCAATTTCATGAATTGCTGACGACATTTATTATTTCAAAGATATACTTCAAACTATAAAGACAAATAATTAAGGTGATGCAGTTAAGAATCCCCAAATATATGGTGAGAAAATGCTAAGAAGAACCTTTATCCACCCTTTAATGGACTCCAAAACAGAATTCCTGTAATCTTCGCCAGCCAGATTATGAACTTTAGCCTGCCATTCAAACAAAGAAACATACTTTATCCAATATGAAAATGAAAATATAAATTAAATAAAGATGATATGCATGTCAGAAGAAAAAGTAGTTCTTAGTAGATTAAGTATTTATAGTACATCAATGTAGAAAGTGGTCATCAGAAATGATATTGATAACAAAAGGACAATGAAACTTAAATAAAGTGAATAAACTACACCAGACATCTATGCATAATAAAAAGTGTGTGAACCTTCAAAAGAGAAAAGATGGCCGAAGCATAGGCATTTTCAGTCATAGATGTAAATCCCAGACTTCTAAGATCACGAACAACCTTCCCAATATGCTTCACCAATTTGTTCTTCTCTGAAAATTTCCCATGGTTATAGCTTTCATCAATATCCATTTCACCTGTCCTGTGTTTACCTTTTTCATCTAAATCCATGTTGTCTTTATCTTGAAATTTATTTTTGCCCTCTAAGTCACCATCCATGATTCTACTTAACTCCTCCAGCTTCCCCTTAAAATACCTATGGAGTATCTCTGTGGACATCATAAAGAACTTCATTGAACTTTAACTACCAAAACATTACCAGAAACACAGATTCGGGGAGAACAAAGCAGAAACAGAATCCTCAAGTAATAGTACTTATTATCTACAAATTTTTAGATCAACGTACTTATCCACACCTACAATAACCCAATAAACCATTTTAAATACACATACCTGGAAAATGTAGAGGAAGACTAGCCATAAGAACCGAAGATACCATTAACTGATATTTAGCGAAAAGATGCGCTCTTTCTGAATCTGCATTTTGTTTTCCCTCAAACATACTTTCCTTGTGTAACTGTAAAGCATGAACAAGCATAAACAAACACTTTTCCTGATACTGTTTCTCCAAAGACATTTCTTCTAAAGCTTTACATAACACCAGCTGAACATCGTCATCATAAATCTGCGTTTTATTAGCAAGAATTATGACACTAAATACCTAGTAAATAACTAAGAATAGAATCTTTAAACCGCGTATGTTACATACAGAGGAATTATTCTTCTGTACCACTCCAACTTTGCTGTATGAATCAAAATGCCGCCAAAAATTTGTCACGCCAATTCTCTCAAAAGCTTGCTGTCATGAATCAACACATACAGCTACATATCAATTTTTTTGAAACATCTGAAACCCTAAAATCACCAAAATTTCTACATGGCAAGATCTTAACAGTTAATTAACATATTCAAATCAGTTCAATAAACACGTCTTGCACATGTAGATTGATAAAACAATTACAGCTGGTGAGAGTTGTGGGTTGAATTGGATACCTCTAAAGAGAGAAGAAAGTGGTCACAAACAAGAGATTGGAGGCCGTGCTTGCAGAGAGAGTGTACGTGCAACACGAACTCGGGTCCTACGGAGAGATCACCGGCGCCGTTGAGGAGAGATTCTGTGGTGGTACAGAAACCGCCGTAGCTTTTGATAATTTCTTGAATTGAATTGTCATTGAGCTTCTCCAAAATCCCAAGACTACAAACTAGTGAAGTTGATTCTTCCATTTCGAATACCGTGAAGAGAAAAAAAATAAACAAAACTATTTCACACCTTCAAATTAGCTATTTGTATTTAGCTGAGTAGTAGGTAGAAGAAGCGAGAATGTGAGGGAAATGAAAAAGTGATTTTGCCGCCACCGCACGTTCAACATGCGCATTGGTTCATTTATTTGAACGCGCCGGTTCATCATTCGAGTTTATGTATAAACAGTAACACTCTAAACGACATGGTGTTTCAGCAGGATGGGCGTTATTACAGAAAACCCCCACAATTTTGGGAAAATATAAAACACCCATGGGTATGGAAAATTCTATCCTAACCTCCATTTCCGTTTAGATTTTTAACACAAATGACGATATGAAATTTCTACCCTTCAAAAAGTTAAAAAACTTTACTATTACCCCAACGTATTGAATTTTGTTACGCCTAAAAATATAAGGGCTGACGTCAAGACCCTTTAGCCCGCAAAAGTCAGATCATTGGAACAGCCACCGTCTGCGTCTGTTAGGATAGTGGGCACGCGTCAGGCTAGTCAGGAGGCTGTGGTGCTCCCACGTGTCCAATCCCTGCTCTAAATCGCGTAAATCACTCTAGAAGGTGGGCAATGTGACATAAAGAAGGATTTACACGGATAATCCCACCAACTCGCAGATTTAGTGATGATTGCCTCAAGACATCTGACTATAAATTAAGAATTCATCTCTCATTAGGGGGATTCGCACATTTTTCACTAGATTAATTACTCTCTCTTTTCTTAGCAATTGATACCTTGTAATATCATTATAAAGTCAGTCAGCTAATAGCGACCTGACCCCTATCATCAATACAAGAATCAGTGGACGTAGGACTTGCTACCTTAGCATTCGAACCACTTTAAAAACTATCTCCATTGTATTTACTATCTCATATCCATTACTTTCACATGTGATTTCGAGGTCCTTACAACATTTCACACGTGCGTTTCATTGGTGCAAAATCCCGCATCAACAGTTTGGCACCAAAAGGAGGGCCTGATTTAGTATTCATCATTCATCAGGAGAGTCTCCAACCTACCGGTCCTATAGCAACAAATGGCCCGCCAGCCAGAACATGAGCAAACCAACTAGAGCACTCAAGGTTCCCCCCAAGTTCAGGGGGATACCTCTTCCAAAAAACCTTCAGCCCTGCAAAATGCTGTGGGAGACATCCCATCAAGCTCATAGCTTGACCCCGCTATAAGAAGCTACCTGGAGAGGTTTGACAATACTCTCCATACGGTCAACCAAAGGTTAGACCGTTTGGACCAAGGCGCGCCATCCAAGTCAGCTGCGGCGGTACAACCGTAAAAAACGCCTGCAGGTCGCGCGAAAGCGCGACAAAGGGAAATAGCCCGTGCCACAAGCACTACAGCGCGAGGGCGAAAGGGTAAGCAAGTGGCAAAAAGCAAGCCCACGGGCTCCAAAGGGCCAGCAAACACCGACCGCGTCCCAAGCAGAATACCAGTCTCACTGAGACTCGGTGAAAAGACGTAGCCTGAGCTGTCCCACGCCACGTTGCAGGTACATACGCATAAAAGTGCTGGACGAGTCGATTTTTATCACCGTCAGCAAGCCAATCCTGGTCGCCATCGTGCGAGAAGGTCCCACACTTCGCGGGGCAGTTCTTACCACCGCGACGGTTGTGAGAATACCCCACACCTCTCATCGCCATCGCACGCCTCTAGTCAACATGTGTCGAGAGTGGCTGGAACCGCCAGCCGAGGTGAAGAAGAGTCAGACCTCCAGACATTCCTCAATCGTAACCGCGAGAATCGAACTCGCGTGGGTGAAAGCAACCTCCAAGCGGCTCCGTTGCTTCAAATTGAAGAGCTACAGCGAGCTCTAGACAGGCTAAGGGCCCAACAAAATGAGCAGGGACAAGTCGCATCTACGTCCCCCTTCTCTCCTGAGGTATTAGTCGCTCCACTCCCGCCAGGATTCAAGATGCCCGACATGCGGGCGTTTGATGGAAACTCCAATCCGCAGGATCATCTGTATGAATTTAATGACCTGATGGAGCTCCACCAGGTCTCAGACTTGGCAAAATACCGCTGTCTAGCAGTAACATTGACCTCCTATGCCAAATGATGGTTCAGGTCGCTCCCAGTAGGGTCGGTCAGTTCGCGGCCTCAGATGAGCACGACGTTCCTCAGGCATTTTCAAGCGAATCGGAAGTTTTCAATGCCTTTGAGCTACCTTAGCAACATAAGGCAAGAAATGGATGAATCCCTCCAGTCTTACATTGACCGTTTCCATAAGGAACTCAACAAAGTGGCTCATACTCCTGAAGAGTCTGTTCGGACTCTCATTATAGCCGGGGTTCACCCGTAAACCGACCTGTGGAAGGAATTACAAGCTGAGGACGATGTCTCCCTCACAAGATTCTACAATCTTGCGGAGAAATACCTCCGAATAGAAAATTCGTTGGCGACGCTACGCCGTCGTGACCCCGGCGCATCGAGCAGTATGTCTGGCCAGGGGAAAAGTAGAAGAACTGATCGCAGAGGGGACGCTGACGAACAGCGAAAAGGGAAGAAACCCCGCTACGAGCACAAGAAATCCTGTGCTCCTGTTCCTCGTCGCGACCGCGACAGGGTTCAATATACTCCACTGAATGTGTCTGTATCGGCCATTCTTGATAAATCCGAGGAGGCCAGTCTGCTCGGTGAGCTAGAACCCATGAAAACTCCCGTGACAACCAAAAATAATAAAAAATATTGTCGCTTCTATCGGGACAACGGGCATCATACAGATGAATGCCGAGCTCTAAAGCAAGCAATCGAAGAGCTCATTAAGAAAGGGCACTTCAAGGAGTATATTGACGACTCCGCTCCTGCAAAGGGGAAGAACCAAGAGGAACAAGGAAGAAAGCGTCGTGATCGCAGTGGGTATAGCAGCATTAACATAATCTTTGGAGGACCGCACCTCGCAGGAAATACGCGAGGCGCACAAGAAACGTAAGCTTGCGAAGCCCATCACGACCCGATCAGGGTGATGAGCATATCGCAACGACCACAAAAGGCTCGAAAGGAGGACCCAATTGCCTTCTATGAGGAGGCAGCTCGTTTGCATCATCCTCATGACGATGCTCTTGTGATCACACCCCTGATAGGGTGCCATAATGTCTACAGAATGCTCGTGGACAACGGAAGCGCTGTGAACATCCTGTTCCAGACTGCTTTCAAAAGAATGAACTTGGACAAGGCCGACCTGAAGCCCGCTTCAATCCCTCTTTACGGCTTTACAGGGGACCACCTGATCCCCAAAGGAACGGTCCAGCTCCCAGTCACGCTCGGCGACTACGACGAGGTGACTAGGGTTACTAAATTCTTGGTCGTAGATTGCCCATCGGCCTTCAATGGAATCTTGGGGCGACCTCTGTTGAGAAGCTTCAAGGCAGTCACTTCCATATACCATCTCAAGATGAAGTTCCTAACTCCAACGGGGATAGAGGAAGTGAGCGGATCGCAAAGCGCATCTCGCGACTGCTACATAAAATCAGTACAGATGGCGGAAAGGGCATTTCGCGATGTATGCCTCGCCAAACTATGACGATCAGCCGGGTCGAGCCACAGCCTGGCCCAACAGAGGATAATATAGACCCTCGAATCCAAGAAATCCCTCCCAATGGCCCGGTGAGGATCTGTTCGAGGTTTCAGTTGATCCAAAAGAGCCGAGTCGAGTGTTAAGAATTGGAAGCTATCTCAACCCCTAGGTCGCGTCTGAGCTGATAAGCTTCCTGGTTGAAAATATCGATGTATTTGCCTGGTCACATGCAGATATGGTCGGGATCAGCCCGGACATCATTTGCCATACGTTAAACATCGACAGTGAAGCCAAGCCAATTCGCCATAAAAGAAGAGCAATGGATCTGGAGCAGTATGCCGCCTTGAAATTAGAAGTGGACAACCTCCTCCGAAATGGGTCCATCCGAGAGGCACTCTACCTGACCTGGGTTGCCAACCCGGTCCTAGTAAAGAAGCCAAACGGCAAGCGGTGAACCTGCGTCGACTTTAGCGACCTCAATAAGGCTTTCCCTAAAGACAGCTTCCCCCTGCCAAGAATTAACCAGCTCATGGATGCCACCTCCGGGCACGAGCTGCTTAGTTTTATGGATGCATACTCGGGATACAATCAAATTTTGATGTATGGGCCGGAAGAGGAGCATACGTCCTTCATTATAGACCAAGGGCTGTATTGTTACAAAGTTATGCCTTTCGGCCTAAAAAACGCTGGCGCGACTTACCAACGATTGGTTAACCGAATGTTCTCCTACCAGATCGGAAGAACAATGGAGGTCTACGTGGACGACATGCTAGTCAAATCCCAGGTCGCCTCAAAGCACATTGCGCATCTCGCTGAGATGTTTGACATCCTCCGGCTGTATGGGATGAAATTGAATCCTCTCAAGTGTTTATTCGGAGTGTCATCAGGAAAGTTCCTGGGGTACATGGTTAACCAGCGGGGGATAGAAATAAACCCCGAGAGGATTCAAGCTCTGCTCGACATGGAAAACCCGACCAGCAAAAAGCAGGTCATGAGTCTGAACGGGCGAATAGCGACACTTAGTCGCTTCATATCAAGATTAACAGATCACTGCTTGCCATTCTTCAATGTCCTAAAGGCCAACAAGAAGTTCGAGTGGACACCTGAATGCGAACAGGCTTTCCAAAGCATAAAAGAACACCTCGGGAAACCACCTCTCCTGTCCAAGCCTTTTCCACAAGAAATCCTACTTCTGTACCTGTCCGTTTCTCAGTTCACAGCCAGTGCAGCTTTGATTCGGGAAGAGGAAAAGGCGCAGTGGCCAGTGTACTATGCGAGCAAGCGCTTGACAGATGCCGAAATGCGGTATCCAGAAATAGAGCGATTAGCCTATGCCCTGCTGATCGCCTCCAGAAAGCTACGACCTTACTTCCACGCCCATACTATCCATGTGATGACTAATTACCCACTCAGACAAGTCCTTCCAAAGCCAGAAGCATCGAGTAAACTACTTAAATGGGCCATGGAATTAAGTCAGTTCGATCTTAAGTATAAGTCGAGATCGATTATAAAAGGGCAGACAGTTGCTGACGAAGCCATTCAGGAAGATATTAAGAACCTATCGACTTGGAGTCTCTACGTCGATGGGTCATCGAACAGAAAAAGGGCCGGTGCCAGTCTCCTTGCCCTGAAGGGGCTTGTATTCATGGCATTCTTCGGTTTGGATTTAAAGCGACCAACAACGAGGCTAAGTACGAAACTCTGCTCGCCAGGTTGCAATTGACCAAAGAAATGGGCGCAACCACGACCAGTGTGTACAGCGATTCCATGCTAACCAAATTTTGGGGGAATATCAAGCCAAGGAAGAGAACATGGTCCATCATCTGAAAGAAGCCAAGGCCGCACTCGAGCCGTTCAAACATTTTGAGGTCATCTAGATTCCCAGAGACAACAACTCTGTGGCGGACACCCTGGCAAGGATAGCCTCGTCGTTGGACTCAGAGGGACCAGATAGCATTCCTGTTCGGCTCTTCGAAACCCCAAGTATCAGCCCGATCGAACAGGCCATGAATGTGACTCATTCTGATTCCTGGATGACTCCCATTTTTCTATACCTCAAGAATGGAATCTTGCCAGACGACAAGGTCAAGGCAAGGGTCCTGTGAACAAGATCTGCTTGCTATACTCTCATCGGGGACCAGCTGTATAGGAGAGGATTTAGTGCCCCTCTCCTTCGATGTGTAACCAGCGAAGAAGCGGACTATATTATGAAGGAAATTCATGAAGGGATCTGCGGTAATCACACCGCCGCACGATCTCTTGTAAACAAGGTTGTTCGTCAAGGGTACTATTGGCCCCAAATTCAAGACGACGCTTACGATTTTGTCAAGAAATGTGATAAATGTCAGCGGTTCGCAAGCATACCGCGAGCTTCCTCCCACGAATTGGTGACTATAACTAGCCCCTGGCCTTTTTCCATGTGGGGGATTGATCTCATTGGCCCCTTGCCAGTTGGAAAAGGGGGAGTCAAATATGTCGTGGTCGCGGTAGATTACTTCACTAAATAGGTAGAAGCCAAACCGCTAGCCGCGATCACGACCAGAAAGCTGAAGGACTTCGTTTTCAGGAATATTGTGTGCCGTTTTGGAATCCCTCATACCCTCATTTTAGATAATGGAAAGCAGTTCGACAATGAGGAATTCAAATAGTTTTGTGACGAGCTGGGCATCCATAAGAAATTCGCCTCTGTGGCAAGACCGCAAGCAAATGGCCAAGTTGAAGCTGTCAACAAAACCATCAAGCATACTCTGAAGGCAAAACTTGGTGTAGCTAAGGGGAATTGGGCCGACGACCTCCCCGAAGTCCTATGGGCATACTGAACAACTCCAAGGACCTCCACCTCGGAAACCCCCTTTTCGCTGACATACGGGTGCAAAGCAATGATCACCATCGAGGTAGGAACTGGTTCGCTTCGGAGAGATTGTATAATGAGGCCGATAATGAAGCACTCATAAGGGCGAGCCTGGACCTTATTGAAGAACATCGTAGCAAGGCTTCGCTAAGGATAGCAGCCTATCAGCAACGCACGAAAAAGTTCTTCGATTCAAAGGTCAGGCGAAGAGACTTCTAGGTCGGCAACCTGATGTTAAAAGAAGTTCTCCTCGGAACCAGAGGACCAAGTGCGGGAGTTTTAGGGCCGAACTGGGAAGGTCCGTACCGCATTGATAAAGTAATCAGACCTGGGATTTATCATCTCAAAAGGCTAAACGGTTCCAAGGTACCTCGGGCCTGGAATGCTGAACATCTTCGACCATACTATCAGTAATTCCGAACTCAGCTTTCCTTGTAAATTAATTTCTGATTTTTGTAAGTCATTTCTTTGTAAAGTTTTTATCTTGAGCGTTTGTAAACAATCTCCATGTATAATCCATTTCGTGTGAATAAGTTATGTTATCTTTGACTCAATGAATGTAAACGATCGAAAAGAACTCATGTATGATCAAGCGAATAGAAAACTGTAAAGGCAAAATGTATTTCATTACTATGAAGTACAGCAGGAAAGAAGACATGATTACAAGACCTAAGCTAGCCCCTACAGGGCCAACCTCCTCGTCTAGGGTTGGTCTGCTGGGGGTTTGTCCGCTGCGTGTCTGAAACCTTCTGGTCGGAAGGCCGCCGCTTCATCGTCCTCTCGAACCATGGATATGAGTGTTTCCTGCCAGTCTGCCGGGAGGTCGGACATGTCAAGAAGAGGATTCTTTGGTCGCAAGGCATAAATGGAGTCAATTGCCCATTTGGCAGCCTTCTCCTCGAGCTCTTCTGTCAAAGAAGCAACTTTCCCTTGACTGTCCTGAAGTTCAACTTCAAGAGCCTGCCTTAGCTTCTCAGAGGTTTCTCTCTCCTTTTCTGCTCACGCAACCTGCAAGGAGGTCGCTTTCAGCTCCATGTCCTTCTCCCCGGCCAGTCTGGAGAATCTGGATACGGTCATCTGCAGCTCCTTTATCTCCTCTCCCTGCTTCTCAAGCTGCGTTTTCTGGAAATCTACCGTGCGAAGAGCCGCATTTCTTTCTTTCAAATAACTGTTCGCCGATTTGAGAGACAGCTTCGATAGCTTCCAAGTTTCGCTTAAGCACTACGTTCTCTTCCTGCAGGGTAGCACCTCCCTTCGCAACTCCCAGTTGTGCCTTTTCCATGGACATTCTCATGGAAAGAAGAGCCTGCGAACAAAAGAAGAAAGAGTTAGGTAATCAAAAGAAGTTAAGTCCTCGCAGAGGACAGTTCGCTCACCTTGCTTATATGCTGGATCGATGTGGACATTAGGTCCACTTCGCTGGAACTTGCGAACTGCTCGAAAGATTTCAAAAGTTCGCATTCCAGCAGGGCATACACCACCGGCTGCAGGTATTCCGGCAGGTTCTCCAGCGAGTCCAACACTGTGGGACCCTTCTTCGTGGCCTCAACAGCCGTCGTGTAGTCCATAGGCACCTTGCCCGACTTGCTTGCGTTCGGTTGCGACCTCTTTGGCTGCTCGCCTTCAGATTCAGTCTCTGATTCCTTAGCCTGAATCTACTTCCTCTTTTTCCGCTGAGCCATGGTTTTTATCCTTGGTCGAGCAGGCGACGGCTGGGCGACCTTCGTGGTTCACGTTGGTGCATCCTCTGCCGACTGTGGCTGGGATGTTCTGGAAGGTCGCGCTGGTTGGCTCGCGGTCGCGCCCTCAACCTAGGAGGCTGTTCGTGCAGCTTCAGCCGCCTTAGCTTTCTTCGTACGAGGAAAGTTGATGGGCCTTTGACGAGGTTGCTCTGGTTCCTTCGGTGGCATGGTTGTTGCTGCATGCAAGGTAAGGTTAGTGAAGGCATTCCACGACCAGGAAAAGGATTGGTTAGGGAAACTTACATGGTGGAGGCTCTAACAACGCGTTGGCGTTAAAGAAACCGTACTTTCGCAAATTCGCGGTTGTCACAAGTGTCCTCGCGTCGCGCTTGTCCTTAGGAAGGGAGCCGAACTGCAAGATTTTTCTTCTGTCGTGAAGTAGCCCTATTTCAGTTGTCTTGTTAACTGTCAAGTAAGAAAAACTAGGTCGTTAGAGCAAACGCGCTTCGAGCGTAATGAGTTCGCCAAATACAAAACAGAAATACAAGCAAAGAGAAAGAAGCCTACTCGGATCCTGGAAGCGGCAATAGCCATCATAACGAAAGAAGAAAAACTTCGTTTCTTAGGCCCCCGCGTTGCTGGGATAACTGTGTATCCTGTCAGCAATAGTAGGTCGCCTGGACAAGTAATACGAATCCTTGTCCTTGCTCTTCTTCAGATAATACGAGCAGCTGAGCTCCAAGGCTGTCAGTTCTCCCAGTCCATTTTCCCGGCATGCGATGTACATTGCAACAGCAATGACGTACACGTTCAGGGTCAGCTGCATCGGTGCGACCCCAAAGTGGTCCAAAAACGACCTGATGAAAGGGTGCAAGGGGATAAGTCCTCCACCCTTGATGATCTCCTTGGAGATCACGACCAAGCATTTTGCTGGGTATTGCGACGAGTGCATCAGGTTGTGGAACATGTCCACTTCGATGCCAAATTGGCTTATTACCCTCTCAAGCTCTTCCTCGGTGAGTACCGAGAAAACCTTAAGAGGGACGCTAGGAGCACCATGCGGGGACGAGCTGGTTCCCTGCTCAGGTCTAGTATTTGAGGGGTCCATTTTGCTAGTCTGCAAAAGTGACAAGCAGAGGGATTATTTGGTCTCTGTACGCTATATTGTACGATGATGTGGGAGGAAATGAACTCCCTTAAAATCCTAAATAAATACCCTAGCAAATGGCGGCTCGAACCCGACGCAGACGACTAGTCTCCGATGGGTTACCGAAAGACCAACGCCATTAGCTCATGGAAAAAATGAGATGATGTCAAGAAAACTCTTACCTCTCAAAGTACAACGACAGTGTCTGCTTTGGATGCCGGAAAAATGCAAGTCTGGAAGACAAAGGTTCTTGGCTTGCGAAAATCTTTTGTTCTCTTTGAAAAAGGCTCTGGTAACATTGCCTGAGAACGATTTGTGGTTTTTATAGCGCGTGGATCGGCGTTTGGATTTCCTGAAATTGAAACGATGTTCGAACGGTAAAGGTTTCTTACCGTTGATCTTGGCCACGTGTCACTCATCAGCGAGGAAGGGTGAGCGAAACGACTGGATGAAGTCAGACTTTCACCTTTCCAGTTGAAAAGCTTAAACGACGGCCATATCTCTCTCAGTGCATTAATTGCGCCTCAAATCTTCATTTAATGCTTTGGTAAGGTGCACTGTTCCAATGCATATTGCATTTAATGTCCTGAGAAAGCGCACTGTTTCAGCATGCAAGGCATTAAATGTGATTGGCTGACATTCCCCACGAAAGGGGTACACCTGTCAATGCAGGGATGGCTTCATTAAATGCCTTCCTATTACCAGAATAAATGGGTGACGTCGGACGGATCTAGGTCGCTCGTCCATGAGCACGCGAGGTCGCGCTCGTGCATATGCCGCTCTGACCTACTTTCGAACAGATTAAAGTTTTCAGAAATCATCTAACCGCAGCACGACCTGTAGTTTCCAAGGTTCAATCCTCAAACCTTAAAAACTAGGGAGCTTCTGTTACGCCTAAAAATATAAGGGCTGATGTCAGGACCCTTTAGCCCGCAAAAGTTAGATCATTGGAACAGCCACCGTCTGTGTTTGTTAGGATAGTGGGCGCGCGTCAAGCTAGTCAGGAGGCTGTGGTGCTCCCACGTGTCCAATCCCTGCTCTAAATCGCGCAAATCACTCTAGAAGGTGGGCAATGTGACATAAAGAAAGATTTGCACGGATAATCCCACCAACTCGCAAATTTAGTGATGATTGCCTCAAGACATCTGACTATAAATTAAGAATTCATCTCTCATTAGGGGGATTCGCACATTTTTCACTAGATTAATTACTCTCTCTTTTCTTAGCAATTGATACCTTGTAATATCATTATAAAGTCAGTCAGCTAATAGTGACCTGACCCCTATCATCAATACAAGCATCAGTGGAAGTAGGACTTGCTACTTTAGCATCCAAACCACTTCAAAAATTGTCTCCATTGTATATACTATCTCCTATCCATTACTTTCACGTGTGATTTCGGGGTCCCTATAACGTTTCACACGTGTGTTTCGTTGGTGCAAAATCCCGCATCAACAAATTTATATTTCGTAAAGCCTAATAAAATAGTTTTCTAAACATGTAAACTTTAAATACTAACAAATAAGACCAAAAATTCTCAACCAAAATTTTTAAACAAATCCGGCCAAGCGAAAGCCGCTTGAGGCCAAAAGCGGCCTCATGGTCCTTGTTGGTTAAGCAGCTATTGAGGATGAGAACAGCCTTGGTAGGTGCAGGGAGGCCCATTTCAATCTCCCTATGTCCAAGGCCAAACTCAACCTCATCGACTTGAAATAATCCAAAAAAATGTAGTGGGCTTAAAGCTCAACCCGACATACACCAGATCGACTTGACCCAATTCAATGAGGTCGAGTTAAGGTTGAGTGTCTATATGTATTAGGTTGAATTGAGTCCAATTTAACTAGACCCTATTTGTCTTAGGTTAGGTCGGTCTTTCCAAACTTGGCTTGAACAATGAACATGAATGAAAGTGCCCATCCCCATGTATGTATCATAGAGATCTGGAATTTTCTTGTTTGCTTAACCTGGAGTAGGTTACTGTAATTTTCCCAATTTTTTAAAAGATTTGGGAGGTCATTGATTTTACTTTGAAGGATGACGTGATTTTTGCATTTATTGTATATAAGAATTTGATTAATTCAATTAGAAGTAGGCATCAAGCATTAGAAGCAACTCGATTCTTGGCCCAGACGATGCCAGGGGCAAAAGATTAAAAGACCATATTGGCCTTGAATTTGATTAAGATGCCTCGTAGTTTTTGAGTCCTTACTAAATGACCTTATTTTTTATTAAGACAAATTAATTACAATTAAACACTAATCATGACTTAATTAGGATTAATGAAGGCATTGAGTAATCTTTCAAAAATTCTTTGTCCCCAGAAACCTAAAATTGTTGCATTTTAACCCAAACCCAAATCAAAGAAATTGCTCCCCTCCCTGCCGCCATTAACATCTTCTTCTTCCTCTGCCATTAACATATTCTCCACCGAAGATCTGCCGCCTCCTCCTCTTGACATTTTGTCCAGGTATGTGTATCTCCTCTTTACATTTTATATTTCTATTTACAAAGATTTAATGATGGATTAGGTTTGGGTTATGATTTCGATTTAGTGGTTTAGATTCTTGAGTTGTGTTTGATGTAATGCAAGTTGAAAAGAGTGAAATTTGTTAATGATTTTCTTGCATGGTGGGTAGCTGGGGGTGGTAGCACAGATTATAGGTGGAGATGGCTGAAAATGTAATCTGGAGCTAATAGATCACTTAAGCGATCTGGTATAAATCTGGTATATATGGCAGCAGATCGCTTAAGCGATCAGACTTATTTATACCAGATCACTTAAACGATCTAGTAAGCGATATATCAGATCGCTTAAGCGATACACCAGATCGCTTAAGCAACTCTGCGGATGCTTTTTAAAATCTATCAACCCTTAATATATCGGTTAATAATTTTTTTTCTTGCATTATAGGTACTTGGCTATTATTAGACATGGGACAAATTGTTTTGGGTGTTGAATATTTTGGTGAGTGGGTGGACGACGAAAGTTGCTGGAAGTGGATTGGGAAGAACAAACAAGTTAAAACAATTTCTGTGAGTACAAAAGTTAGTTTTGATGAGTTGATTGATGAAATCATTAGAAGAGGTGGGTTGAGTTGCTCACATAGTGATATAGTTGTGAAGTATGTTTTAAGCAGAGTTCTTGCAAATTTTAAGGTACCCCTTGTTGTATATATGTTTGATGAAGATGTGAAGTTATATATGCTTGATATGGTTGGTGATTGTTCGAGGCCGTTTTTAATGGTTTCTGTTGTGGATAAACCTCTAGAAGTTGGTTCAAAGGAAGGGGAGAACGAGCAGGTTGGTGTGGAGAATATTGGTTTTAATTTTAACTATGAGGGCATTGATTTCTTTGTTGAAAAATCAAGGGTAGGTAGTGATTTGGGTGGTGAAGAGGACACTATAGAAGAGGTTGGTCATGTGGGGCAAAATGAAACTGTAGACGAGGAGGACATCGTACATATTCCCAAAAATGTAGAGATTCTTATAAGTACATATTATGCAGAAGGTGTAGTTTATGATCCTTTATGTAGGTTTAGACGCAGCAATTGTGGATAGTAGTGAATCACCTCATGTTTTTACTGATGGATCGAACTTGCGTAGAGGGTATTTATTTGACAACAAGGAGGAAGTGGTGAGGAAGCTAAAACTTGTTGTCGTGAGAGGTAATTTTGAATTCATCACCAAAAAGTCTAATTCATCAGTAGTAATGGTTGCATGTCGTGATCAAAAGTGCAAGTAGCAGGTTTATTGTAAAAGATTGGTGGAGTATGAAAAATTTATTGTTAGCACATATACCTGTGAGCACACATGTGGGTTGGGACATATTTCAGGCGAGCATTAATAAGCCTCCACTGATGTTATTGGACAATTTGTCATAAGTCAGTTTGTTGAAGGGAAATGTTCATCTCTTGAGGACATTCAGAGATATGTGCGCACAGAGTTAGGATGCGATGTCAGTTATTGGAAATGCTGGAAAGGGAGACAACATGCACAAGATTTTATAAGGGGCATGCTCGAGCATGGGTACGCAGTATTAGAATCGTACCGTTATATGCTTGAGTTGACAAACCAAGGTAGCAAGACGACTTTGAAGTGGGACAAAAATATGACGTTTAAATATTTTTTTGTTGCTTACGGTGTTGCTATAAGGGATTTTGTAAACATGAGACAGGTGTTGGCTATTGATGGTTGTTTTTTTATGAGAAAATATGGAGGTACATTGTTGGTGGCCACTAACAGGATTGCGAGAATCACACATATTCCGTTACATGGAGTGTGGTTGACTCTGAGAACGACAAGTCGTGGACTTGGTTTTTTAAGTAGTTACTTACGATAGTGCTTGACAGTGATGAGTTATGCATAATATCTGATAGGCACAACTCTATAAAAAAGGGGATTGCCACTATTTACGCTCTAGCACATCATGGATTTTGTATAAGGCACCTCGGTGAGAACATAAAACAAAAGTTTAAGTGTGTTAGCCTCCTTTTGGCAGCAAAACCTTATCGAGTTGATGAGTTTGAGGAGTACTTCCGACAAATCCGAATCAAGGATGATAAAATTGCTAAGTATCTTGGCATGATGTTGGTTTCAAGCGATGTTCCTGGAAGAAGGTTCGATGTCATGACCACGAACATAGTCGAGTCCATAAATTCGAAGTTGTTAATAGAAATAAAGTTTCCAATTTTTGCCCTTTTGATGTAATACAAAGGACATTGAGCATTGTACGGAGTCTAATGATTTTACCACAATCCTAGTTCTGTCAGCTGAAAAATTATTGCGAGAATGTATAGAACTATCAAATGCACTGTTTGCCTATCCTCTGAATGCTCAAGAGTTCACCGTATGCGGCTCTGGTTCAGATGCCCTAGTTAACCTTCTTAGTAAAACTTGTAGCTGTAAAGTGCTTGACATTCAACGTTTACCTTGTCCTCATACACTAGCAGCATTGAAACAAAAACGCAAGCCATATTTTGGTTTAAGAATTTACACAAAACTTTGCTCCCCTCTCTATATGACAAAGCACTACATGTTGACTTATTTAGAAACAATATATCTAATTCCTCCAGAAGAGGAGTTGGTGATGCCGCTAGAGTTGCTTGACATCATCATTCATTCACCATTCAAGAAGACAGAAAAAGGGAGAAAAAGAATTAAGCATATTCCATTAGCCTGTGAGGTTCCTCGGAGGATGAATAAGTGCTCAATTTGCAAGCAACCTGACCATAAAAAAGCAGTTGCCAAAATCAATCACATGCAAATCAAGAAAATTAGCTCCGAATCAATCAGAAGCAAGCAACTTGGCATTATCTGATCACTTAAGCGATCTGCTCTTCAGATATGTAGATAACAACAGATCGTTTAAGCAACAACAAATCACTTAAGCGATATGATGAACTTATTAATGCTGCTCTGTTTAACAGGTAATAGACACTTAGATGTTGTTTCGTTTACTTGTTCACTAGGTTCTCTTGGCTGTATGTCAATCTTTTGTGATGCATTAAACTGATTTTATGTCCTTGTATTTCTAGCTATGCCATCAAGAAGAATGATGAAATCGAGAGAGTTGCCAAGGCTAACCGTTGAAGACTTATTAGTGAATCGAGAGAGTTGTCAAGGCCAACTGTTGAAGACTTGTTGTTTTCAATTTTTTATATTGACAATTGGATATCTTTTTGTATTGTGGTTAGCTCTATATTCAATCATAACCATCCATATTTGTGAAATGAGGTACGTTTCTACTAACGTGTCACCCTAGTGTGCTATGACATTCCTCCATGTATCATAAGGTTGTTAGTCACATATCATAGCTGTTATATTTTGATTTTGTGAACGTCAAAGGTTTAAATTAACATTAATAATCTTCTTAAATGGCTTTAATATGTGTTGATGGAATTAAGTTGTCAAATAATCCTTTTTAATTCGATTTAATATGTGTTAATAACCGATGTCGCTTAAGCGATCAAAGCTAATTTGCTTATTTTCTCCCGAATCTTGTGATGTTGTGAACGTCCCAAGTTAACATTAATGTTACTTAATATAGGGTTGTCAAATAATCCATTAAAAAAAAAAAAAAAAGATAGCTTAAGTGATACAGCTCTCGCTTAAGCAATCCAGTATATATAAGCCTTTGTCACTTAAGCGATACCTAAAATCGCTTAAGCGACCAAAGCCAATTTTCGTCAAAATCATCCTCAAGTGCACGATCGCTTAAGTGATGTCATGTCTCGCTTAAGCGATTCAGCATATATAAGCCTTCATCGATTAAATGATCCCAGACATCGCTTAAGCGATCAAGGCCAAGGCAGTGTCAAAATCATCCTCAAGTGTAAGATCACTTAAGCAATGTCCGATCTCGCTTAAGCGATCCAGTATAGATAACCCTTGATCACTTAAGCGATATTCAACGCCATTTAAGTGATCAAGGCCAAGGTAGTGTCGAGATCATCCCTAAGTGCACGATCGCTTAAGCAATGTCAAGTCTCGCTTAAGCAATCCAGTACATTTAACGTTCGTCACTTAAGCGATACCCGACATTGCTTAACCAATCAAGGCCAAGGCAGTGTCAAGATCATCCCCAAGTGCATGATCGCTTAAGCGATGTCAGGTCTCGCTAAAGCAATCCAATAAACATAAGTCTTCATCGCTTAAACGATACCCAACATCTCTTAAGCGATCAAGGCCAAGACAGTGTCAAGATCATCCCCAAGTGCACGATCGCTTAAGCGATGTCAGGTCTTGTTACATTAGCCTTTGTCGTTTAAACAATACCTAACATCACTTAAGTGATCAAGGCTAAGACAGTGTCAAGATCATCCTCAAGTGCACGATCGGTTAAGTGATGTCAGGTCTCGCTTAAGCGATCCTATATACATAAGCCTTTGTGGCTTAAGCAATACCTAACATCTCTTAAGCGATCAAGGCCAAGGCAGTGTCAAGATCATCCCCAAGTGCATGATCGCTTAAGTGATATCAAGTCTCGTTACATTAGCCTTTGTCGCTTAAACAATACCTAACATAGCTTAAGTGATCAAGGCCAAGACAGTGTCAAGATCACCCTCAAGTGCACGATCGGTTAAGTGATGTCAGGTCTCGCTTAAGCGATCCTATATACATAAGCCTTCGTGGCTTAAGCAATACCCGAAATCGCTTAAGCGATCAAGGCCAAGGCAATGTCAAGATCATCCCAAGTGCATGATCGTTTAAACGATGTCAGGTCTCGCTTAAGCGATCCAATATACATAAGCCTTCGTCGCTTAAGCGATACAAGACATTGCTTAAGCGACCATGGCCAAGGCATTGTCAAAATCATCCTCAAGTCCACGATCGCTTAAGCGATGTCAGATCTCGCTTAAGCAATCCAGTATAGGTAACCATTGATCGCTCAAAGTGATATCCGTCATCACTTAAATGATCATCGCCAACACATACTAATTCTATCTTTTCTCCTCAATTTGATAACCTAATTGAACTAACACATATTAATTCCATCTTTTCTCCTCAATTTGACAACCTAATTACATCAACACATATTAATTCCATATTTTCTCCTCAATTTGACAACCTATTTGCATCAACACATATTAATTCCATTTAAAAAGATTTCTAAATAGAGTCAAAAAAGGGAAAGAAATACTGAATTCCTCTTTTATAGATCTAAAATGTCTCAATTAGATGAAAATACAACATTGATCTCTTTTATAGTAAGAGATAATTAAACTAAGAAAGTGTATTCCTAATTAAAGTCAAAGTAAAAAGGAAAAAAAATCATTATAAACAAGAAATAAATGTCCTAAAGCAACCCAAAAAAAACAACAGCCTCCATCCTCCCTCTTTATCATTGTCTCCAGTCACTTCCCCATCCTCCAAAATTATCCAACACCCCTTCAGCATCAGTAGCATCCTCTTCGTCTTCTTCTACAACATCCTTTCCAACATTATCTAGCCTTGACCTTGGCAACAAAAGCATACATAACATCAGTTTAATGCATCACAACCCAATTATCAATAGCCTGATGCCTAACAACACCAGCTGATCCAATTCATGACAACCCAATTATCCATATAAGAAATGAATTCACATAAATTACAAAACTCTAAGTTCAACTTCCATACCTATTGATGACAACATTAATGATGACTTGGATTGGGTTCTGGTCAATCAAAAGGTTGATAATTTCCATGGCGTGCTTCACAATCCTAACAGCATCCAAGAAATAGCATCTTAGTCTCACAAACAAAATTCACCAAATTAATGTCATAAAGAAAAGACAATCCCCAAACACAAGTCTCAATTCAATGAGCAAACAAAGATAAAAAAAACACCCCATAAGTGCTAGCAACTCCCTGCAAAACTCACAAACTCAATGGCATCCTTTGCAAGTTTTTTTTTCTGGCCACATTAGCTTGTTAAAGCTTCACCCCTGCATTAAAACCTCAATCAAACATCCCGTGACAAAAAAAAAGGTATAAAAAGCAAGTATGAATGGCAAGAAATAAACCACGTACCACCTAAGCACAATTGATAGCAACTACGGGATCTATCTTACCATGAAAGCATTCAACCGCCAAGAGCTCCCAAAAGTTGCTCATGCTATCATCATTCAATTTGTCCATTGGGGTGTTAGTAATGTCAAACTCAAGAAGTTTGAGTGCATACACCCCAAAATCAGCACCCCAATATGAGGAAGACATTACTATTATAATTAGATTATAGAACAATTGCAATATGTGAGTTTTATAGACAATTTACCTTGCGTCATTAATTGGGACGGGAATGCCCTTGTGTGGCCACTTTCTCATCAGCAATGAATCACCCAAGTGCTCAAATAGGCCGCTGTCTCGCAACAGCTGTAGGAATAACTGACACAGCGGCTACATCTCCATTTCTAGTTTCCTTTCCCGACAAATAGTTAGGTTGCAATCAAGGATCCTCAGCAAGCCCTCATTGAGTTGTCATACGACGGTTACCCAATGCATTGTCTTAATGTTCACGGTGCAATACACCCTTTTCACGTTAGCCTAGCTATTGCCATATTTAGGCCTTTCCCCCTGTGTATACTACATCATCCTCTCATCAAATCGATACTCAGCCAAGATACCATCAAACTCTTCTGCGGCTATTCTTTTCTGCTAGCCTTCCTTTGATGCACCTCCATTCTTGGCCTTTGTCATTAACATCTCATAGATGCTCACAAAGCTTTAGCCAAAGGAGACATCCATGATGACATTGTGTTGATAAAAAATATCAGCTACGGTGCTCTGTCGCACCTTTATCAGTGTCAATGCCTCATCGATGTGTTTCATCAAATCAAAACAACATGATAAGGGCTCTGCCAAACACAACATGTAATGTTCTACCTACCCCCGAAATGCCTTATTCCAATTCTCTCCCATGTCCACAAAATGACCGAAACAACTATCTTTGAATAAGTCCATACCCCTCTTTTGTCCACCTAAAATCTCATTTATTTTGATAAACACTTGCCAACTCGACCTAGTCGTCACCCTTACAGGGAAATGGTATCATATCGATTACAACCTCTAACCCATACTCTTTATAATTCATGCTTCGACAACACAGTGCAATCGATATAAATTAAATATCAACAAAAAAAGAAACCAAAACAACCAATAGGCTGCCAATCTGAGGGATACGGACTTCGAGGGCATCGGGGAGTGGGTGTTTTTGGCTTCGAGAGGACCGAGGAAGCCAAGGCAAGCCCTGCAGAGGCTGTTGTGGAAGGTTTGATGGCTGGAGATTGCTGGGGATGGCAGTAGGGGGCAGAATAAAGAGGAAAAGGGGGGGGGGGGGGGGGGCGCTGCCTTGCATATTGCAAAGTTGGCCATAGGCAGCCCCTAGCCCCCCTATTATGCCCCCTCCTGCCAAATCCAGCTCTCCAACCTCCTACAAACAACCTCCCTATGGCCTCCCTTACCTTCCCCTATCATCTGGAATCCAAAAACAGCCACTCCCCCGATGCCGCCAACTATTCGACAAAATGCCACAACAACCCTAACAACCAACACCAACTAAATATCCCCAAATTGGTACCAACAAACAATTTTTTCATAAAATAGTATGGAATGTACCTCTTCTTTCTCTTCTTCCTCCTCCTCGCCAGAATTTGCACCGATGTCCTCGTCTTCAGACCCATTCTACCACCGACGTGTCCTCTGCCAGTGGAGCAGCTTCACTCATTGAAAGGTCCACCGAAACCTCTTCTTCTACAACCTTTGAACAACCGCCAGACTCTAGAATTTGGAGTGGGGCTGGGTTTTCCTTACATTTGTTAATGTCAGCCATTGTTTGTATGTATAACTAACAGGGAAACGAAAATCCAAAGAGCAAAGATTTGCTAGAAAATGGGAACAAAAATCGTTGAAAATCGCAAGAGAGAAGTCGAGTGTTTAGTCGGTCGCTTATTTTGGGTTGAGGCCGTCTCTTAATCGATTTTGATTTTTTTTTTGGGGGGGGGGGGGGGGGGTGTTTTGTGGGGGTTTGTTTTTAATTTAATTTCTGTTAATTATACTATTACCCATATATGTTTAAATCTTTTTAGTCTAACCCTTTTTACATGTTTAGTGATTCTTAAGTGGCGTTAGTTTTTCAAACTTAAAAAAAATGCAAAATAATTTGCTACTTTCTCAATTGCAAATTTCAGAGGTCCTTGCAATTAAATTTCCTCACGATGCCGTGTGACAGACATGTTATCTTGCAGATTTGCAATGTTACATAATAACCATGCTCGCAAGCCGTTTGCGGAAATGTCTTACATGACTTACATTAGTTAGTAGGCGTAGGCACCATTTAAGTTTGTGTTTGGTTTAGCCATGAAGCAAAGCGAAGGGCATGGCCAAACCCACACGAAGATGAAGATCTTATTGAGCTCAGTTTCAGCTATGATGGCAGAAACCACTACCTTTCCAATAGACCTAATCAAGACAAGACTCCAACTACACGGCCAGTCCGACTCACTGGCTCGACCCACTAACGCGTTTCGAGTCGCATCGGAAATCGTTCGGCAACAGGGTCCTCTCAGCCTCTACAAAGGCCTCTCTCCTGCCATTATAAGACACCTCTTTTACACTCCTATTAGAATCGTTGGTTACGAGAATTTGAGAAATCTTGTTGTTGCCGATAATGCCGCCTCTCTTTCCCTCTCTTCTAAAGCTCTTGTGGGTGGAATCTCTGGCGTCATTGCCCAGGTATTCCTTTTTTGATTTTATAGATCACTCTTTTAATTTCTTTACACGCCCTTTGGAACAACTCAAACATTTTAGGTGCTGAATAAATTCGTGACATTTTACTATAAGTATGATATGATTTATTCTCGTTGGATCAATGCAAAGCTTGATATTCACTGTCCAACTCTATGGTCTAATAATTGCTATATCATATAGTTTCCATATTTTTGAGGGATAATCCGGATACTGTATTGAAAATAAACAAAGAAAAAAAATTGCTCTTCCATCAAGATTATTGCCGAAAGGTCTCTCTATTTTCCCAACTCAACCAGCAAGTTAACCTTCAACTATGCTAATGCTAAATGAAATTTACCTTAAATAAAGACAATTCAATCGAGATGCCTACTTTCACAAGCAAATACAAGAGAAAAAAAATGAAAAAGCCTTACAAATGACTTAGAGCTTTTCTTCAAAACAATGAAGTTGAATAGAAAAGCAAGAGAATATTATTCTTTAGGTTTGCAAGTCATATTTTAATGAATTAGTTTGAAAGTACCATTCATTTTCTTATGAAGTTTACTTTTTACTAAACCTAATGATATAGTTTCTTGGGTATAGAAGTTATGACTGATGAAATGACTTTGCCTGTAGTCTTTGCTCATAAGTGACATAATAAACGGTGTGTTGATGCTGAAATAAATTCCATCTTTAATCTTACCCATTCAAAAAATAGTTTAATTAATGTATCTATGGTAGTTGTTATGTCTGGTTTTGCTGATTGAAGATTGTGAAAATTTTCCAGTATAGGTTATGATTGATCTTTTCTCTTACAATTGACTGTTGATCGTAGAGGTTGGAGTTTGGATGAAACGCATCTTGAGGTATTCTGGAGGGTATCACTGGTTTCTAGTACCCTAATGCTCTTAATTTTTTTTTGAGCTATTTTAGCCTCACAAGTTTACTTGTAAGATTATTCAATTAACAGTTAATTTTTCTTATGTAAATTATAACTGGTGATGTATCTATATTTGACCCCCAGGTACTCAGCACTCACTGTTTCATCTGTTGATACTTGTAGAAGTAACTTGTTCAATCGAAATTTAAAGAATAATTTTGATTTTATTTGTTTGCCATGTTCAAGATTGATTATTTCCTTTGCTTGCTTGGTTCCATCAAGAATGTATACTTGTCGAAATCTTCCTCTTTATAGTGGTTGTCTGACTTGAATAAATCTAACAACAATATGGCCTTCAAATCGTAAAGCTTTACGTACATATGAGAACCTACTGAAACTTTGTCACAGAATGACCAATATGGGTTGGCTAATGCATACTATATTTACAAATTGCACAATTAATCCAGTAGCCTGCATACTTTATTCTCAGGGATTTAACAAATGTATTGATAGCTGCCTTTAATTATTTCTTTTCACAAAATATATATTTGTGACAACTTGCCTTTCATTCTTAGTAGCACAGATAATAGCAAGCCCTGCTGATCTAGTTAAGGTGAGAATGCAAGCTGATGGTCGTATGGTAAGCAAAGGTCTCCGACCTAGATACTTGGGGCCATTTGAAGCTTTGAACCAGATCATTCATACAGAAGGATTTGGAGGACTGTGGAAAGGAGTTTTGCCGAATGTGCAAAGAGCATTTTTAGTGAATATGGGAGAATTGGCTTGTTATGATCAGGCAAAACATTTTGTTATCCACAATCAGATAGCTGATGATAACATCTACGCCCACACCTTGGCATCTATTATGTCTGGTCTCTCTGCAACCGCTTTGAGTTGTCCAGCTGATGTAGTAAAGACAAGAATAATGAATCAGGCTGCGAGCAAGGAAGATAAGATCATGTATACCAGTTCCTATGATTGTCTGGTGAAGACAGTGAGAAGTGAAGGGTTACGAGCATTGTGGAAGGGTTTCTTTCCTACATGGGCCAGGCTTGGTCCGTGGCAATTTGTGTTCTGGGTATCCTATGAGAAGTTCCGACAATTTGCTGAGCTGTCTTCCTTCTAAATGTTCTGCCTGGTAATTCACAATGCCTTTTTAAAACCAGTTGGAAGGCCGCATATTATCCATAGGCTTTTAAGTTTGCCACATGGATTTTGTGCTTGGGTTTCTGGGCAGATTTAGTAATTTATATACCTTTTGAAAGTCATCAAAATGAAAGAGCGTGGCAAGGATTATTCAAGCAATGTCATATTATTCAAGTGATGTAGTAGAGACTAGAGAGGTCCCCTTCTTTGCCTTCATATATTTTCTAGCTTAATTTGTTCACCTGATTATCCGGTAAGCTCTATTGTGGGCGTTTATTAAAGGCGGTGTTACTTTCATGGAATTGTATGAAATAGGAAAGTGAACGAGAATTTATTGGGATGAATAGAATGTGATTCTATTCATTTGATTATAATAAGAAATCTTGAGGTAATGGAATGAAATGTGTAATATGCCGTCAAATTTAAAATATTGAATTTAAATATGAAGTTATGATTAATTTTTTAAATCCATCACCCTGTTTTGCTCACTGATGCAAGCTGCTATAGCTTCTCGTCAGTGTGAGCAGCTATGTCTGCTCGTGTGTTTACTCAGTTGCCACTTCTTGTCAATTCACTACAACTGTTCGCACAGTCCAGAGTTGTTGTGGCTACTTCCCGTGAGTTGTAGGTGGTTACTGCATCTATTTGTGGTTGTTCGACAGCAACTCAGCCGTGAGTTGCAGGTGGTTACTACATCTAATCTAGAGATGGCAATTATACCCAGATTTCCAGGTACTCGGCCCAGCCTGAACAGGCCAAGCATTATCCACTGTTTGCAGGGATGGGCACGGGCTTGGGCATGGTTTTTAGGGCCTGCCTCCGGGTACAAGCCAGGCCTGGGACAATTATCGTCTAGCCCGGCGTGAGTTTTTATCATTTAAAAAAAATTAAAATTTTATTTTATTTGATTATGATTTTAGTATGAATTTATGATAACAATCAATTGCAATTTTAGTTAAACTCAAGATTTTTTGTCTACTATATTAATCTATGTACACAAAAAATATAATATGGTGATTAAAACAAAAGATACTATTAATCAAGTTAATATGAATGAGAAAGAAAAATATATTAAAAATTGTTTATGAGAAAAAAATTTATAGAAATTAATATGGGCCAGGACTGGGAGTTACAAAAATGGACATTACTCGACATCCTCACAAAAGGCCAGGAAAAGGTCATGGGGTCAGACACGGGCTGGGCATGGGCCAAGGGGTACCCAATCAAGGACCAATCCGGCACAGCCCATTACCATATCTAATCTAATCACGGGAGGCGTGGACTCATGTACAAAGTAAGAGAGCACATCGCCCCCAAGAAATTTGAAAATTTTAAACAGCCCTTCATATTCTTATCTCTTCTATTGTGCCCTCTTAAAAAAAAATTAATTATCTTACTATTTAATATTTATTGCATTTCACCTTCTAAAATATAATATAATATATTCTTAATTTTTAATTGTTTATTTGTACATTATAAACTAATTTATCTTTTATTTTGTTATTTTATTTTATTAAAATGCTATCATAGTTTGGATAAAATCTTGTTAACGAGCTTTAATGAACTCGTAAATAATCATAATTTAGATTTCAGTTTGATTTTCAATGTCTTACTCTACTTAAAACTAATTATTGATATCTGAAAAGGTACTATAAAATTAGTCCCCATCATGTAAACTTTAACATTCAGTTCAACCATACCACGGAATTGAGTTGTTACATCTAAATTGACTAGTATTGAATTTTTTGAACATACGACTTCGTTTAGTCTTTCTTTTTTGGCCCTACATTTCACTGGCCTTGATGTGAAGTATAGAAAAGTACAAGTCAAAATTAAACTTGCACTTGAAATTTGAAAATTAGCTACCATGCCCCTCAATTAGGACCACCCAACGGTCACTGACAAAGATCCATTAACGGTGCATTTTCCTTCATTTCAAGATTGTTTATCTTATGTGTCCGTCACTTCGCATACGATAATTAATTTCCTTATCTATTTTTTCATGATTATGAAATAAGAAAGATTTTTAATTTTAGTATTTTTATTTTAAAATAATATTATTAATATTTAAAAATTAAAGGGTCTTATTAAATAGAAAAAAAAAAACTTAATTTAATTATTTTTTGACATGCTTAATTAATTAAAAGCAAAAAAATTTAAAATTAATTAAGATAAATACCCTGTGGATTTTATTTTAATGTTGACTCTTAAGTGAATAAGAGAAAAACTACACACACCTCAAATTAAGTGTTTTATATTTTATTTTCAACTATATTTGATTTAACAAAAATCATGATAAGAGCTCATTTTTACAATTTGTGGACCGTTATTTCTTTTACCAATCATTCTTTACAACATCTATTATTCTCTAAGCTTACTTACCCCAATCCTCTACCCGACCTATTACTAATTAAAGTAATTCCGAAAGCAGTTTAACATGTTTGCTTGAATCCAACTTAAATCTAAATACAAAATAAAATTCTTATAATAATAATAATAATAAAAAGAGCACCCAACTAGTACTTATTTTTGCTCTCAAATTACAGTTAAAAAACCTCTATTATCTTTCGATTGAAAATTATCCTTAGAACATACAAACATCCTTGCTGTTATCTTACCAACATGCAAGTTGGTGAAAGAATAGAAAATCTCAATAATCTAATAACCATGTCATTCCGCACTACAATCAACCAGGCAAAAAGCAAATGATAGAATAGTTATTTTCCATAAATTTTATACAATTTTTATCTAACTGTATGACTCAGTTGTAAGCAAAACATTATTAATTTTCTAATAATAAATCACATTTTAATCCCATAACATTATAAAAATCATAAGTTGATTATTCGAAATCAAATTTCATACCTCATCTATCCAATATGTATCATTTAAGCAATTTGAATTTTGTAAACATTTTCAACATACATAGATAAAAATTCTCAAGCAAACAACGTATATGACCCAACTGTAAATAAATATCAAACACGAAATCTACTACTTAACGCTCCATTTGGTTCACTATTTTGACACTTTTTAGAATAGTCTTTTGGAAAAAATTGAGTTGAGTTGTATTTAATGGAATAAGATTTGAATTTGAATATGTATTGGTACATTATTTGAATATTATATTAGAGTTAAATTAATTACTGAATAATTGTTTGGTATATTTTTTCAAAAAGGATTTTAAGATAGAATATTTTGATGCATTTTATTAAAAAAATTTATTATTTGATTTATTGAACTTTTCAATTTACATTTAAATAATATTAATTAGTTGTTTGGTAATTTTTTTATCACTGAATTAAAAACAAATTCTCCATAATAATTTCAACTACTAATATATCATTTAAAAACACGACATTAATACATATCTAAATTAATAATACGAAGCTACTGATAATCATTCCTTAGAATCCTTCATACACCTATATTCAGTTAATAATTACGAGATGGATTCATGTTCTACCCACATAGCAGTAGTTATGTTATCCATCAGAGTTCCCATGTCATCTGTATTATGCTGAGTCGGTTGATTCGAACCCGCCCCATTCCCTTCCTCATAAACTCCATTGGCATTAAACTTTTGGAAGATGGGGTTGTTCATATCGAACCTTTTGATAAAATTATAAATTACACAACATGCCATGGCAATTTTAGCTTGCTTCTCCAATGGGTAATTGTTCATGCCATCAAGAATGTGAGACCTTTTTTTCAAAACACCAAAGGTCCTCTCTATAACATTATGAAGTGATGCATGTCTGTAATTAAACAACTCCAAGGGTCCAGAAAGGCTACAACGCGCATTGGGAACATGGTAAGGAACCCGTCTATGTGGGGCAAGGAACCCACCTCTGTTTGCATAACCCGCATCTACTAAGTAATATTTTTCTATAATGAAATACTGAATGTTATTTGCAGAATCTTAAAAAAATATTTACAGTTTAGCTAGAATACGTAAAGAAGTTAGTTATACTTGGAGGAGGATGTGGGAAACCTGAATCAGGATTATCTAGAACTGAATTTAAAATCCTTGTGTCATGGGTAGATACTTCGCAGCCGGTGACGATGTATGTGAACACAACATCTTGAAGTCACATACGGCCATCACATTCTGTGATAATGTCCCTTTACGATTTTGGTACGTATCGGCTACCTCAGCTGGTGCCCACGCATGTACATGTGTATTGTCAATCGCTCCAATGCATTCTTATTGACAAAATTGCATTTTAATAATATGTGAAGACTAACAACATTTATAAAATAATGAACTTAACTACCAACTAATTAAAAATAATTAAGAAGTACCTTAAAGAAAGGGTATTAGTTTTGGTTGGTCAATATCTCTAATGGAACATCATTGAAGTCAGGTGGCTTGATAAAATCTAACTTCAACTCCAATATCGCATCACAAACTGCATGGACATATCTAGAGATTGCCTCATTGGAATGTTGGTAATCCTCCATACAATCACTATTTGATGTGTTTTTCCCAATTGTTGTCAAAAATATCATTACTTGCTCTTCAATACTCATGTGCCTGGTTACCCGCACTTTGCCTTGTTGTGCCAATATATAACATAAGGTCTAAAAACATCGTTTGCCCATGTGACACTTATTGTATATTCTTGTAGGATGACCATTTACTAGTTCCACTACATAATCGTGAACATTTAATGTAGATGTATGTCTAGGTTGACGTCCTTGCATGTTGAACTCTGTTTCATACGCAATAGTCCCACACAATGCGGTTGCAGCATGTACATATAACTCTACTTTTTCACTTTCATTATCTCGATTACAATTTGTATGGCTAGACAACGCCATCTATACTTGTCCATTTGTAACAATTTGTTCATTAGTTCATATTTTTTGTAATACTAATCAAAGTATAATTAACATTCAATTTTAAAATCTGTTGACCATATCCAACATATATGAAACATTGCACAACAACACATTGTGTATCGGTTCTTATAACAAAGCAAGTTAAGTCTTAAATATGAAGGTCGTAAATATAAAATATCTCAAATGTCAAAGGAATAAATAAAGACTAACAAGTAAAAAAATACAAGTTCAACAAGGAAGTCAAACACCGTCATCACATACCATGGAAGTCATTATAAATCCAAAATTTTCTTATTTCCAGTAACATGTTCACCATTTTCTAATGCCACTTTGGGTTGGCAACTAAGTACTTCACAACATCTAAATATAGTTGTGGTGGAAATTGCATACTTTTCAAAATTTCCTGATAATTTCTCAGGGACTATTGATCCGTCCCAACACTTGTGTTCTCTTCGGTCCCATCATCGACACAGTGATATGATGCCAAATCCCATAGTCCTATTAGAAATAGCTTCCGCCAACTGACCAATCACACCCACTAGTTGGTTTCTTTAGACGTCTCTCCTCCTCCTCCTATTTACGGAACGGCTAGAGCCAGACCTGTTAGATCGTTTTTCCCCAGTTGATCTATCTGGACTAGATTCGAAGTTATCTAAATCCATGTCCGCCTCAATAGGATTGGGAAAACCAATGTTAGATACCACAGGTTGAGACGCAGATGTGTAAGCAAATCAACCAATTGCGTTTTGCTTCTCGAATATGACCTCATATAACTCTCTATCAAGAAGTCCCTTATGTAGGAATTGCTGCGCCCTTGGGTTTTTCTGTTAATGAAAACAAACATATATTAATTCATATTTTCCAAAAAAAATGCATACCAACTACTGTGTTATAAGAGCTGAAAAAAAAATATGTTGTTTACCTTTACATATTCTTTCTAAATCTCTTTAAGACATGTTGGAGTTTGCAACTCATGAACACAACCAAACCCCGTATATTTAATTAGTGCACGCCAAGAATAGTATGTCAATCGCAAGCGAAAGTACTTAGAAGACAACTGTTTGACTTCCAATTTCATCTTCGCTACATTTTCTAACTACTCACTAATCTTCTTGTAGTCAGAAGATTTTATTGCGGTACTATAGCCTGTTTTCACCTGCTTAGCCAACAATTCTAAAAACTAATGGGTGAGTTCAACGGTGCATTGAATAGACTCACACATCTAATAACAGTAGGGTGGGAACAACAACCAAGATTGAAACATTGTAACAATTAACAAACATATCAACACGAACATATGCAACTTACAACATTATAAACAAAACAAAGAGAAAATATTACCTCGTTTGACCCAACACTACTTTCAATGGTAAGTACGAGGGACATTACAGTCAAAGTAGGCCAACAAGGTCTTTGGTGTACCCCCATTGCAGAAAAAAGTTGAAACTTCTTCCTCTATCGAAAGTAATAATCAATTCTATGTCGGTGGGCTGAGTGATATGTACATTTGTTCATAGTATCGTAAATAGCTATTACGATCAACTTGGAGTTGTCAACCTACAAAATGATTAATACATAAGTTAGACAAATAATTTCAAGATAATTTCATAATCCCAAAATCATGTGACAACACTCCAATAGAAGCTTATTGGTAATTGTAATTCACACTAATAAATTACAAATTAACTAGCTGCATACAAATGTAATATGATGGTAAAATCATATCCTCATTTTGGCATTACGAAAATGCATAGAATCTATTTTTGCTTACTTAAGGCTTTAAACAGGAACCATGCTTCGACATCATTGTCACGGGTAAAATCTATTATAGATTTACACACAATGCTTATGTGGTGTGCACTATATAAAAAAAATGATGCAAGATTTAAAGAATCATCTTTGCTCAAGAAGCTGCTAGAAAAATCCAAGTTGAATAAAGAGAAGTAAATTCTTGGCTATGTAACTTATGCTCTATTTTATGTTCAATTGTCAAACGAATCCACTTTAGACTTAGTTTTGCATGCAGCAAGTTAGCAAGTTACAACACTCACCCTATAAGGCTAATTATGTTGATGGCATCCTATTATCGAATTAGATGAGCCCATTTTTATATTAATTATGCATTTAGATATCATATGAAATACTAAATGTTAATGTTACTATATTATGGAAAATTTTAAGAACCGACTACAAATTGAAAACAAGTACTACTTGCGTGGGGCAAAGTGGGGAGTTGGTGATTATTCAACGGAGGGGATGTTGGTGGATAAGAGAGAGAAATTCATTGAAATGGTGAAGAAAAGGGCTGCCGTTATATAGGTATATAATCTTTTATATAGAATCTCTTTGCCTTTGCATAGTATACGAGGCTATGAATTGTGTTTATGGAGATACAAAGGGTAAAACCTTTCTGAAAGACTATTATAGGTCTTTCGTGAGAGAGGGGTGCTAAGAACAACAGGCAATCCACTCTATCAACACATAGCCATTTCTCGTAACACAAACAGGAACGCTTCCCCGAAACAAAAGGGATGTTGGCAAGGACAAGTTCAATTGGTGCTCTAGCTAGGGGTCAACTACTGAGCTGAATCAATTACTTAGATTACTTAGATGCAGGTGTATCTGCATTTCACCACATTGGTAGATTTTATGGTCAACTACAATAATACTTAATGCAAAACACATTCCCTAAACCTTCTCATTGTCTTCTCAATCTAGCCTAAATCATGCATACACATAAAAGGAGAAGCTTGATACATTAAAGTGCTAGTCTCCTGATTCTTCTCCTGGCAAACCAGGTAGTGTTCAAGTAAATAGAAAAATATCATCAATTTTTTAGTAAGGAAAAATGAAAGAAAAAAATTAAAAAACACAAACAGAGGGTTAACGGGCTTACGTATGTGCATCGAATCTAAGACGTTGATGACAAAATTGGAGAGATGTTAGCCGACTGAACTTAGTTATATCTAGATCTGATCCAAAAATGATTACAAGAAGGGTTGTTGATGGAAGGAGAGAGAGCACACAAGAGAAAACTAAGGTGGCCTTCACGAGAGTGACGAAGTAGTGAGAAAGAGCCCAAAATCGGTGCAAATTGCTTTGTTGCCAGAAGGAGGGGGAAAGAGATCGCAATGGAGAAAAAGATTCACGGGTCTAAAACATTCAGTGAAGAATGAGAAGAAGAAGGAATAATGGTGTCTGAAGGTGTAAGAGAAAAAAGTAATGCAAGAAGTCTTTTGAGTGAAGAAGATAAGAAAATGGGTGCTTTGTGCTTGGTTGATGGACAAAGAGAGAGGACAAGATTCACGGGTGTATTTTGGTGAAGAGTAAATAAGGAGAAGAAGAAGGAATAAATGTCAATACGAAAAAGTAGTCAGAATAAGTTATGAAAAGGATTACTCACAACGGTAAAAAAGTTGAATGGAATAGTATTTTTGAATTGTTTTGAATTGAATATGCAACCAAAGGCATAATTTACTGTTTAACCTAATTGGAAAAAGTAGTATACTCTTTTAAAGAGTGAACCAAACAGAGCTTAAAATTTCATATTTTCGAGAAATTAAATTAAATGACACTTTTTTCAAGCCCTAAGTTGAAAAGTATCACTTTTACAAAATTTTCTCGCAAAATAGCACAATTCCAACTTACACAAAATTTATAAACGAAATTGCCCTCATATATAATCAAACCTTAACCCCCTCACCAAAACCCATTCATTCTCCATTACTTGAATTAAAAAACTAGTTGAGACCTACAAACAAAAATCTACTGATTTTGTGCCATAAACGATTCTAAGAACGTTTATTTGAGTAATTTGAAAGCCAGTATTTTGTTTTTGTTCCCTAAATGATTGGAGAAATAAGCATTTGAGTAATGAATTGAGGAAGGTATGTAATTGCTTCCTCTACTAATTTTTTCAAACGACATTGAGGATTGGAGAGATTTGGGTTTTAAATGTATTTATGGTGAGTAGGTTTTTGCTGTTTATTTTTTTAATTATTGCGATTTTTAGGTTTGATTTATTGAGATTCGTTATTAGATTTAGGGTTTTAATGTATTTTGGTTGTATGGATGAGATAAATGGTTGATTATAGTGCACAATGACATGAAAATGGGGTGGATTGAGGTGATATAAAGGGTTATGGACACTTAGGATTTTTGGTTGACAAGGGTGTTGGCCCGTTCAGAAAAAAATCATAAGTGTCTGTTGGGAGAAGAAGAAGTGTTTTTTTTTTTTTTTGGATACTTGGGGTGTCAATGGGTATCAGATGATTTTGGTCAATATGGGTTCTACCCAATTATACAACACCCACTGATAGCTAGAGTATCAGACAGTTTTGGCCAATAATATTATAATATTTTTCTTTGGTAGGCCGAAATCGTCTGATACCCTTGCTATTAGAGAATGTTAGACATTTGGGTCGAACACACATTGGCCATAATCGTCCAATATTGTCGACACTCTAGGTATCAAACAAAAAATGATTTTTAAATTAAGTTAGAAACTTGTTGAAACTATTTAAATAGTGGTGTTGGGTGATATCGGCTTATGTTTATCCTAGATGCAATTTGAACTTTTCTCAATTCTTTTGTTGTGCAAAGCAATGGCTAGAGTGACACATCTTGAGGACTTTAGAGGCTTCGTACTTTTAGGCGGTTGTTACCAACCTTTTTCATTTGGATTGTTTAAGACATTGAGAGAAAAGCTGATCAAAACTTAGTTGCAAATGTTCAAGACCACATGTTTTGGTAAGTTCCTAGACATTAGGCCCAATAAATTCCTCGGTGAACTATGTCATTATGTGCTAATAAGGGAAGTGAAAACCAAAGGACTGGAAAATGAGATGTGGTTTAGTATGGGTGAGAGGTTAGTTAGATTCTCCCTGCATGAGTTTGAAATGGTAAATGGGTTGAGGTTTGGACAATGACCTCAATTGATGAAGGATGCAATAAGTACTAGGATAAAAGACAAGTTTTTCTCAAATAAGTCAAAGAGTATGGAAATCATGAACTTTGAGAAATTATTTTTTGGAAGAAATTCCAGCGAGGGTACTTCAATTGAGGATGCTATGAAGTTAGCCCTTATAGTGTTAAAAGACTTTTGTTTTGAACCAAAAAAAAAAAAAAAAAAAAAAGATGAGGAAACTTGGGTATGAGATTTCTCAGTGGGTAGATGACTTAGAGTACTTCAACTCTTATCTATGGGGAAAAGTTGCATGGGAAGAGACCCTAAAGTCTCTTAGTAAGATGTGCGGAGTACATTAAGAAACACTACCATAACATAATGCTGAGAACCCAAAAACTAAGAAGGTTCAATACGACTTGACTAGGTTTATTTACACTTTTTAGGTGCATGTTTTATATTTCTCATGGTTTTGTTGTAATGTGAATATGTATCTCTTTTTCAAACACCATTAATATGTTTGTTTAGTTCATGATGTGTGTAGGTGTGGATGTATGAGTGTTTGCCAACTATTGTACAGTACACTAAGAAGTTTACAGATAAACCTATCCCTTGCCTCTTAAAATGGTTGGCAAAAAATGAGCAAAAAATGACAATATATTAATGCATGTAGTCCATAGAAATTGTGTAAGTGTACTTGCCTTACAATCACCTAACTCCAAATCCTTTGCCTAGATATTTATTTGTAATTCTTTTCATGTTGCACAAGGGTCTCCCAACGATCTAACGAGTGTGAACAGAGCTTCCAGGAGTTGAAAATGAGACTCACAATAGCCCTTGTCCTTACCTTACCTTTGGGAGTGGAAGGATTTGAGATTTATAATGGTGCATCCAAGCAGAGACGAAGTTGTGTGTTAATACAACAAGGAAAAGTGATTTCATATGCTTTCAAAGAATCATGAGTGGAATTACCCAATTCATGACATAGAGTTGGCGGTGGTGGTGTTTGCTTTAAAAATTTGGAGACACTATCTATACGGGGTAACCTGCCAGATCTACACGGATCACAAGAGTCTAAAATACATTTTCATCCAGAAAAAGCTAAACATGAGGCAAAGGAGATGGATTGAATTAGTTAAGGATTATGAATGCACAATAGATTACCACTTTGGAAAAGCTAGCGTGGTAGCTGATGCCCTTAGCAGAAAGTCGCAAAGTATGATTTCCCTATGAGATTAACCATACGTGTGCTGCTACATGAGATGAGAAATTTAGGGGTAGAATTGTACATCGGTGAATCAGAAGGACTATTGGCGAATTTTCAAGTGAGGTTGATCTTGGTGGATCAGGTATGGGAGATGCAGAAATTAAACCCCCGTTTGGAAAAGTTAAGGTACAAGGTTAGTTGTGGATCTTGGATAGATTTCTGGATAAGAGATGACGCGACTCTAATGATGACTAGTAGAATGTGTGTACCGGACCAAACAAATTTAAAGCGAGAAATTTTAGACGAAGTCCACTCCTCGGCTTATGCCCTACATCTCGAGAGTACTAAGATGTATCATACTCATCGAGAACATTATTGGTGGCCTAGTATGAAAAGAGAAATTGTGGAATTTGTCTCTAAATGTTTAGTCTACCAACAAGTTAAGGCTGAACATCAGAGGCCAGTAGAGCCATTACAATCCCTTCATGTTCTCGAGTGGAAGTGGGAACATATTGCCATGGATTTCATAATTGGAGCTCCTTGTACTAAGGATAGTCGCAATGGTATTTGGGTAATAGTAGATCGGTTGACAAAGTCTGCTCATTTCTTGCCAATAAAGATAACATATTCTCTGGACAAGTTGGCAAGCCTCTATGTGTTAGAGATAATTAGGCTCCATGGTGCCCCAGTTTCTAGTGTTAGCTAGGGATCCAAGTATCAAATTTTGTTTTTGGCCCAGTTTGTAGAATGCTTTAGGGACAAAACTGAGGTTTAGTACATCCTTTCATCCTCAGATAGATGGGCAGTCAGAGAGGACAATTCTAACTCTGGTAGACATGTTGAGAGCAATGGTGATGTAGTACAAAAAGAGTTGCGACAAGTATTTGCCCTTGGTAGAGTTCGCTTACAATAACAGTTATCAAGCGAGCATTGAAATACCACCTTATGAAGCTTTGTATGGTAGAATGAGACATCCCACATTGCTTGGGAAGGAAGGGCATAAGCTGGTTAAATACCAAGGAATTCCCTTAAATGTCAAGACGCGTTTTGGGCTTAAGCAAGGGTTCTTAGGCCTAAAAACAAAACCATGAGGGGCTATGCTTCGGAGTTGGGCCACCCAAACTGCCAAAGTAAACAATATCTTGACAGTGTTGGGCCGGCTATGGGCCGGGGTATTACATGGTGGGGGAGAAATAATTGAAAAGAGTGAGGTGAAATACTTAGTGAGTGGACGGTTTATAAATACTTTCAAACATGTAATGAAACTCTCATACTAATAAAATCTCATTTCTAACAATCATTTTTCAACTTTTAAACTATTTCTCATAAACTGATAATTGTAACTAAAAGCTTTTCTAAAAACAACATTTAAGGCATGCCATGATTATTCTTGCTTTTCCGACAACATCACTACAATTATATTTCAAAATCTGAAGTCATTTCTCACGAACTAACATAAATCAATCATAATTGTTTCTCATATTTCCAAAAACTCATGCCAAAAATATAGCTCATGGCTCATACTAGAAACACTCACCATTACTAGTACCCAAGGGTAGATCCGTCCAACTCAGCGAGATCTAACATCGCGCAAATTGAATCACTAAATCAATCTTGCTAGGTAGAATCAAATATCGCTCAAGCCTTTGACCTAGCAAAATCATACATTGCTTAGGCCGACACAATCATATCCTGATAGGCGGAATCATACACCGCTCAAACCTTTGACCCACTTGGGCCAATGAATTAATTCCTGCCTAACAGAATCATGCATCGCTCAAGCCTTCAAGCCTCTTGGGCCGACACCACAAATCCTGCCTGACGGAATCACCCATCGCCCAAGCCTTTGACCCTCTTAGGCCAACACCACAAATATTGCCTGGTGGTATCACCCATCGCTCAAGCCTTCGACCCCGCAGAATCATGTATCGCTAGGACCGAAAAATAACCAATCATACGCTTATGCAAAGTCATAACATAATAGGGGGGAAATGAGTGCTACATAGGGTGGTTTGAAAGCAACCTCTCACTTTATGCTATCTTTCTCGTAAAACTTATACTCTTTCTTATAAACATAAGCTTTTCTCATTATATTATCCTTTTACACATGCTCATAATATCTCATTATAAAACAAGTCTCATCTTATTTGCAAAACATACACAATAAACCAATATATCTCATATAAATAACGGGGTGCAAATGTAAGTTTCACAACATGTTTTAAAACTGACAATCTCAACCCAAATTTTCCATCTTTCATGTAATTGTTTGCCCAGCAACATCAAGATTTCATTTTTCTCATGTCAATCAACACAATTCAACAAACAACTTGTATTAAAGCTCATTTCCATGGAGAAATCAAAAGATTAAGTAAAATAAGACAATAATTATGCTTAATAAATATTTGAAATAACGTTATTTAAAAAATAAGAGTTAGGGTTTTAGATTTTTCTACTCACCACTTGTGAAGATCAACCTAAATAGCGAAACCTCTTTAGAAATTGTGTTTTCTTTCTCCTATTAGAGCCAATTTTGAAGGGATTAGCTAAAAACCTTTAAATAGTGGAAATAAGGGGTAAGGATGAGAAATTACCCAAAGGAACACCTCACCCATGAAAATAAATGCCAATATTCACTTCTCTTACCATTTTTCGGCTGATCTAAACTTTTTCCTTCTTCCCTTTCTCTTTTCACTCTTTTTCTCCTCTTTTTTTCATCTAGCCGACTTCCAACAGATATTTAGTGAGCACCTGACAAATATTATGTTGCCCCTTGAGTTTTTGCACTATTTTAAAGAGTTCTTGACACATAAACACTTTCATTCAAAAGTTCCCTAATTTTTTGTTCAATTAGTACAGTCCCTAAAGATTGCATCTTTGCACTTACACCCCCAAAATAACTCTGAAAACTTGCAATGCAGTCCAAATTTAAGAGAGTTCATGCCACAGCAGCAAAAAAGTCTTCCACGCACGGCATAAGGGTTCTTGGCTAAAAATCATCAAACTTTAATATAGTCCAGAAGTATTAGTTCTTTTCCTCTAGAACCCTCAAAAACTTCTAAAAACTTGTACTTTACCCCCTTTTTCTAGAAATCTCACTACCCAAAAGCCTCCCTTTCTCCTTTATTCACTCCCTAACACCCATTCCAACCAACAGATTAACTCTACTCATACTTCCATCATGGAAAATCATCATTTTCCATCTTCAACCACAATTATTCACACAAAACATCAATCATAAACTTCGTAACTCAAGTGATTGAATTTCTCTACACTTTTACAATAGCAAAACAATTCAAAAATTCACATCCCATACAATAACCATTTCACACTTCAAGTTAGCCAAAACAAAATCATACAAGATATGAACAACAATACATATATAATACTCTCAAGGATTTCCTTCTCACAAGCAGCAATCCACAACTCAAATTATTTACATATGAATATCATACATAACACACTCAATTACCCTTTTTCACATACGAGAAATTTAAGGCATAACAACATACATTACACTCTCAAAATACCTTTTCAGTCACAGCCAAATGAAAACACAACTACATTAGATTTACAGCGCGGTGTAGTCTAATATTGTTGGTGAACAAGCCCCCTATAGCAACATAAGAATTGCCTAACAATTCCCAAACATCGTTAGCTGGGTCATAGTTACCAAAATCTTGATGGAGATTTGGTACAAAGTTATTACGAAACCAGGTAATCATATGATGGTTTTTGTTGTCCCAGTCCTAAAGATGATCCTGAAATTTTTTATTAGTTTTATGCTCCCCTTATTCGGGTTCTTTGATATCACCAGTAATATAACACCACAATTTACAGCCTTTT
This sequence comes from Pistacia vera, assembly GCF_008641045.1. Classification (NCBI taxonomy): domain Eukaryota; kingdom Viridiplantae; phylum Streptophyta; class Magnoliopsida; order Sapindales; family Anacardiaceae; genus Pistacia; species Pistacia vera. The sequence goes on from NW_022196095.1 coordinate 956,965, forward strand.
AAGAAACTTGTCATGGTCTAATGCCATTCGACATAATTGGTTCCCTCAAAGACAACATTAATAAGTTTGGCAACCTCAAAAGGTGGTACATAAGAACCATTAACATAGGTGAATCAAGCCAACACCACCAGCAAATAACACCCAATAAACATAAATACTCCCTAAGTGCAGATAACTGCACTAGCCAAACAACAACCAAATAGCAAATAACAACACCAACAAGCAGCACAAATTTTTGAATACCCTAGCAATTTTATAATCCTACAAACACACCCCCAAATAAAACCCTATAGGTTTGAAAAATTACAAATGAGCCCCTAGAATGTGAATTGATTTAAGAAAATTAGTAAGATGAGATCGCCAGTAGAAGGTGACTGAAATTGGCGATCTGACTGCACAAGAGGAGGCTCTGATACCAGGTTAATTTTTGGTGAAAAAAGTCTAATATCTATGAAATAGTACAAATATATACTATTCAATATGAATGATGATCCCACTAATTCGGTAATGTGGGACGCAAAAACAATAAGGAAACCTTAGACTATACAGTGGGCTTAAGCCCAAATATAATAATACAATTAAAACCAAAAACTCCTATTAATAAAAAAAATGGATCTTGCCACAATTACTAAATTAATCTTGCCATATGAGGGGGAGCATTGATCAAGATGAGTAGCAATTAAGGGGAGTTTTTAGAAAAGTTTGTTGTACTAGACATATGTGCACTGTACTCCTTTTTTTGTTGATCAGGTTTTGTTCCACTGGGTTTTCCTGATAAGATTTTTAATGAGGCAGTATGAAGCACGTCCAACTTTACAGTTTCATTGTAGACTTGTATTTCTTTACTTGGGTTTATTCCTGTTAGGTTTTTCTTGAGTAAGGATAAATATAATTATTTGTAAATGGTGGATATTCAAGGGGGAGTGTTGTAAAAATAGGTGGCCATCCACCGCCTTATATCTTTGAGGCAGTAAAAGGGGGAGCGGGTGATTGCTATAAATACCACACACCCTTTCATTTTTACCACACAATCAATGGAGAAGGCAAAGAAGAAATATTACAACCCTTTAATTATACTTTCTTAAATTTCAGTTCTTCTTAATCTATTATACTTACACCTCTTAAATTACAACAATATCTATATTATTAGTTCTTATCTCTTGAATTTTGTGAGTTATAGAAATATTATAAAAGACTCTAGTTCAAAATAGCTTCACCCCTGTTCTTTTTGAGCTCTCGCAGACAAGACCATATTATAAGTTAAAGATGGCAACAGCTGAATTGAGTACGACGTTACTAAGTAAAGGCTATGAACATTTATCTACCATTTTAAGGATGAGTTTTAACAAAGACACATAGGGTTTTATAGACACCAAAATCTACTTTATTTTTAATAAATAAATAACTAACCAATGAAATAATTAACTAACAAAAAAAAAAAAAAGTCGATATATATTTCATAATTTTTCTTGGCAGGGAAGAAGCCACATTAATAGTTGAGTGTAGAATGAGTTATTTGTAGATATATAATGAAGACATTTAAAACCTTGTTGCTCTGATGGTAGTTAAAACTTTCAATTGCATGTGTATTTATGTTATACTCAACTCTTCTTATTAAAGACGCACAACCCTCTTTTACCGTGTCCCGTAAATGAAATAACCATTGGAACCTGGACTCTATCAAACCGCAATAATTATTAATATTTAATACTCTAATAATTATAACCTGCAGCTAATCAATTTCTCAACTTACTGAAGATCTGTATGGTCCTAAGTCCTAACTAGTGGTCACTACTTAGCTAAGTTTTACATAATTTTAAGAAAGTATTATATTTTATTATTTTTTTATGTGAATATTTGGAAAAGAAAAATAATAAGTTGTGAAAGAGTTCAAAATCTTTAACTTAAAATACTTTATATATATATATATATATATATAAAGTTGAACTTTAATTTAGAGTATTATAATCTTTTTAATAAATAGAGTTTAATATATTGATAGAAGGAATTAAATAGTTAGATGGGTGTGGAAAAAATATGAGATGAGTAGCAACAAGCACAATAACACACACGTCCGGCATCAACAGTCAACATAAATATGGATAAATGATAGTGTTTAAAAGACATATTTAATTGATTAGGTTATCTAATTCAACCCATTAAAATCACTGCTTCAAATATTATTATACCCATATGTACATGCTTTGCTACACCCAATTGACAAGACTATTTAATTTTGTTTACCCCACTTATCAATACGTGTTACAGCTTTTATGACTAGTACTATCCATAATCGATATAAATAAATACATATCTATTTAATTTTTTCAAAATATATTTTATACTCTTATAAATACAATATTAATGTTATTTGCATAGTGCTGAAAATATTTTTGGTTTGTTTGTTGTGGGCCTTGTGGCGGGGCATTTGGGTCCCCTGCGGTGTTGGTAATTAAGATGGCAAATAAATTGTATTTGTACTTTGTACGCAATCGAAGAGTGACTACTACAGAATTTTTCCGGTTAACATTAGCATCGCTTTTTGTAATTATAAGGACGTCGAGAAAGCTACCGCTTGTTTAGTTATTCTCATCCTATCATATTTCATCGTTCTATCCTAAAAAAAAAAAAAAAAAATCTATTTATTTTAATATTTTTTAAAATCCAATTATATTCTATTAATTCAAAATATTTAATAATTATCTTTTTCAATAAAAATTTTAAAATTAACAAAAATACCCCTACCTACCTAACTTTTTGTTGGTAGCTAATCACCACCACCAGACGGTAGTCAAAAGTCCCAAGAATAGTGCACAATCTGTTAGATCTGACTGGTCATGAACTAATCTTGCCTTTTCTGCCAGATCTGGCCGTTGACGACGGCCAAATCTTGGCTGTTTTAGAAGACCAATTTCTGGTCGTAGATCTAATATTTTCTGGCTAGTTCCAGGGTGAAAAAGACAAGATCGTCACATGAACGACTAGATCCAGCCGGTCATTTGCCATTTCAATGACTGATGACCACCATCCGGTAGTGGTGGTTGGCTGCTAGAAATTGATTGGGTGGGTGGGGATGTTTTTGTTAATTTACAAACTTTTGTTATGGGGAGGTGTTTAACTAAATAAACAAATGTAATGAGTTAAAAAGTAATCTAAATATTTTCAGAAAATGTTTTCCAATAATGTACTAAACACATTCTTAGAATCTTATCTTAAAATATATTTAGAATAGGATTTTACAAATCCTATTAAAAAAAAGTGTACCAAAGGCAGCTGGACCATCAGTTATCATCCACTCCTAAAATTTTGAATAATTAATTTGATTTATTTAAAAAATCTTCCTCCAAATTTCAAGAAATTTGTCATAAACAACTTTTACTAACAAAGTTAATCTGTTGGCAGTTTGAAAAAAAAAAAAAGGGTTAAAAAAATCAACATTTTTTTGCTTTATTATATTAATATAATCATCAAGTAAAATCAACAATTTGAAATGATTAATAATTCAACTATTATTCCAAAAAGTATAATTTTTTGGAAATATATATTCAGTTATATAATAATAATAAATAAATAAGAAAAATGTGTATAATAAAAAAAACAAGAAACAAATAGATTGAACAAATATTATAGTTGTATAGTAAACGATTCTCTATTAAATAAAACCTTGGATCAGCTGGATTATATATATATATATATATATATATTAAAATTATCTTTTGTTGATCTAATATTTTATGAGTAATGTAATGCATGCAAACCAATTGTAATTTGTATATATTATTTCTTTTAAAGTGATATCGTGATCCAATATGTTTGACATGTGATTTTTTATTTTGTTTAGTTGATCCTAATTTAAAGTCATTCAATTATCTTAAAACACGTATAAGTTAAAACAGGGGCAGATCCAACCCACTTTTGGGTGAGCCATCAATTTTATTTTAAGAAATACTAATACATATAATTTCTGGATTTTGGCCCACCCTAACAAAAATTTATGGATCCGCTACTGAGTTAAAAGTTATTGTTATAATAAAACTATAATTGATTTCTCACTTTTCAACAATCATTTTCGATTACTTGATTCACGTTTTAGATTGTTTCATTAATTTCAATTTGGTTCGTTATTAAAATTTCTGAATAGTATGATTTACTATCTTCACAAATTGCCCCATTTAATTTATCATGAATACTCATGGCTCTCATCCTTATAACCGTTTTGGTGGTTCAGGCAGTGACTTCTAAGCTAATCAAATCATCTCAGTGTCGATAAACTTTTAGGTTGATATTATTATTACTATTGCTTTCTTGCAGCACAGCAATATGCAGTAATGTTAATTAATGTCAGCAAATTTACTACCTGCTCATTGATCTCGCTTTTTATTTGTCCATGGTCTTGTAGCTTTCACATACTAAGACATATATTCATGTCTACATGTCAGAAATAGAAGATCCTATATATATATATATATATTCTTTTATATTCATCCCAAACTAGCAGCATTTATTGTTATATTTTCTTAAATATATATACAACTATTATGAAGAGCTTTGTATATCTAATATTAGTGTAATTTTTTTAATGATGAAATGGTCTCAATGGTGTGGGATTGTGTATGTTTGTTTACTGGAATTAATCAATAGGAGGTGACACCAGTGTAAATTCTAATAAATACAACCTCCGTGCTTCTTAAGTCTTAAAATTAGCCAGAAGGCCCCATAAAATTTTAATGAAGGCAAAGAGTAATAATTTTCAACTTTTGCCTTTACTCAATGGGTCCTACTCATGTATTTATACATCAGGAAGCAGTTCGCCATCATACGATGGAAAGGGAAATGACACGTACAATACATACCCATTCACATTTAAAACATTTGAAAATTATTAGGTGACTCAGTCGTAACACCATGTAAATGAGATCAACGAATTAGTTTTTACTTGATTTCTAAGTACTCATAAATATACAGACTTTTTATTTTATTTTTTATTTTGGTATTTGGAGGTGTCCGAACCAGTTTACGCGTATCTGAACTAGTTTATCATGATCCTGAAGTTAACGGATAGACAAACCTCCAGTGGCTACCGTAGAGATTTGAATTTAAAACCTCTTAAGTAATACATCCAAGAGTCCAAAACAAACCGCCAAAATATATAGATTTTACATATGTCCTTTTGAAAATAGGATAAAGATTTATATACTCTAAAATTATAATTAAATTAAGGATTTAAAGGTAGCATGGGAGATTCTCTACTATTGGTTTTGATTTAAAAAAAAAAAAAAGGGGAAAAATAAATGGAATGATAAAAATGATCATAAATTAAGGTCACATAATTAAGAAAACAAATAGTAAAATTTGAAATTCATACAGCATTTTTCTTATCACCCTACTGTAAACCCTAAATTCTGGACCAATTAAACTCCCAACCTTACCTTTGTACATAGGATAACTGTAACGGGTATCTGATTAATTAAGAATCTACGATCTCATCATCTTGCAAGAATCAGCAAGCTAAAATATGCATATTTGTCGAATTTGTTTAATAATAAATGTTTTTCAACCACGGTAGGGTGAAGGGTATATTCGTCATAAAATTTTGGAACGACCTGATCATATTAGTCGACAAAGGCTCTATATATTGCTACCGACTTTCTATTATTAGGTCATATCTATCTCCACATCTTTCATATTTTACGGTCTCTCTTTTTCTCTCTCTCAATTTTTCTAGATAGCTAAGTGCATAATTGTTGATTTGGTCCAAAATGGGTAGGTCTCCGTGCTGCGACAAGACGGGTCTGAAGAAAGGGCCATGGACTCCTGAAGAAGACCAAAAACTCTTGGCATACATTGAACAACATGGCCATGGAAGCTGGCGTGCCCTGCCTGCAAAAGCTGGTGATTTTCAACCACACTAACGGATACATAACTCAGTTTTATAGCACCGTTTATTCATTTGGTTTTTTCTTTTCGCTTGTTACAGGACTTCAAAGATGCGGGAAGAGCTGTAGATTGAGGTGGATTAATTACCTAAGACCTGATATCAAGAGAGGAAAGTTTAGTTTGCAAGAAGAACAAACCATCATACAACTCCATGCCCTTCTTGGAAACAGGTAAACTTTCTATATTTTGTCCTTTTAGAATATGAGAACTTTTGAAACTTTTGAAATATAACTTTACGTGCCTCAAATATAATTACTGTAGTACGATGACGTATATCAATGCAGCAGAAGAAGCATCACAGCTTTAGCATCTTGATATCTTAGAATAAATAGAGAGATAGGTCTCTCATTACTATTGTTTCTGTTTTCTGGTGATGATAGATATATAGATAGGTATCTATATTTATCATTATTAAAAGTAATTATGTTTGTTCAGGTGGTCGGCCATTGCTACTCATTTGCCAAAAAGAACTGATAATGAAATCAAGAACTACTGGAACACACATCTTAAGAAGAGGCTAACCAAGATGGGAATCGACCCTGTGACCCATAAGCCCAAAACCAATGCACTCGGTTCCGCGATTGGCCACACCAAGGACGCCGCGAACCTTAGCCACATGGCGCAATGGGAGAGTGCAAGGCTGGAAGCCGAAGCTCGACTTGTGAGAGAGTCAAAACTAGTGTCAAACCCTTCCCAAGATCAAGTAGGGTCTGGTTCGGCTCCGCTTACAAACAAAAGCAGGGCTCCACAAGCTAGACCACGGTGCCTTGACGTCCTAAAAGCATGGCAAGGAGTGGTCTCTGGCATGTTTGGCATAGCCAGAGACAGCCTTGAGTCGCCAACCTCAACATTGAGCTTCCAAGAAAACATGCCAACAATTCCAACTGTTGGGTTGATTAGCAATGACTTTGCTGGTTCATGCTTTGAGAAACCGAACCAAATGCAAGGACTGAAAGAAAATTTGGATAACTCAATGGCATTGCATGAAATGATGACCTACACCACAGATGAACCATGGACAGCTGACAACATCATGGAAGGGTTATCAGACATGATGGGTTGTGAATCTGACGTACAGATTTTGTCTGTGGCCGGAGAGAAATCCAATGCAAACTACAGTACTGGAAGTTTTGAGGACAACAAAAATTACTGGAATGGCATACTCCATTTGGTTAATGCTTCTGCAACTTGGTCGCCAGTGTTTTGAAAGAGTAGGAAGTACTTACTTAAAAAGAGAACTGATTATTTTGCAATATCGCATCTAGTGTCATGATTAAGCTTCTGGTTTAAAACTGTTAGTGTTAATTCGAAAGCCATAAACTGACAGATGAAAAACTACCTGAACTACTTTTGTTTCTTCCGTTATACTTCTATAATAATCTCGTATGTGTCATGCTTGGATTTTGATTTCAGTATATATTATTAACTACTAAATTGTTTTCAAATTATAATATACGGATCTCGTCGTGTTACCCATTAACCCTTAAATCACAATATAGTATTGTATTGCCCTAAAAGGAAAAACATGATTCTAAATTAAACTGACATGACTTATGTTTCATTTTTATCGTGCATATCTGCAGGTAATGCTCTCCAACAAATCAATTAATCATCCTGACTAGATTTTTTTGACATAACTTTCACTTTAATTACAATGGATGTTGCATTTTGGAGTAAGCCGCAGCGTGCTTGAGCTTTAGTTCTACCCTAAAAATGAATGTTCAGCTAATATCAAATTCCTGTACAATTTCTCCAAGTAAAATGTGCCGAGAAAGTAGCAAGTTCGTTTATTGTCTCAATTTATGACGGCAGAGAAATTAAATATAGTAAGTCACTTGTCTCAATGTCTGGTTCTTGCCAATCAATGCTCCAGCCGGATAAAAAGACCCTAGGCTCTGGCGTAACAACCATTATTTAAAGCAACAGAATTATAGGATTCGCTTACATCTAAATGGCATTGTCGCTAACCAAGCTAGTTATCTATCTATCACACATATGCACGGATCAAGAATGACCTCAACAGTTTGACATCTGACTTCAAGTCTGCTACAAGATTAACCAAGAAGAAGTCATGACGCATGTAAGAATCTTGGTACAATCAAGAAAGGAGAGAAATAAGAAAAACAATTACCTAGCGTTTGGTTCAATTAATTTTTTATTATTGAAAAGATAAGATTACGATATAGGTAGATTATCTTAAAGATTAATAAAAAATGTTATATTAATATATTTGATAAGATTGATAAGTTTAAATAATTAATATGTTTAGTTAGGAGGAATAAAATATTATCAGAGAGATTTTTACTAAATTACTCTTCCTTTTTAATATTATTATTATTTAGAGTATTATTTTTAACACCCTATATTTAATAATTTAGCTAAAACATCACAACAACAAAAGTTTAAAATGAAGACAACTATCAATCACCGCCACTGGTAGTTGCTAGAATGGCACATGTCCTGTTGAATCTAGTTGGCTGTGCACTGATTTATCCGTTTAGATCAGATCGAAGGCTGAATGGATCTGGTCGGAAACGGCCAAATCCATTCTAGTCGTTAACGGCTAAACCTGTGACTGTTAATGGTCGTGGATCTCGCAAGAAACTGCTAGATCCACTATCATTTAGCTGTTTCCGGCCTTCAATCTGGCTGAAAACAGCCAGATTTCTTTCCTGCGCCGTTCCGAAAACTGCCCGCAACGGTCGATAGTGGTGATCAACAGACGGTAGTCGTCTTGGGTGGCTAAGGTTATTTTGGATATTATTCATGTAAATAGTGAGGGTGTTTCTATCCAAAAAATAATTTATGAGGTTACAGAGGTCTTTTGGCATATTTGGGCTAACTGTTATTTAGTAGATATATGAAAGCATTTTTGTCCAAAATATTTATTAATTAAGGGTAAAATTGGTATAAATAGTAGATTACCCCAATAACTAAAAAAAAAATACACTTTCAGATGGTAATCGAATTATCCCTTATATTACCTACAGTAATCACTATTAGCATTGATCGATTACTGGAATCTTTCATTATTTGACAATCAAACATAATAATTATCAAATTAAAAGATAGATTATGATGTTATCTTCTATGACGCGACCTAAATACTACGTAACAAAGTGTAATTAAGACAAAGATGCTGACGCGTTGAGAGTGGATACGGAGATGTGATTGCACGTTACTTTTAATGTTATTAGGTTTGTTTTATTGTAGTAATAAATAGCAAAATATACCACGTTATCCAATCTAGTTGGCTCCTTTTAATGTTTGAGTGTGTCACACAATGTGAAACTAATATCTTCATAAATATACTACTCAACTCCACCAAGTTAAAAGAATAAATTCACAAAGTCTTTTTTAACTATTTCTATCCATTACCATTAACATAAAAGCTTCAGCATAATAAATTCACAATATATGATACCGCTACTACACGTTTCCTCATTATACCTTGTCATTCTTGTCTCTACAAAACTATCTTACCGTTTCCTTCCTTCAAAACAACTCTCCATCTCACGCCTTTAGCGCGCCAGTTTTAAGTGGTTAAAAAGAGGGTATGGTCCTATGGAGATCTAAACTTCAAATTAAAACAATTTTTTGATGCTGGTTTAATTCATTTCCTCAACTTATTTATATAATCAAAATATTAAAACTTATATTAATCCATACACACGTTACGAATGAAAAGTATAGGCTTTCAATCAATAATTCTCATAACTTTCTAAAATTAGTTAGAAACAACCTCTCTGAAAGGTTCAGTTAAATTTATACATGGCTCAAAATTTATTTTATCTATACTTTGTTACATTAAAAAAATAGTTTATGTGAAGTAATAGCTAATGCACAAAGAAACAAATACTTACGAATAATTGTATATTACACTTTCAAGTGCAATTAAGTAAAACACGACATTTTAAAAATATTTAACATATATACTAAATAATGTCAATACAAAAAAAAAAAAAAAATGATATTGAATATATTAAACTACAATAAATGTTTTCAAAATAATCCTATATAATTTTTCATTAAATAAAAATGTTGAATGATATTAAATCTTAAAAATCTAAACTATTATATAAAATTCTCATATTTATAATGTAGACAATCAAATCTATAGTTGAGTCGAACGAGAATGTTCTTGTAAGGACAAGACCATTGACTATCTTGTAGAGCTTTAGGGATAAAAAAGACTGAACGCTAAGGCTCAAGGGACATTGATGCGGTGTTGATCGTAGGCACTTTGACACTCAAATTAGCATAGTTGAAGAGAATTTAATAAGGCTGAGAGCGAGAAAGGGTTTATCATAATATGTTTTTTTTTTTTTTTTATACATGCATATGCTTTATGAATTGGTGATTTGGAAAATGAAATATCATTATGAAACTGATTTTAATTGGAAGTATTATTATGCTCTTGTTTACACATGCAAGTGTTTTGTGAAATTGTTTTATGAATTTTATGCATACATTGCCTGTTATTAAGAGTGCATTATGTTTGTGTAACTGACATTGCAAATGAATGAATTCTATTGAGGATAAAGATTATTTGAAAGTGATTTTAAAAGTGTGGTCATGTTAATGTGTATAGATTTTTCCGTTCAATGTGCTTTTAATTCCAAGAGAAAAATTGAATATATCATTTTCTCTAAAATTTATTTAAATGTTATTTCGAGTTTTGTAAAGAGTTTTTCCTCACATTTACCTTTCAAAGAACTCTATTTACTAATTTTTATTATAAAGTTTTATAAACTGAATTTTTGTATTATTAATGTATTAATGAACCATAAGATTTTTTTACTGTCATCCCAAATGCTTCTTGAAAATATTTCTATGTTTAATGTATTCAATCAGTCTTGTTGGTTAATATTCCCAATGAGTAATTGTTTTAAAGTAATCTTTCTAAATTTATTAAATTCTCTTCCAAAGTTATAAGAGGTTTTCAAATGAAGTTCCCTTCACTAAATTTTCCATTATATACTCACTTCATTATGCTTTTAAAACATCATTTTAATAATAAATTGATTTCAATGAACCCATTAATTGAAAAGTCGTCTTTTCTAAGTTACTCCTCCATGCGTTGGTTTTAAGTTAAAATGCTCACTCGTTTTGATAAAACTTCTTGTGGAATCTTTCGAAAATGTTTCTAAATTAAGTTTTACTCCTAAATGTTTTCGAGTAAATGTATCGTGTTTTAAACACTCCCAAAATGTATTTGAACTAATAATTTTAAAAGCATTCCAAATTATTTAAGATCTCTAAATGTTTTTCAAAGAAGCTTTTGAAATTTTGTCATCACATATTTGAAAATGAACGTTTTTAAGAAAAAGATTGAAAGAAAGAAAAGAAATATTTCGGCTCATGGTCAATAGTTTATGATATGACTAGTGTGTAGGTGACATTCTAATATGATATGATTGATCTAATTCTATTATGGTGTTCCTTTATGGTATGATCGTGTTACCCGAGTTAAGGGTAATAATATGAATGATTGACCATGTTACCCAGGTCAAAGGTAATAATATGATAAGAATAACCAAATTACTCGGGTTAAAGGTAACATATGATATGGTTGGCCAAATTACCAGGGGTACAGGTAACAACTATGTGACATGAGCTCTTCCAAGATTTTTTTGAAAAGAATTTATGAAATATATATTTATGGAAAAATGTCATGAAAGTTATGAAAATAATATATGAATCCTTTCATATGATTTTGATAAAGTTTCTTGAACTTTTTAACTATCTTTGAAAGATTTTCCCAAATGTTAGTTTAAAGAAAATGATTGACTGATGTTATGCCTCAAAAGTCAAGCCTATGTCAGCACAATTAATGTCTCTCTATACCAGCTGCCAAGCCCATATCTCCAAAGATATTCTCACCAACTTTATCTCATTTCAAAGAGATGAATGGACGAGAGCCTTCCATGTGTCAAGGCAGTTTGCAAAAGCTCTCCTGGCATTGAGTGCAAATGTGAATAAATGGGCATTTCTCTTCCCGAAGAAGAGGGGCTAGAGGCTGGGCTGAGATTTAGCTTCAATTCTTTCTCTCTGTAAAAACACTGTATATCTTCATCTTTGTATGCCTTACGGCCAAATTCATAGAAGTAGGGAGAGATGAAATAAAATAACAGTGGATATAGGAGTCACTTGTTGCATCCGAACCACTATAAAAACTCCTCTTACCAATCTTTTATTTATTTTTTCTGCAAAATATATAATCTCAGCTCCATATTCAAATCTCATGGATCCATCACGTGTGTCTCCTGAGTCAGCTCAGCGTTTCCCACGTGCGAGTCGTTGGCGTCCAAAATCAAGCGCCAACAGTTTGGTGGCCCATGTAGGTCCGATTCTCAAACCTGCATCAAAGTTCCCTGATGGTGTGCTCAGATCTCAAACCCGCGTCAGAGTTCTTCGATCGCGTGGCCAGATCGTAGATCGCATGCGTTAGAATTCTTCGATCGCGCATCAGGATTCTCCAATCGCGTGGCCAGATCGCAGATCGCACGCATCAGAGTTCTCCGATCGCGTGGCCAGATCGCGTGGCCAGATCGCAGATCGCACGCCCATGCCATCCTGATCCTCAGCTTCAGATCGCAGATCTTTAGCTTCAAATCGCGTGTTCAAATCGTTGATCACACGCTGAGATTGCTGATCTCTTGTGCTCTTAGGTAGAGCTCGTTATGATCTCTCAGGTTGAGCTCGTTTTGACCTTTTCAGGTCGAGCTCGTTTTGACCTCTAAGATTGAGGTCGTTTTTCTCATTTAGCTCGTTTTAACCTCTAAAATTGAGGTCGTTTTGCTTTTTGAGCTTGTTTTGACCTCTCAAGTTGAGGTCGTTTTGCTCATTCAGGTCGTTTTGACCTCTCAGGTCGAGGAGAGGTCGTTTTGACCTCTAAAGTTGAGGTCGTTTTGCTCATTGCATGAGCTCGTTTTGACCTCTCAAGTTGAGGTCGTTTTGCTCCTTCAGGTCGTTTTGACCTCTCAAGTCGAGGAGAGGTCGTTTTGACCTCTAAAATTGAGGTCGTTTTGCTTTTTGAGCTCGTTTTGACCTCAGGTTAAGGTCGTTTTGCTCATTGAGCTCGTTTTTACCTCTCAAATTGAGGTCGTTTTGCTCATTGCATGAGCTCGTTTTGACCTCTCAAGTTGAGGTCGTTTGCTCATTGCATGAGCTCGTTTTGACCTCTCAAGTTGAGGTCATTTTGCTCATTGCATGAGCTCGTTTTGACCTCTCAAGTTGAGGTCGTTTTGCTCATTCAGGCTGTTTTGACCTCAGGTCGAGGAGGTCATTTTGACCTCTAAAATTGAGGTCGTTTTGCTTTTTGAGCTCGTTTTGACCTCAGGTTAAGGTCGTTTTGCTCATTGCATGAGCTCGTTTTGACCTCTCAAGTTGAGGTCGTTTGCTTCATTCAGGTGCGTTTTGACCTCAGGTCGAGGAGAGTCGTTTTGACCTCAAAATTGAGGTCGTTTGTTTTTGAGGTCGTTTTGACCTCTCAGGTCGAGGTCATTTTGCTCTCAAGTTGAACTCGTTTTGACCTCTAAAATTGAGGTCATTTTGCTTTTTGACTCGTTTTGACCTCTCAGGTCGAGGTCGTTTTGCTCTCAAGCTGAACTCGTTTTGCTCAGTTTGAGCTCGTTATGACCTTTAGGTCGTTCTCCTACCAGATTTCATCGAGCTCCTACTAATTTTGGTCGTTTTCCTCCCAGATTCTGTCGTTTTCCTAACAGATTTCTGGTCGCTCCTAACGATTTCTAGTCGTTTTTCTAACAGATTTCGGATCATCTTCCTAATGATTTTAGTTCGAGCTCTTCAGTTCGAGACCGCAGCCAGTCAGATCAAAGACTTTATTTTCTAAAGTGCAACGCACTTCAAAACAGGGGGCTTCTGTTATGCCTCAAAAAGTCAAGCCTATGTCAGCACAATTATGTCCTCTCTACACCACTGCCAAGCCCATATCTCCAAAGATATTCTCACCAACTTTATCTCATTTCAAAGAGATGAATGACGAGGCCTTCCATGTGTCAAGGCATTTTGCAAAAGCTCTCCTGGCATTGAGTGCAAATGTGATAAATGGGCATTTCTCTTCCCGAAGAGAGGGCTAGAGGCTGGGCTGAGATTTAGCTTCAATTCTTTCTCTCTGTAAAAACACTATATATCTTCATCTTTATATGCCTTACGGACAAATTCATAGAAGTAGGGAGAGATCAATAAAAAACAGTGATGTAGGAGTCGTTTGTTGCATCCGAACCACTATAAAAACTCCTCTTGCCAATCTTTTATTTATTTTTTCGCAAAATATATATTCAGCTCCATATTCAAATCTCATGATCCATCACGTGTGTCTCCTGAGTCACTCAGCGTTTCCCACGTGCGAGTCGTTGGCGTCCAAAACAAGCGCCAACAACTGAGAAGTGTATGGTGTATTATCTCTTACAAAATGATTTTATTAAATGCTTTGTATTGAAAACTTTATCTCAATTGTTGACATGACACTCTTTTCAAAGGATTCATAAATTATTATTTGCAAAGTTATCCAACAATCATTTTATGAATTTTAAGATTTGAGTTCCATGAATGTTAAATGTCATTGTTGTGAAAAGATTAAAGGCCATTATTGATCTCTATGAATTTTTTTTTTTTTTTTTTTGTATTCCTGTATAAGTGATTTTATAAAAGGATTATGTTGACAAGCCCTCTGAGGTTTGGCCAGTTACTGTAAACCCCTTGGGTTATCAGTAATAGCGTTAGAGCCGCGGTGTACTCAAACGTTATGCAACTACTGTTAAATGAGATAGCAAGGGAAATATAGTAATTGTTTTTCGAGAGTACTAAATCTGTGATTTGTATAGATCAATTTTTTTTTTTTTTTTTTGCCTGATATCATTGTTCTTATTGATGCTAGATATCGTTTGCGAAACAGTGATTGTTGTAGAATTATTAACATGTTTTGGATACAATTTTTCGCTAAAAATGCGATGTCTTTTGTTAGAGTGGTGAATTTGTGATTTGTACAGATTAATTTTATTTTTTTTTTGGTTGATATCAAGTTCTTATTGATGCTAAGTTTTTTTTGAAATTGTTAGTAAAATGGTAAATGTTTTAGGATAACAGGTTTTGCGTTCATTATTTTTCACCAAAAATATAATATTTTTTTCAAGGGTGACTATATATGTGATTTGTAAAATTCAATTTCTTTAATTTAAATTTTTTTTGCCTAACATCAGGTTCTTATTGATGGTAGTTTTTTTTTTTTTTTTTTTTTTTTTTTTTTTTTTTTTTTTTTTTTTTAGTGGTGAATATATGTGTTTTGTGCATATCAAATTTTCAATTTCTTGTTTTTTTTTTCCCGGATATCAGGTTCTTATTGATGGTAGGTTATTTTGTGAAATTGGTTGCGAATTGGTGATAATTGTAGGTTATATTAACATATTTGGGATACAATTCTTTCGCTGAAAATAGTGATATTGTTTTTCAAGAGTGATGAATATGTGATTTGTACATACCAATTTTTCCTTTTTGCTTGATATCATGTTCTTATGACTGTCATTTTTACCTTCTATTGTAAGAATTAGTTTGTGGGTTACTATGTGATGGGTTTCTGTTGTAGTAATGTGATGGTTTTTTTAATGTTTTTTTTGTATATGATTTGTGGTTAATCTGCTTTGATTTTTTTGTTGTAGGAATGAGGGGAAGCTATTCAAATTTGAAGTGATTATGTTTGGGAACCATGGTAGATTGAAAATATAGATCCGGAAAAAGATACAGTAGAGTGAATTTAACCGAAGACTCCAAGTTAATCAGTGCTGGGTTGCCTCTAGTTTTAGATCAAACGTACAAGATGGAGTTTAAGTTGCCATGGTCATCCAAGACCATTTTGGTGCATTATGACATAAAGTTATTTGATTGCCATGGTCAGCATAATGGTTCTATGATTGCCATGCTTGGGCAGTTTCAGGATTACCATGCAAGCATGCAATGTCAACCATTAATTATAGGAGCCAGATTTCAAGAATAGATGCACCCTAGAATGAAGAAGGGTGCATATATTAAGACCTATGAGGGCATAATACACCCATTGCCTGATCAACCACATTTGCTTGAGCACCCAAATGATAATGAAAGGAGGTTTGGCAGGCCAAAAGGAACAGAAGGAGGGAGTCTAGTGAGCTAAGAAAGATGCAAAGATCTTAAATTCGGAAAGTGTCACTTCTATGGCGTAGCTAGCAACCTTTTTTTATTTCCATGGATCTTTAGGGTGCTGTTAGGGCCAAAAAATGTCCTCAGCCCAAATAGGCCCAAAGACGAAGACACCTTCAACAAAGCTCGGAGTCATGGTCCAATTCCGATTGGGTCTGCAACAGAGTCTGCATATCAGGTCCGCTCGGTACACCTACCCTGTTGCTTACTACTTGGGCCCAATCAGCAAAGACCTGATTTGCTTAGGCCTCATCACCAGCTTGTTTGGGCCCATATTCTTTGATCCTAGACCACCTACTGGACTTAAGATTTACTTGGAGCCCAAGGTTGCCTACTTACTCTAGGACTATCCAAACTTTATCGAAGAGGTCTATTACTATCCTAATTCATCTAAGATTCGTGCCTTAACCCGCTGGGACTCCTTTTTCCACTAAGGTAAGGGAGTCAAAGGTTCTACTTTTTCATAAAACCTCAACTCCAAGGACTCACAGTCCTACTAGAACTTGAAGACCCTACAATCGCTATTTAAACAGAGGCCAACCCTCTCACAGGGGGACACACATTGCACCTTTGAGCCCATTAGTTCTCACTCCTGGTAATCTCCTCTTTCCCTAACTCTTACTAAATTATCCTCATTCAGCCTTGCTGACTTGAGCGTTGTCGGACTGGTCGTCACGGTCACAAAATTAAACCTAAATACCGTAGTTAACGGTAAGCAGGGTCAAATCCACAGAGAGCAAGACTAACGACCTAATGTATATTTGAGTAGCGGAAATGAAATTGGCAAAATGATTGATTAAAACTAAGGAAACTAATTACTTGCAGGAAATTAAAAAGCATCAATTAAATTGTTAACTAAAACACAATATTAAAAGCGTTGCCGCTACGGGTTCGGTTTGACTCAAGACCAACTCTCACAATTCCTCTCCTCGCTCTTCAATTTCCTAAACCTGCAAGGTTAGGCAAATCAATAAAAATATCTCTCGGCAATCTAGGTATAATCTATCCTGTCTCTTCGTCGTCTTAGTTACAGATCGATTGGTTAAAGACTATCATCGACTACCGAAAAACGCTAAACCCTTAAACACCACTAGTTGGTACAATGTTAACAAGTACAACCTATCAACCTGTATCATCCAATCAACTAATTACACAACAAATGCATTCCTGGTAGAAATGATATTAAACGCTACTACAACTTGATTGCAATCAATACCGAAGCAATTTAAAGTCATAATCAACATTCAATAATCTCAAACAGACATTCAATTATGCGAAAAGTTATATATCAATAAACGTTCTCAATGGACATTATCAATTTAGCACGTCGAGCATCCGAATAATATTAAAGCATCGCAAACAAACTGAAACGAAAACGAATATAATCTGAATACAAAAAACTTAACCAAATGTCTAACATTTGGGCTCATCCAACTAGTCGAGAGCTGATAAGGAGAGCAATGGAGTTAATCCCGATCTCACCTACGCCATAACAGACAACCGGGAACTCAGCCGCTCATGGTGGTGATGACGGAGGCTGAAACGGTGAAAACGAAGCTGATCATGGTAGAGAGGAAGTAACCAGCAGCGATATGATGCGAAGAAAGGGCAAAAACGACCAATGGACAGCCCAGAATATGAACAGTCGCACTCGCCGGAAAGCGTTAATTTTCCGGCGAGTCTTCCGGAAAATGGTGGCAGAAATGGGATCCGAAGGTACCGATGGAAAGCTCTGATGATGGGGAGTTCAGATCAGGTCTTGGGGACGTGAAAGGCCACCGGAAATGAGCAAGATCTTGGCTAGAAGATGAAGAGGCATGGCGGCGATTTGGCGGAGTCCGACGGTTTTTGCGGCGGCTGAAGCTTGGAAGTGTTGGATCGGCCGTGGGGAAGGAAGATCAAGTCTTGGGGAGACCAACCGTCGCTGGAAAACAACGAAATCTCGACTGGAATGCGAAGAGTCACATCGACAGAATGCAAAACGTCGCCGGACCTTCGCGTGATTTGCGGTGGTGATGACGGTTGGTGAAGATCGGTGCACCAGGAAGATGGATCATCACTGGAGCTCACCAGAAAACTGGGTGAACAACCCCCTGGAAAACGACCTTTCGTTTTCTTTTATAGACAAACTGCCAAAATATCACTTTGTTCCTACATGATTGAAAAGTGACAAAATCAACCCTTATAAATATGACAGTTTACCCCCTAAACATCATAAATGAGACAAAATCACCCCTAATCCATAAAGCACAACCTAATATCAACTCATATCCTTTCCAAAATCATTCCAAACACATTAAATTCATAAGAAAAATATTAGGAAGCGATTTTCATGAATAAATTCATAAATTTTTTAATTGTCTCAATATACTTCAATTTAATCACACATGAGGCATTTTTATCACCAAAATAGAGTCACTTTCATGACTCTAACACACTCCCCAGCTTACTCTTTGCTCGTCCTCAAGTAAAGTTAAAAGAGCTCTTTCAACATTCTTACAAAACCATACACAACCATATTCATCAACAACCAAGACATTCATAAAAAAGGTAAAGTGAAGAATTTTAACCTAACATGCAAACAACACAATCCTAAATAAAGAACTAAAGTTTCTATCAAGATTTGCCTATCTCCAGTCAAGCTCCTCAAACACACATTTTATATTCGTATCACAATGTTAAAATGTCAGGCTAAACTCCCCAACTTATGTACGTGCAACATAATGCTCATTTTCCACATAAGATTTTGACATATCATTTCTTTTCATTCATCACTTGTTTTTTTTTTTTCTTTGTCTTAACTTCTTAAGCTTGCTAGAAGGTCCGTGTAACGGGCTTTAAGTCAATGACTCCCAAACCAGATGACCATAGGGCACTAAGTGTAGAACACTCCTCGAACTTACTCACCCAAACCAACTAGGCTACAATTCAAGACTTTATTTCTTTATTTCTTTTTTATAAAGCTTATGATCTATGTAATGACTTCTTAAGCTTTCTAGAGGACCCATGTAACGAGCTTTAGGTCAATCGCTCCCAAGCTAGATAGCTTTAGGAGATTAGGTGTATAACACCCCTCGGGCGTACTCACTCAAGTCAACTAGGCTACAAATCAAAACCAAATCATCAAGCAACATTTAAGCACTTTTAACACATGCAAGATAATAAATGAAACTTTGCTCCATGGGCATGTAAAGTATGTGGGAGACTTGCATAATCACTAAAACACGTGACATTTACACAAAACGGTGTCTAACCACAATTATGGACAAACCTAGCACAAAACAGAATCAATAGTGCAATGTTTAAAACCATGTTGCAACAAACAGTTTTCAAAAACCTCACAAAACCTTTCAACTAGCACCTCAATTGCTTCTAAAGTGGTGATTATGCATGAATTCATGAAATTTTTTAAAAATAACTCACTTTAATTCACTTTAACCACTTTTGGACTTACAAGAGTAAGACTCAACATATTTTCAACAAAAAACAACATAATCATGCCACAAAAATTTAAGCACAATCCATTCAACACACAATCTCCATAAAAGCATCATCAACAATACTTCACAAAAATAATATAATCTCCACAAAAGCATCATCAATAACACTTCCCAAAAATATGATCACAACATACTCCACAAAATAAAAATCAATCAACACTCCCCAACTTAAAATGTCATTGTCCTCAATGACCCACAACTACAAACATCCTCCCCAACTTAGCATCAAATAATCTCAAATGATCTCAAATGACAATATGATCAATAGCATTAAAAACGTCCAACATATTTGAGAAACAAGAAATCTAACAATAACAACATATAAGGTGGAGAGATATAACTTGAGGAACAATGGTGGAGTTGTCACCAACAGAGTTTGTGGAGCATGCGTAAGCATAGCCTTGGACTAGTTAATGAGTTTCCAAACATGACAATTCCTGTAAAGACAAAAACAACAAAAACATAAAGACAATAAAAACATATTTAAAAAGGTGGGTTGCCTCCCACCAGCGCTAAGTTTTAAGTCTTCAGCCAGACTGAGTGCAAACATCAAGTTCAAGATGGTTGAAACGTTGGCGGTGCCTTACATGACCCTCGCCATTCAGCAACAAGTAGGGTATCACGCGGTCCCAAGAAGGCATATTTGAATTTAATACGCCATTTCCTTGTGCATAAGTCTTTTAAGAACTTAGCATAGGCAGGTATGCACTTAATGGCATCTAGAAGTGGAATACCAATCAGCCCTTGTCTAAATAGCTCGACCATTTCCTCCATCCTAGTGGTTTTTTTAAAGTTGGATACATTATTCGACTCTAGGTATTGGTGACAAGGTTCTATCGGCATGTCAAATGCAGAGGATGGTTCTTTCTCCCCAACTTCCCATTTTCATGTCTCATTACACCTGACTCTATGGTTGGTTCTCTTTCACTCCTCTCGGCTTGGTTTCCCTCTAAGCTCTCTTTCTCTCCAAACTCAGCATATAATTCCCTCTCAAGCCTAGTTTGTTCATGACACCCCATTTAGTGAGGTGCAAAATTGGGATTATCTACAACTTGACTCGGCAAATGACCTTCCTCTTTCTTATAAACCGCTTCAGCTATTTGACATATTTGGGTCTCTAGCTTACTAATAGATTGGGAATGGGAATGTAATATCTGATAATGCTGCTCTAAGTCATTTAACCTAGCATTCATGTCATCTTTTTGTTCTTGCATGGTTTGGAGCATTTGAGCCATCGTTGATTCTAGAGAACTGGGCTCTAGAGTGGGTTGTTGGACGGGGAGTGGAATCCTAGGTTGGGCAGGTGGTTGGACCGAATACATGTCCCAATAATTGCCCTCTTGATTGGAAGAACTATGTGGCATATTATCTAATACATTCTGAGATTGTTCCTGTTTCCATGCAAAATTAGGATGGTTATGCTACTCACTATCAAATGTGTTCGAATACGGATCATTCCGTCTCTGAAAACCTTGTGCTTCTTGCACTTTACACTTGCTCCTCAAAAGTGTAGGGAGCTGGTTCCTCAAATGTGTACTCAACAACTAAAAGGTTTGAAGGCATAGAAAAGACATCCTGACTTGTCTTACTGGGAGGTGGTTGCCTAGAAGCTTGCTCTTGTATGGATATGAACGTGTCAAATTGATAGGCTAAAGACTCCAACTTGGAATCTATATCGTCCAAAGGAGAAAACTCATAAATGCCACCATTCACAGGCAGTTGCCTTATGATAGGGATCCTAGAAGCTAGATGGTTGTGCATGGGATACAGATTATCATCCATCGTACGTGCTTTCTATTTTCAAATCCAAGGATACTAAAATTGGTTGATACAACTATCTACCAAGCATTCATCACAAGTGTACCAAAGGTTCTACCAACAACCACAACATCAAAATTAAACGAAAAAGAGAAGGAAAAAGAACTAAAACCAAATTCAAAAACCACACATAAAGAAAAATAAAGCTAAATATGACAACACCCTAAAAAAAAAAATCCACACAATCAACAAATTAAAGCTAACAGTCAAACAAAAAGAAATTATTACTAAATCAAAAACTAAATCCTATGAATAAAAACAAAATATGCAAAACTAATACAAACATGCAAACTAAATGAACACGAAATATGCAAACATCACACAAATGATTAACAAGAACTAGAAAGAACTAAAGCTAAAAAGATTAGAAAATATCACAATCGGGTAACGCTTAAAATTTCATGCACATGACACACTGCAGCCTTTCCCCAATTGCGATCTTCCTGCAAAATAAAAACAAACACGAATGAAACTATCCTAATGAAAATTAAAGAACGCAACAAAAAATTAAACTTAAAGTATTTACAACCCAAATACACACAAAGTCAAAAGCACGTTGCTCTGCAGTAACGGTGCCAAAATTTTGTCAGACCGATCGTCACGGTCACAAAATTAAACCTAAATACCGTAGTTAACAGTAAGCAGGGTCGAATCCACAGAGAGCAAGACTAATGACCTAATGTATATTTGAGTAGCGGAAATGAAATCGGCAAAATGATTGATTAAAACTAAGGAAACTAATTACTTGCAAGATATTAAAAGGCATCAAATAAATTGCTAACTAAAACACGATATTAAAAGTGTTGCCGCTACGGGTTTGGTTTGACTCAAGACCAACTCTCACAATTCCTCTCCTCGCTCTTCAATTTCCTAAACCTACAAGGCTAGGCAAATCAATAAAAATATCTCTCGGCAATCTAGGTATAATCTATCCTATCTCCTTATCGTCTTAGTTACAGATCGATTGGTTAAAGACTATCATCGACTACCGAAAAACGCTAAACCCTTAAACACCACTAGTTGGTACAACGTTAACAAGTACAACCTATCAACCTGTATCATCCAATCAACTAATTACACAACAAATGCATTCCTAGTAGAAATGATATTAAACGCTAATACAACTTGATTGAAATCAATACCAAAGCAATTTAAAGTCATAATCAACATTCAATAATCTAAAACAGACATTCAATTATGCGAAAAGTTATATATCAATAAACGTTCTCAATGGACATTATCAATTTAGCACGTCGAGCATCCGAATAATATTAAAGCATCGCAAACAAACTGAAACGAAAACAAATATAATATGAATACAAGAAACTTAACCAAATGTCCAACATTCGGGCTCATCCAACTAGTCGAGAGCCGGTGAGGAGAGCAATGGAGTCAATCCCGATCTCACCTACGCTGTAACAGACAACCGGGAACTCAGCCGCTCATGGTGGTGATGACAGAGGCTGAAACAGCGAAAACGAAGTTGATCATGGTGGAGAGGAAGTAACCGACATCGATATGATGCGAAGAAGGAGCGAAAACGATCAACGGACAGCCCGGAATACGAACAGTCGCACTCGTCAAAAAACGTTAATTTTCCAGCGGGTCTTGCAAAAAATGGTGATGGAAATGGGATCTGAAGGTACCGATGGAAAGCTCTGATGATGGGGAGTTCAGATCAGGTCCTGGGGAGGTGAAAGGTTGCTAGAAATGAGCAAGATCTCAACTGGAAGATGAAGAGGCGCGGCAGCGATTTGGCAGATTCTGGCGGTTTTGGCGACAACTGAAGCTTGGAAGTGCTAGATCCGGTTGTAGAGAAGGAAGATTAGGTCTTAGGGAGACCAACTGTCGTCGGAAAATGGTGAAATCTCAGCTAGAATGTGAAGAGTCGCAGCGGCGAAATGCAAAACGTCGCCGGACCTTCGCGTGATTTATAGTGGTGATGGCAGTTGGTGAAGATCGGCGCACTAGGAAGATGGATCGTCGCCGAAGAGAGACGAAGGGTCGCCGGAGGGAGACGAAAAACTGGGTGAACAACCCCCCTGGAAAACACGACCTTTCGTTTTCTTTTATAGACAAACTGCCAAAATTCACTTTGGTCCCTACATGATTGAAAAGTGACAAAATCAACCCTTATAAATATGATAGTTTACCCCCTAAACAGCATAAATGAGACGAAATCACCCCTAATCCATAAACCAGAACCTAATATCAACTCATATCCTTTCCAAAATCATTCCGAACACGTTAAATTCATAAGAAAAATATTAGGAATCGATTTTCGTGAATAAATTCATAAATTCTTTAATTGTCTCAATATACTTCAATTTAATCACACATGGGGTATTTTTATCACCAAAATAGAGTCACTTTCATGACTCTAACAAGCGTCGGAGTGCCTACAGCAAACACCACCTTGGTGTTTTCCGTTCGCTTCATGTTTGTTTTCTCGCGTATGCAGGTGCAGCGGATTGCTGGTGGCCTCAACCTTACGGGATCAGACCTTATTTCCGTAAAGGTAGATTTTTTGCATCTATAGTTTGGCGCCCACCATGGGGCCTCTGGCAATCATTCGTCTTTCAAACCCTGCTTCGCAAGGAAACTCTCTATGGCTGAAAATTCAAATAACACCAATCCTAGTCTCAAGGCCAGACTCTAAGCTTTGACTACCCTTATGCAACAGCATTTAGACAAGGTGGCAGCATTGGAAGCTGAGAACGTCACCATCTGGGCTAAAAATGCCTCCATCCTGGCTGAAAACCAGTCTCTGAAAGAAAAGGTAGGTCATAACCTTGAGCTTCCTTGTCAAGTACAACCCAATCGTTTCCACGCATCAGTTCCGTCCATGCAGCCTCTCTAGACTCCAAATCACAGAATAACCATCTCGGATACAAGATCGCGACAACTCTATTCATCGCTAGTGAACGATTCAACCCAGAATCTAATTGAGCGAGGATTGCCAATAGAGCCATTCTCGGTCAACCCACTTCAGGCACGAGATCAAGACATCAAAGTAACAGATACCCCACCACATAAGAGCCACCCATCCTTGCCATCCCATCTCATTTCCAATCAACCATTCCTACCCAAACCCCACTCAGCTCGACTCATGCTCGTGGGTCGAGCGGGCTCCCTCACCTTCAATCCACCCCGGTCGAGTCCATCCATCCCCATGGACCAAGCGACTCCCAAATAACCCCTCTCACCATCCATGTGGGCTGAAACATCTGATCAGTCATAATGGGAACCACCCAACTCGAGGGAATGAATGGAGATCCGAATTACCAAGCAACACACGATAGAATGGTTCACCAAACTACCCCACGTGATTTGACCCAACGAAACGTACTGAGTGCGAATCATATGACAAACCAAGCCGACTAGGCCGACCTGGTGGCTCCGCCCCTAATTAGTAAATATGGGTACAACAAAAAAAGGGTACGGGAATTTCACGGGTATGATACTACAAAGCATGAAAAATACGTTTGTAAAAATTGGCCATAAAATTCGGATACGGGAAAAATACAGTACGGGTTTAATACGACGCATTGTTAATAATACGTTTTGAAAAATACGGCAATATTAATCCTGGTTTTAACACTTTTCATACAGCACCTGGTTAAAATCAATATAGCATTTCAATTGCAAAATATTCAATTAACCAATAACAATTAGACCTAATAATATAACACAAATACACAATATATAACTGAGATTCAAATTATAGTCTCTAGACTTAAACACAATATATAGCCAAGATTCAATTATAGTGTCAAACCAAACACATAACATAACCAAAATTCAAAGTTGAATTAGATCTCCAAACAAATAAAATCCACAAATAATACAACCAAGATTCAAATTATAGTTTATAACAAAAACTCACAAAGTACATAAACAACAATAACAACTAAAAAAAAAGAGCATCATCCAACTAAGAAATGTCATCATTATCAATGAAGTCATCCATATAACCCTCAACCGTCGGTGTAGAATTAGCACCTTCGTCCATATGAATTTCTTCACATTCATAGTCTGGAAGCTCCCCTAATTTCTTAAGATCTATAGGTTCTAAGTCACTACTCATTGTGGAAGTGAACTTATCTATCATCATGGTGTTCATCCTCACATACAAAGCGTGTCTATCATTTCATGTGACAACCTATTCCTTTTTTTTGTTTGAGTAGCTTCAAAAGCACTCCAATTTCTCTCACATGATAAAGCACTACAATGTTGACTCAAAATTCGAATGGCATACTTCTTGAGCATAGGAATATCATCCCCATTGTAATCCCAAGGTATTCCTGTAAATGACATAAAAAATTTTCTTAAATACAAAGAGAGAAGCAATGTAAAAAAAAAAAAATATGCAAATTTTATAAAAAACTTACGAGGATGACGTGTTTGTAACATTGTTTTTGTCGTTGCAGTAAATGAAGTAGCTAGCCTACTACGATAAATTGAACCTCTCTCATAAATGGATGCTTTTCTTTAGGCAAGTTTTCATGAATGAAATTGATGTCATCTTTCATCTCCCTATCTTCTTTAAAATTTTGTGAAAAAAGTAAGATGGATTGAGAAAGGCAACTGCAGCATGTATCGGATGAATGATGTTGTTGACCCGGCGGTTCTCAAACAGTTCCCAAATTCTCTCATACTTGCTTGCCTCACTATTACATCTTTCCTTGATTGCAACTTTTGCTCTCATCATTGCTTCATATAAGTAACCAAGCGTTGGCAGACTTCATTGATGATTTCACTCCTAACACTACCGTCCAAGCAGAAAAAGTGTTATTGTGCATGAATAGCAGGTCGTCCTCGAAGTGGACCCTCTCAGTGGATGGCTCAAGCAATGTGAATGGAAGCGGGCTCGACATTGTACTTATTGTATTAGAAGGGGATATCATCCAGCGAGCCATACGGTGTGGGTTCAAGTGCACAAACAACGAAGTTGAATACAAAGCCCTTATCGCTAGACATTCTCTGGCCAAGGAGTTTGGAGTAAGGAAGCTAGAAGTAAAGTCTGATTCTTAACTCGTAGTCAACTAGCTACAAGGCATTTACCAAGCCTGAGACTCGAAGATGACAACCTACTTGAACTTTGCCAAAGAGATGCAGTTTGCCTTCAAAGATTTTTCTATCACCCAAGTCCCAAGAGCGGAGAACACCCATGCTGATGCCCTTGCCAACCTCGGCTCAGCCTTTCAAGGCTCCTCCCAGTCATCCATCCCACTACTGTTCCTCCAATGGTCAACCGACTAGAAGGAACATCCATCGAGCAAGTTGCCCAACCCAAAAGAGCCCAAAGAAGTGATGGGTATCGAACCAGTCGACTCCTGGATGACTCCAATAATCAAATACTTGGAACATGATAAACTCCCAACCGACAAGAATGAAGCATGCCGCTTGAGAGCAAAAGCTACAAGATTCACCATATACGAGGGCCAACTCCTTAGGAAGTCATTCTCTAGCCCCTACCTCAAATGCATAAGTCTAGAGGAAGCCATATGTTCTCGTCAAACTCCATAAAGGCGAATATGGAAACCATGTAGGAGGACGCAGCCTTGCCCGTTGGGTGATCACCGCTGGTTACTATTGGCCAACCATACACACTGACTCAGCATCCTATGTGAAGAAATGCAATAATTGTCAAAGGTTTGCCAATGTCTCACACCTCCCACATAAGCGACTAAACTCCACTCTCACACCTTGGCCATTCATGAAGTAGGGGATGGACATAGTTGGAAAACTCCCGATCGCACCCGAGTAACGAGTCTTCATGTTGACGGTCACCGACTACTTTATTAAGTGGATTAAAGCCGAAACGCTTGCCCAAGTCAGAGACCAAGAGGTAAAAGCCTTCATCTGAAAATATGTCATCTGCAAATTTGGAGTACAAAAGGAAATAGTCATCGACAATGGATCCCAATTCATCAACTCAAGCTCTAGAGACTTCTGCGACATGGAGGGGATCAGGCTCAGCTTCTCTACCCTCGCAACCCCCAATCAAACGGCCAGGCTAAATCATCAAATAAAACAATCATGCCGACTTTAAAGAAGTGCCTCCAGAAAGCTAAGGGCGCATAGGTAGGCAAACTACCAGGGGTCCTCTAGTCCTATCGAACAATAACCAATTTGTCCACTAGCAAAACCCTTTTTCTCCCTCACATACGGATTTGAGGCAGTCATCCCAACAGAGGCATCGGTCCCCTCTACCAGACTCCAATGGTCGAATGAAGAAGTCAACAACCAAAACCTTTGTTACAACTTGACACAGTTGACGAACTATGCGAGTGGGCAAACATCCGTAATGCAATCTACCAGCAACAGGTCGCTCAACACTACAACCGTAATGTCAGAGTAAGAACTTTCAAATAAGGCGACTGGGTCCTCCGCAAAGTCTTTCAAAACACTAAGGAGATCAACTTTGGCAAGCTTAACCCTAATTGGGAGGGACCCTACAAGATCGCCAAGGAAATAGGAAAGGGCACTTACAGACTTCAAACCTTCAAGGGCAAGGACATCATCAATAGTTGGAACGCAATCCACCTCAAACGCTACTATTTTTAGTCAGATTTATCTCATCATCAATTCTTTATTCTTGTTTTTGTTTTAAAAAGGATGAATAGGCCTATCCACCTCCCTCACTTTCAGTTGGCCTCATGGCCTGAATTTAATAAAAGAACTATTCAGCGATATTGTGACATTCACCTTCAATCGGTTTAGATCGATTCATAAACTTATACCTTCAATTGACTCAGCCGGATTCATAAACTTACACCTTTAATCGGCTCAGACTGATTCATGACTCACATCTTCAATCGGCTCAGACTGATTCATCGACTCACACTTTCAATCAGCTCAGATCGATTCATCGACTGACATTGTCAATCGGCCTAGACCGACTTAACAATTCTTGCAAATTTACACCTTCGGTTGGCCCAGCCCGACCAAAAAAAACTCAATAGCTTACATCTCCAAACGACCATACCAACATGTTCCCCTCACCTTCGAAGTGACACTAACAACTCATCCACTTGGCTTTGTCCACATCACAACACAAGTAGTTGGTTCAAACTGGCCGCATCGGTTCGCACACTTAAAGCGAACCACATTTTCTCGACTACAATGTTCTGCCCTAGACAAGATACATCTACAAGGCGATTAACTAGGAAAGAGGGTTCAACCCCCACACATCTACAAGCAATCAACCCATCCATACATGAAGAAATTGGTAAAGTGGAAAAACAAGACGACACATAAAGCCCTAAACGGCTAAGTATCAAATAAACAAAAAGCCCCAAACAGCTAAGTATCAGGTACCAAAAAGGCATACATGCCATGAAAGGGCATCGCAGGCCCCAGAAATACAAGAAAAAAATAAACATAAGCCGAAAGGGCATCATGCCCCATATCATCAGTATGAGTCATCTCACCCATCTCCGACTCAGTCACCCTGTCACTAGCCCCAGCAGCCGTCCCCGCAACCGTATCACCTGCATCCTCTATAGCCGATCGTCCCATCTGACAAGCGAGGTCGAATACCTAGTCACCTGCTCCTCCGCATAATTCATGCAACTAGCAGCCTCCTCCTCCTCCATCTCCTGCAAGAGCTGGATGTCCTCATCCAGATTCTAGTGAATAGTATTCCCAGCCTTGTACTCCAGCATCAGCTCTCCCCTAGCCCTGATGATGGCGTTATCAGCAATACTGAGGCACAGCTCCCTTAGCGACTCAACCTCCGCGTTCTTCTCAACCAACTCCTTCTTCAATCGCTCCAACTCGGCCTCAACCTCCCTCAGTAGTTGTTGGCTTCCTCGCTCAACTTTCTGGGTTGTCGCCTTTCTGTGTTGCACACTAGCGTTGGATTTGGAAACATATTGTATCCTCTTCTCCTACAACATGATGGATTTCTTAAGATGCAAGCTGCTTGTGAAAGCCTGCATGATAAAACTGCTTGATTAGTATACAATCACTACAAATACAGTAAGATAAAAATTTGGCTCATACCTAGAAAGCGCAGGAAAACCCCCAGTCAGTAGCCGCAACTGCACCTATCTGGTTCAGTTGACTCTCATCCGCCGAGAACAGGAACGAATCGACCAACTTGCTCATGGAAGCGGCATCCGAATAGGTCGACGTGGTAGTTGGGAAACTAAAAGTAAACATCTTAGTCTCCTCATCCAAGACCACTGTCTTGGATGACCTAGCCCCTGGTGCAGGCAGTTGTTCGGCTAGAGTCACAACCACATCTTCCACTTTCTTCTCCTCCTTAGTCGAAGAGTCCCTTTTTCGCTTCTCATGACGTCTCGCTATAGACTCACTCGCGCTCAGGACGGTTAACTTCTTCATAAGCTTCTTTGTAATTGTAAATTCCTCAACAGTTAGTGGGTTCAGCCTCGACTTATCGAACAAAATATGATTGCAGTAGCGGATGAGCAGCACACTTTAAGTCTGCTTTAGTGAAAGGAATGGGATACCTCACTGAATCACACCAACCCCAGCCCAAAGATGACTCGTCCTCAGATTCGCCTCCTCTAACACTACCTGCCAATCCCTCTGCGCTTTAAGAATAGCAAGAACATTTTTAGTCTACACGTCACAACCATCCGAACTCTACTCGGCATGATTGAATTTAATATCTGCAAAGGAGAAACACAATAAGACTTTAGTAATCAAAGCATGAATAAAGACTAAGTTCCTTACCAGTCGCTCGCTAGGTATACGGGATCTGGCCTTGGCCTCTCTCCTTAAAGACTGTATCATCCCTCATGAAGAAGAAGTGTTCCTTCCAAATTTTATCACTCGACCAGAGGTCGGTCACGAGGTGAGCCTGATTGTGCCTAAGATGGATCAAATATCGGCCCTTATCCTTGTCATTTTCCTTCAGGAAATATGAATATAACAGCTCGTGTAGCCCAAACATCACCTAATTTCACACACAGAGGTCCTCTAGAGCCATCAATAATCCCCACCCATTCAGCATAATCTAAGTCGGCGCAATCATGAAATGGTTCAAGGCTTCCCAGACAAGACGAGGGATAGGAAGCCTTAGCCTGTCATGGAACCATTTCTCGTAGGCACTCACCCAACCTTTTGCTTCCCGGTCGACCCTCTTGTATGACTTTGGCACCCTAATTTTGATGGACTCCGGGATGTGGTACATTGTCCTGATCCACCACACATCACTCTCCTTCAGCAAGAGCAGATAGTCTTTACTCAATATCCCACTATCGAGCCGACTCGGCTTGTCCTCAGAGCCACTACTGGTGGAAGGCAAACTCCCAGAACCATCGGCTTCATCAGAGTCTTCTTCACTCGTTCTTTGCCCATTTGAATCACCATCGTTCGGGGTGGTGTCACTCGGCCTAGGAGTGGCCACATTCACCCCCTTCGATATGCTGACCAGAACGTCTCCACCCTTTGGCATCACCACCATCGTTGGGGCATTCTCGTACTCATTCCCAACTTCCACTTCTACCCCACTCAAGTTGCTTGGCTCTAACTGCGACATAAAACTCTTTATCCATTCGACTCGAGCGACTGATTGGTTTTTAATACCAAGTTGAATCCTCAGTTCCAGAAGCCCCACTCGCCCAAAGCAATCGACTGACTGGCTCTAAAATCAAGCTAACTCTTTGCCTCCAAGAAACTTTCAGCTCGGTCTAGACGACTGAATACCTGCTACCTCAGGACCCCCTGTTCAGACCCTTTTCCGGTCGACCTGGGAGACCGAGCGACCTATGTAACCTAGCCTTTACCAAAAACCAAACTTCACTCAGACCACTTCACTCGACCCGATCAAGCAGACTGAGACGAGCAGAACCAAAATACCCTATAACTTGACTCTATCTTCTATCTTTGCCAAAAACCCAAGCAGCTCAAAAAATCAACCCAGCATACTTCATCCCCATCAAAAACAAATCAAAACTTGATCAAATCTCTCCATAAATTCAAATACAAAAACAAGTCCTCCAAACCAGACACGCAAACCATAATAAAACACTCCAAAATCAGAGAATCCCCTTCACAAGCAAACCTAGGAAAAACCCACATCTTTTTTTTTCTTTCTTTTCTCTATATATTCGAAACCACCTCAAAACAACAAGGATACTACCCTAGAAACCAACCAAAAGCAATAGTAAATTGAGAAATAAAAAAAAGAAGACTCAGAATGAGCGGTTACCGTGAAGAAATGCCAAAAAATCTCTGAAGCTCTAAAAGTTCTCCCCTACGAAGACTTGTGAAGAAACTCTTCAATACTTTGAATTGAGAAAGATGAAATACCCAAAGACACTCATGGACGACATTTAATGACCGTCCCTTCGAACATGTCCACGTGGCAAAACCTCGTTTGCCTCTAGGCGACTCGACTTTCCAAATTCCCACACAAAATAGGTTGAAATCCTGACCTTACATGTGTCACTAGTTCAGGAACGCATGTACCCAGAAGCATGATGATTGCTCTTGCCCTAGCATCATCATTCAGTCAACCTGACCGGGCGACTACATCTCCAATGAGCGCAGATGATTCATCTCATTACTTACCTAACCAAACACCTTCTGATACTTCATATCCATTCGCCCGGCCTACCCGATCAAATGGGAAGCTCCAAACAACCAGTTTGCAATACATCATTTGGTGTGACACGCCGACTGATACACACTCTCATGACTTCTCTCACTCGGCTCGATGCACCGAGTTTGGGCATCTTCAAAGGGTACTTCACATCCTCTCACTCGGTTCGAAGCACCAAGTGAGAATATCTTCATAGGATGTGCCTTACATCCCATCACTTGGTTCGATGCATCGAATTAGAGTATCTTCACGGATATTCGCCACTCCCCCGCACTCGGTCCGATGCACTGGATGAGTTCTCCAAGGTCAACTCCACTTTTCCACTCGGTTAGATACGCCGAGTAAAGTTATGTTTGTGTTTCACCTCCACTCACCCACTCGGCCTGATACGCAGAGTGCATCACCTATAGTAAAAGCCATACTATTAGGCTTCGCGAACGGAGAAGCAATACACTCACGTATTCAACCAGTCGGTTACGAAAGATGACTAGGCACACCTCCATGCAACATCTACTCTCTAAGCTAAGCACTCTTTAACTTAGAGAGTGGGAAGCAAACTATTAGGGCCAAAAAATGTCCTCGGCCCAAATAGGCCCAATGATGAAGACACCTTCAACAAAGCTCAGAGCCATGACCCAATTCTGATTGGGCCCGTAACATAGTCTACATATCAGGTTCGTTCGATACACCTACCTTGTTGTTCACTACTTGGGCCCAATCAGCAAAGGCTCGATTCGCTTAGGCCTCATCACTAGCTTGTGTAGGCCCAATTCCTTTGATCCTAGACCACCTACTGGACTTAGGATCTACTTGGAGCCCAGGGTTGCCTACTTACTCCAAAACTATCTGAACTCTATTGAAAAGGTCTATTACTATCCTAATTTGTCTAAGATCCGTGCCTTAGACCCGTTGGAATTCCTTTTCCCACTAAAGTAAAGGAGTAAAAGGTTCTCCTTTTTCACAAAATCTCAACTCCAAGGACTCACAGTCCTACTAGGACTCGAAGATCCTACAATCGCTATTTAAATAGAGGCCAACCCTCTCACAAGGGGACACACATTACACCTTCGAACCCATTAGTTCTCATTCTTGGTAATCTTCTCTTTCCTTAACCCTCACTAAATTATCCTCATTCAACCTTGCTGACTTGAGCGTCGGAGTGTCTATGGCAAACACCACCCTGGTGTTTTTCGTTTACTTCACACTTGTTTCCTCGCGTGTGCAAATGCAGCGGATTGCTAGTGGCCTCAACCTTACGGGATCAAACCCTATTTCCGTAAAGGTAGATTTTTTGCATCTACAGGTGCAAACGTTGTTATCTTTTTCTTCTTCTTCTATTATAACATTACCTAAGATAGAAAACAGGGGCTAAAGATAAGAAATATGCGGGGCTAAACATCACTTCCCTTTTGAATAATGGAATGAGTGTTGTTATTTGAGCCCCATTAGAACTCTATGTGAGCCTCCACTAAATAAAAATCAATAAATAAATTTATTTACATAATCATATTACATAATTAGTCTTATCTTCTTTCTCTTTTATTAATTTAACCAGTTAACCTTCACTCAAATCTATGAAGTTCCTTTAAGTAGCCGAGTGGTTCAATAGGGACTTTTGAGTGTATTACCCAAAAAGTCCTGAGTTTGAGTCCCTCTTTGGTTGCTGATATGGGTAGTCATTGGAACTATCTAGTCGATAGTTTTGGGTTCCCAAAAGATTAGTTGAGGTACGCATAAACTGACTTAGACATCCCCAATCATCAAAAAAAAAAAAAAATTGTTAATCTGCAAAACATAAATAATGACACTTAATTTTTTCTATCTATTTCTTTTGATTTTTCTATATGCTAGAATTTATAAAACTTAAAACCCATAGAAATCAAACCTTCCAATCTCGTATCTTTTTAATTAGTTTTAAACGATACACTATCACTTTTCTTTATTCATATTAGGGATTCATAAACAATCTAAACAGTAGTTTCTTTTATTTGTTTATTTTCTTTTTGGATCGAGTGTTTGAGTGCAATATTCTGAAAACCGAACCGGGCCGACTGGCCAAACCGATCGGACTGGGAACCGACAACCTCTCTAGTTCAATTAAGGTTCCAGGAGGTATTTGCTATATTTTAACCATATAGGGGTTAATTGTAATTTTATATGGGTGTTTTTCAATATTTCAAAACTTTAGGGACTAATAATTTTTTGGGCTTTTTTGAAATATATTAAATTTTTGGGGACTAATTAGAATTTTTTGGGGTATTTTATAATATACTAAAATTTAAAGGACCAATTTACAAAATTTTAAAAAAATTTGGAAGCTGATGTCGTTGGTCCGACTGCTCAAACCATGAATCGGGCCCTTGACCGAGTCAAGGCCCAGTTTGGTTTTTAGAGCATTATTTGTGCGTTTGCTTGGTTCATTTATTGCACAAAAATGCCAAAAAGTAATGAAATTGGCATACATGAAATACATTTGAATTACATAATTGATTAATTAACTAAAATTGCAGTGTTTTCTCAATCCATTAACAATTTTTTGTTTTGATTTGAGGCAATGTTTTGATTATGCATCTGACAATATTTAGTACCCATTGAAGATTGGATGAATATGAAAGGAAGAAGATTAGTGTGTTTTTGGAATCACATTTTTATTTATAAATTTTAGCCAAAATGGGTTTTGAAAAGAGTTTTAATAAGGCTCAAATAACACCACTCTAATGAAATTCTAACTTATTTTTAGAATCTATAACGAATATTTCTTTATTGGGCTTTCTTGGGCCTTTATTGATCTTCAAAGGTTAATGCCCAAATATTACTTGCAAGTTAGACTGTTGGAGGAACTTGTAGTTAGCCCAATTAGCTTTTGTTGAAGAGTAATGTTATCTAAATACCATTAAACCTTTTTTCAAATCTTAATACTAATTAAAATTATTTTAAAATTTTGGTTTACATCATTTCAGAATTACCGTTCTTTAATATTTTCACTTCTAAGTTTACTCCATTTTTTTTTTTTTAATTCTATGGAGTTCATCTCGATCATTGTTTTTCCTTTTGGTAAACTTTTGAGTTTATATTCCTCCACAACCTATTTCCTCTTCAAATTCTTACCAACATTTTCTTTATTCCAATCATTTTCAACCAAAGAACTAAGAAAATATAATATTTTTCATATGGCATACCGATTAGCAATGGTGATAGAGAGAAAAAAGATTATGTTTATATGAGGACTAGGGCCTCCAAGAACAAAGGTTGAAGAAGAGGTTTATCAATTTTATAATATTCAACATAAAGTTCTTTTAGGCTTTATATAGCCTGGCACCCTAACTCTTTCCTACTGACAAAATGACTATTGCATAATGATAAAGGCTTCGTTTGGTTCAAAATTTGGGGGTTGCGGGAAAAGTTTTTTGAAAAAAGTTGAATTAGACGGGTATTACGATATAGGATTTATAAATTAATAAAATGTCTCTTATGTTTTTTTTTTACAAAATACCCCCTATAATAAAACATTAAAAGTTAACAAAAACACCCCTAATCCACCCTCAAATACCCCCAGTCGGCCACCACCACCGGAGGTGGCCGGAGTTGCTTTATCGGCGTATGACCGGCTGAATCTTGCCGGTCATGTGCCGATATGGCCTTTTCCGGCCAGATCCACGGTGGATATGGCCGGCAAAGGCTAGATCTACGGCCAGATCTGGCCGTATTTGCTCTCAACGACGGCCAACAAACGGTCGTCGTTGATGGTCAACGACGACCGTTTGTTGGCCGTCCTGACCGACTGTTACGGCCAAAGATCTGGCCATCAACGGCCAGATCTTTGGCCTTAGATCTGGCCGGAAAAGGCTAGATCGGCGCACTACCGGCCAGATTCAGCCGGTAGTGCGCCATCCTACTAGATTCTAGCCATTTTCCGGCGGTGGTGACCGAAATCTGGTAAATGTGGATTGTTGGGGTGTTTTTGTAATTTAAAAAAAATAATTAGGGGTATTTAATTAAATTAACAAATTTAGAGGGTTTAAAAAAAATTGAATAATATTAAAAGTAGTATTCCCAAAAATGAGAGTATTTGGGTATTTTATTGTTTAACTTTTTTGGGAATACTAAAAGTAGTATTCCCAATTTTGAACCAAACGAAGCCAAAATCTAATTATTTATTGACTAAAATTCGTAATACTAAATAGTTGAGTAAAATACTAATAATACTCTAATTATAATCATTTGTCCATGCAAGTTTTCTCTTTGAAGCATGGACCTTCTAACAACACTCCCATCACCATCATGATCATGCAAGTTCCTAACATTGTCCGCCACTGCAGAAGCAACCTTGTCCTCAAGGTTGGAAAGGATAGTGCCATAAAGAGTTGCAAGGTGTTAGAGTAGGTGTCCTAAAGCCAATCAATTATTGTGGAATTAACTCTTTGTAATACTATTTATTAATCAATAAAAGGCATTATCTACTATATCATATAAATCATAGTTGTATGTATTGATATATTTCCTTATGATGGTAGAACCGTGACAAGGGTATCAAGTGTTTCAAATCTTGATAGTGAGAACCCTATGGTCACATATAATGGCCATTCTAGAAATGTCCGCAGCCCTAGTATTATTCTGACCAAGGGCACATATAATATGGTAAGGCTATCATAGTGTTAAATGACCCTGTCGAAAGGCAATAACTGATCTCACTTGTCCAGGTTGTTGGCAAACAACCTGGTGCAACTCATGGGTGGTTGTTGTAGGCAAGTTCACTGGACTGACCCACCAGAGGATTCCATATATATAGTAACCCCAGTATCTATGAAATAAATCCTCTAATGAATGGTAGTGCATGTGATCCTTAGACTTGAGATCACCAGAACGCCTTGTGCACCGATTGGTGTAGTTTGACACTAACCCAACGCAGTTCTATTCAGAGCTATCAATACAGCAGTGATTGGCTGCATCGAGGAGTGTATCAAGACTATAGTGGATCGACAGAGGATTCATCACTCTCGGGTAGGGGAGAAGTTATCTCATTGCGCAATTCAGTAAATGACAATGACACTAAATCCGTGGCCACAGTGGGATTGAGTTGTTGCTCAATCCGATTGATTATTCCGGTCATTGGTCTAGTAACTGAATACTAAGGTATCGAGGATACTTGAGATTGACACTATTTCTGTACCTTAGTCTCGATGAGATAACAGATAATAAAAAGATTTGATTGCACGATAACCACATCATTGATAGGTAGCTATTTCGCTGAATCCGAATCTATCAGGTGGCCATGATGCCTTACTAGGTGCCAATTTTGGTATGTGTGTAGTGAGACTATTAATTGGTGTTAATCACGATACTACTCACTACTGATATGATGAGGAGCCTATGGGTCACACACTTAGAAGATAATTTAAGGATCGTTTTGTTCAAGGGGTATTCTTTTAGGACGAAAGGGTATTTTGTAATCTCACATTACAATTAAATTTGTTGAGGTTGTTGCCTGTATTTAATTTAATATCAAAATTAAATTAGTGAGATTATATTTAAATATATGTATGTATATATTTAAATGAATTGTTATTATTAATTAAATGTTAATATATTTTATAAATATATTAATTGATTTTAATTATAATAATTAATTAATTAAAATAAAAATACCTTGAGAAGGGTGTTTGAATACAAGGGTGGATTAGGGTTGGAGCCCATGCCTATTCCTTATAGGAATAGGGTTTTAGCACATGCACTATATAAGTGCATGTGTGTTAAAGAAATTGATTAATTCAATTCATTCATTTGAAAAGAAAAAGAGGTAGCCCTCTCTCTCTCCCTTCTCTCTCACGTTTCCCTTGGTTTTGAATCAAAGTTTTTCTTTGATTCAAGTTGATTCTTGAAGCCAATAGAGGATCTAGCAAATCCCTCTTTGGTTCTTCAGATTGTCATCGTGTGAATCATTGTTCGTTCGAACTTATGTTGAATCGGTAGAGAAGCAAATTCAGAGACATTTGAAGGAGCCTCCAAACGTGCATAAGATCTCTAATCCTTGAATGGATCGTTTATATTTTCTACAGAATTTTTATTTAACATGTAAACTATATAATCTATACCCGGATCTTGGCATAAAAGGAATCAATTCATCCTTTTAATTTTTTGTTTTTCCATTGTATTGGGTAGATCGATTCCTAACACAAGGTCATAAACATCTTCCCATGAAGTCTCTTCCAATAGCAGCCTGTGCCACTGAACCAAACATTGTGAAACTAAGACCTCATTGCGAATGAGCTGCCGAGTACTCATAATGGCAAGTGGAGAAACCTGCAGTTGACAATGAAAAACCAGAAGGGGAAGAGAGGAAGTTGAAACGGGTGGAATGCCATGGTATGGTTTAAGCAAGGAAACGTGAAAAACAAGATGAATCTTGGATTTTAGAGGCAACTCCAGGCGATAAGCAACCTTACCAAGTTTCTACAATATTGTGAACGACCCGTAATACTTGCGCCAAGCTTCGTATAACCTTCCAAAGGGAGATCTATTTATATGGCTGAAGCGTCAGTTAAATAGATTGTCCCACTTGGAAGTCCTCTAACCGATGGTACTTGTTAGCCTGGCAAACCATGTGCTGTTGAGCCTTGGCCAAGATATCTTTCAACTCCTTAAGAGCCAGATCATGAGTACTAAGCTCGAAATCAACAGCCTACAAGTTGGATCCACGTGGAACATATAGCACAATGGTAGGAGGATTACAGCCATACACCAAATTAAACGGGGTGCTACTGGCTGCAGTATGGAAAGAAGTATTATAATAAAATTCTGCCCAAGGCAAATACTCCACCCACTTGTGCTACTAATCCATGACAAAACACCTCAGATGTTGTTCCAAAAATCTATTTGTAACCTTCGTCTAGTCATTGGTTTATGGGTGATATGAGAAGCTATGCTTGAGAGTTATGCAGCTGAGTGTAAATAGTTCCTGCCAAAACTTGCTTAAGAAAATAGGGTCCCGATCACTAAGGATAGTCTTCAACTGTAGATCATTTGGACAAATAGAGCAACCACTTTAACAGTTGTAAACCCATGACACAACGGGCCAAAGTGAGCGTACTTAGTTAGGCGATGTACCATTACTGAGATGACCTAAAATCTTGAGGAAGGAGGCAACCCAGTTATGAAGTCCATCGAGATTTCCTCCCAAATCTGGAGTGGGATGTTGAGTGGCTGAAGAAGCCCTCTTGGAGAATGAGATTGATGCTTGGCTAGGCTACACACATGACAACACTTAATAAAGGACTTGACATCCCTAACCATTTGCCGTCAACAAACGTTAAGAGCCAACTTACTCAAAGTTTTGTGCACTCCCCCATGACCACTTAATGGGGTCACATGAAATTCCACCAAAAGTAGCTGATTAACAGCTTCATCGTTAGGCACCACTATGCGGCCCTGAAAAAATAATAATTCATCATGAACCGTATAACTTGTAGAGACCTCTAAACCCATTAAAATGTCATGAATTAAGGCTGCAGAAGTGTTATCTGCTTTAAGAGCTACTCGTATTTGCTGTAAAATATCAAATGTAGGTGTTGAGAACCCAAGAAAGGTGTGTGGTTGCGACAGTTTCGCAAACTGACGAGAAAGAGCATTCATAGCGACATTGTCTTTTTCGGGTTTGTAAGTCATCGAAAAATCAAAGCCTAATAATTTGACGAGGTAAGTTTTTTGTTCTAGAGTGTGAGTTGTTAGGGAGATGATTGTACAAAGACTTTGCTGATCCGTCTGAATGATGAATTTTCTACCCAGCAAATATTGTCGCTAGGGCATGACCACATATGATTCACACACATATGCTAAAGCATGTTGTAGACGACGTGATAGTTTCTTGCTGAAATAAGCTATGAGATGTGAATTTTGTATCAATACAACCCCAACACCAGCCTTGGAAGCGTCAGTTTCAACAATGAACCGCCTGCTAAAATTAGGCAAAGCCAATACTGGTACAGTGGTTAGGGCATTCTTGAAATTTTCAAAGGTTTTTTGGGCATCCACAGACCATAGGAATTTATCTTTCTGCAAAAGTGATGTTAGAGGCCCAACAATGGTGCCATAGGCACACACAAAATGATGGTAGTACCTGGTTAGACCAAGGAAGCCACGTAGTTGCTTAATTATGGTGGGAAAGGGCCAATCCAACATTGTTTAAATCTTGGAAGGGTTTGGTTTCAATGCTAGCACCAGATACAATATGCCCCAAATACTCAATACGGCTAACGGCAAAAGAGCACTTATCGTGCTTTGCATAAAAACAATTATCACGCAGGTTACTGAGAAGAATAGAAAGGTGATCCACATGATCCAACACCCCCTTACTGTAAACTAGTATGTCATCAAAAAATCTGATTACGAATTTTCTGAGGTATGATCGAAACATATCATTCATTACAGATTTGAAGGTGGCTGGAGCGTTGGTGAGGCTAAAAGGCATGACAACAAACTCATAATGGCCATCATGCGTACGAAAGGCAATCTTGTGAATGTCAGGTTTTGTCATACAAATCTAATGGTATCCGAAACCAAGATCAATTTTGTCAAAAATTGTGGCACCAAATAACTCATCGAGCAGCTCATCCACTGTCGAAATAGGAAACTTATCTGGGATTGTAATGCGATTGAAGGCATGGTAGTCCACACAAAACCACCAGGATCCATCCTTGTTCTTGACAAGAAAAACCAGTGATGAAAAAGGGTTGCACCTTGGTCGAATGATGCCACTATTTAGCATGTCCCTCACCATGCGTTCCAATTCACCCTTTTGAAAGTGAGGATATATTTATGGTCTGACACGTACTGGTGTTGCACCTGATTGAAAAGGAATTTGGTGATCATGAGGTCGAGGTGGCAACAACTGAGTCGACAGCGTAAACACAGCAGCGAAACTATCCAAGGTGGTTTGAATGTCGTCATCAAGTATAGGCTTTTATAAAGGTGAAGGATTAGAATCCATTATAGCTAAACTATAAAGGTGGAAAGTTTCCGCCACTATATCAACCGCTAATAATCCCTCCAATTGATGGAAGTGGATTGGTTCCACTAGTTGTCGTTGCTTGTCACATAAAATCAATGAAATACCCTACCAAGTAAAAGAAAGAGTGGGAGTTTTATAGTCCATTAAAATAGGTCCCAATGTGGAAAGCCATTGCATGCCTAAACCTAAATTTGCCCCTTTTATTAGCAAAACGAATAAATCCAAAAGGAATTGATGACCATCCAAAACCAATTCAACATCTGCACAAACACCTGAACAGTGAAGAACTTCACCATTCCCAATCATAATAGTAAAATTAGAGGAGGCAGTAATGGGAATGCCCAAGTGAAGGGCAACCCGTTCTTGAAGAAAATTATGGGTGGATCCTCCATCGACTAGGACCTCCATTGGACGACCTAGGAGGTTGCCATACAGACGAATGGTGCTCGAACTTTGTTGACCAAATAATGCGCGTAGGCTGATGGCAACCAATTCATGTTCATCTGGCGGCACAGGCTCAGCTGGCAATTCCGGGGAGGCCTCCTCCTCCGTAGCCTCATCCACTATAAGCAAGAAAAAATTTGGCTTTACAACAATGACCCTAATGGAACCTTTCATCACAATTGAAGCAAAGGCCACAGACAGGGGTGAGCACGGGTAGTGGGTAGAACTGAAACCTACTCGGAACTGACACTATACAGGTAGGTTCCGGTTCCATTTTCATTTTCATTTTTTTAGAACCGATATTGTGCGATTTCGGTATCAATTCCTACATGTGAAGGAACCAGAACCGGGAAAAAAGAACCTGCAGTATGTACCTGGCTTGGAACCTGCAGCGGGTACCCTGTTTTGGAACCTGGGCTGAAATAAATATCTGTGAAGAATGGGGGTTTTATTGTAATTTTATAAATAAAAAATTTAAAATGGAAAAAGTTAAATTTTTACAATAACCTAATTAAATAAATATACAATTATACTTATTACATATAAACTACACCATATAAAAAACTTTAATATATTATAATATATTAATATTAAAGTTTTGATTAATTAAGTGTATAATTGAAATTAGGACCAATTAAAAGTGTTTTAATGTTATTAAAAGAATTATTTTTGAATAAAATAGTATATTTGATTGAATAATAATATAATGTTTAGTTATTTACTTCAATTATCAAGTTCTAAATATATCATTACATTATAGTTAAATGATTACTTAATTAATTATAAGTTTATAACATTACATAAGTAATTTAGTACATTACTTAATTAAATAATTAAAAATTTAATTAATTATAGCATTCCATTATAAACATTAGTACAATACTTAATTAAATGATTAGAAATTTAATTAATTATAAT
Source organism: Pistacia vera (assembly GCF_008641045.1). NCBI lineage: Eukaryota > Viridiplantae > Streptophyta > Magnoliopsida > Sapindales > Anacardiaceae > Pistacia > Pistacia vera. The sequence goes on from NW_022196095.1 coordinate 999,362, forward strand.
ATTACATTAAAGATTTATAGTATGATAACTTAATTCATTATAACATTGCATTATAGTATGATCACATAATTATACGATTTCATAATTAATTATGACATTATATTATAAACATTAGTAATTTACTACATTAGGACAATACTTAATTAAATGATTAGAAATTCAATTAATTATAACATTACATTATAAATTTATAGTATGATTACTTACTTAATTATAACATTACGTTATAAACAAATGATTACTTAATTAAATAATTACTTAATTAATTATATCATTCAATTATAAACATTAGTACAATACTTAATTAAATGATTATAAATTTAATTAATTATAATATTACATTAAAGATTTATAGTATGATTACTTAATTCATTATAACATTACATTATAGTTTGATCACATAATTAATTATAACATTACATAATTAAATGATTACTTAATTAATTATGACATTATATTATAAACATTAGTAATTTCTTACATTAGCACAATACTTAATTAAATGTTTAGAAATTTAATTAATTATAACATTATATTATAAATTTGTAATATGATTACTTAATTAATTATAACATTCTATTATAAACATTAGTACAATACTTAATTAAATTATTACAAATTTAATTAATTATAGCATTACATTATAATTAAATAATTACTTAATTAATTATAACATTACATTATATTATAATCACTTAATTAATTATAACATTAAATAGTTAAATGATTACTTGATTAATTATAAATTTATAACATTATATTATAAACATTAATAATTTACGACATTAGTACATTACTTAATTGAATGATTAAAAATTTAGTTAATTATAACATTGCATTATAGATTTATAGTATGATTACTTAATTAATTATAATATTTCATTATAAACATTAGTACAATACTTAATTAAATGATTAGAAATTTAATTAATTATAATATTAAATTATAGATTTATAGTATGATTGTTTAATTAATTATTTGTGTTTTGGTTTTGATTGAGGAATTTTATGTGAATTGTGATGAATTGATTGAATTCAAGTGTTGTCTAGAGATTAAAGGATTTATGAGTTACATCGGACACAATTAAATGAGTAATCAAAATTTGTTAGGGGTGTATTTGTAAACTTTAAGGTATTTTTTTCATTTTTAAACTAATACGGGGATAATTGATTATTTACAGGGTACTCGGGAAAGGAATTGAAACCTGCAATTTAGGTTCCGATTCCTTGAATTTAAGAACCTGCACTGTACGGTTCCAGTTCTCGTTCCTTTTTTTGGGAACCTACACTGTGCGGTTCCGATTCCCGTTCCCTCGAAAAATGCAGGGTACCCGAAACCGCTCACCCTTAGCCACAGTCGCAGCACTCCTGCATTTGAGCTAATGTGAGCTGTTTTATGGGAAGAGAACTGGGCATTGGTGTAACTGGAGTGGGAGATAGCGGAACAGAAACTGGCGTACGCAAAAAGGGAGGTAGAGTCTAGCTAGACCTTGAACCGGAGCAATTGGCCACCCAAGGACGTGAAACAGGCGGACGAAGGTGTTGTTACAATTCACGAAATTTGTCTTCCTATAGTTTCGCAAGGCCAAAGGCTTGTAGGAGTGTCAAAGGGTGAGATGAGCAGACCTCACGTTGTATTTCTGGTTTCAAGCCTGAAATAAAACGACTCAAAGGCAAGGGTCAGAGAGGCCGGAAACCTGAGTCAAAAGTTCCTCAAAGAAAGACTAATAATTAGTGACTGAACCACGCTGGGTGAGCTTGAATAACTTGCCAGTAAAATTGACAAACTCTGAAGGGCCAAAGCGAACCTGGAGAGTTTGCAAGAACTGACGCCAAAATTAAATTGGCCATTATCCTCCATCCAACGATACCACGATAGGGCTGATCCTTCCATGTGAAACGAAGAAATTGTGAGCCGTTGATCACCCGGAGTCGATTGATAATTAAAAAAGCACTCTGCTTTGAAGATCCAACCCTTTGGATCAACACCATCAAAACGAGGTACCTTCAAATGGAAGGGCTTAAACAAAGGAGTAGAACCGGCGGAATCTCTGCCACCTAGAGAACCCATACCCATGTAATCTCCACCTCCTGCAGAACCACTGCCTGTAGTCGTAGATGTATCAACATGTTTCTGTGAGGTTTGTTGTTGTTGCGCAAAGTGTGAAGAGGAAACCGATAACTGCACCGCAACAGTCTTCATGAAGTCTTCAAATGAATCCAATTTGGCTACCAAGGCAGCCTGCTGATTTGAAAGTTGGCTAACAGTGTCATCCAAGGAACAAAGTTTGGGACTGTCAGCCATGGAAGGGAACGAAAGCACAAATGATAGGGAGAAAAGAGATTATGTTTATATGAGGAACATAGCCTCCAAGAACAAAGGTTGAAGAAGAGGTTTATCAATTTTTTTATATTCAACATAAAGTTTTTCTAGGTTTTATATAACCTGACCCCCGAACTCTTTCCTACTAACAAAAGGACTCTTGCGTAATGATAAAATATACTCCCTCCGTTTCCTTTTAATTGACGTTTTAAGTGTGGGCACAGATTTTAATAAAAACAAAAATTTCTCTCTCCCACCACTTTTTTCACTGATTTCGCAGTGGGAGAGACTTTGAAAGTGAGAACTTTCCGCTTATTGAAATGCAGTAACATTTTTAATAATTTTGTCTTATTCATCTGTTTTAACAATTTTGAAAGGTGCAGACAAAAGAAACGGCAGAACGACTTTAATTTTGAAAATTTTAAAAAGTCTTAGAACGACAATTAAAAGGAAACGGAGGGAGTAATTCTTTATTGACTACAATTGGTAATATTATTCTATATTGAATAAAATACTAATAGCTTAATAAAATACTAATAATACTCTAATTATAATCCATTGCCCATGCATGTTTTCTCTTTGAACGCATGAACCTTCTAACAACACTCCCATCATGATGCAAGTTCCTAACAAATGGGTAAATGTTAAAATAATTATTTTTCTATTATTTTTTTATTATTCGTCTATATACAATATAATCTTTTTATAATGATACTCTATATAAGAATAACTTCCATATAATCATAAAAAATTATGATCCCAACTTAGGTCAGCTATAAATAAGAATAAATTTCACATTGTAATTAGTTTTAATTTTTCTAGGCCCTATCTTAAGAAACTTGTCTCTACATGATAATAATTATATGTATATTGTAAAAAAAAATGCTATATTACATTAAAGGTTTAAGATAAAATAAAATATTTATCTAAAATTCTTTGAGACAATAATTTATACTTTAGAGTTGTTACCACATATTTTATCTTGTGGGTATATAATAAGTCGTCATACTTTCAAGCATGTTTAGAGCTTTTTGACACGAAACTTTTAGTATTTCTGTACTATAATCTTCAGAATTATCTCCTTTCTTTTCTTGTTTAATTTCAGTAATGATTTCTTCTTCAATTAAAGCATACATGACTTGTTGATATCTATTTGATTAGTGCAGTGAAGTTGTCGAACCTGATCACTTAATTCATTTGTACTACTAAAATATGAATTATAAAATAAGAAATTAAAGCAATAATTATTTAATCAACACAATAATTATTGTAACTACACCTCTATTAAATTATAACATTCTCGTACTAATAAATTTAGTTGGTCCCAACATTATGACTATAGAGTGATTTTACTGTTTATCAAAAAATAAAAATGTAGTTTAACCCTTGTATAACTTGCGAGTTTAAGTAAGAGTTAAACTAAAATTCTTAAAATACCCATATTTTAATCCCATTATTTGATTACATCTTCCTTTCCTTAAAACAAAATTTTAAGAGTTAAACTAAAATTCTTAAAATACCCATATTTTAATCCCATTATTTGATTACATCTTCCTTTCCTTAAAACAAAATTTCAAACGGAGGCGAAGCCAAAATTTTAATTGTACGGTGGTAGAATAAAATTTCAAGTTTCATAAGCATAAATATATGAATTTTCTTTTATTTTGATAAAACAAAATACTTTTTTTTTTCAATATTTAAAATTCAAACTTATAATTTCCAGTACTATATGGCTTTTTCCATAAATTAGTAAAATAAATTAGATTGTAATTTAAATAAAAATAAATCTTCTCATAAGATAGTTTTTATTTTTTCTGTTTTCTTTTTCTTTCAGATGTAAGTTATAAATATTAGAGAAAGCAATTACATATGGAGAGAACCAGGAAATTAAAAAAAATAATAATAATAAGCTTTTTTCTATTATTATTATTACCTTTATCTCTTTCATTTTCTCTTTCCCTTGAAGTTTCATCATACATGGATTCAATTTTGAATGAACCACAATTAATAATAAAATCTAACATCTCAAAACCTTATTAAAAAAATAAATGAAAACCAATTACTACTTTTTTTGAGTGTGTTAGAATTTGAGGTAGTTTCTGATCATTTCTCATATGTGTCAGAAGATTGACTATGAACTACCCTTCGGAGGTGTGTTTATGAAATTCTCAGAATAATAGAATGGTAATCTTTGTCGGATGTATAAGAACCATAATATTAATAAAATAAAATAAAATAAAAAAGGAACAAATTAATTTTGTGTGTAAATGGGTTATTTGATATCTATGGGTGCGTTTAGTTTAGTATTTTGGATAGGATTTTAGGGATAGTATTGGGCTATTGGATATGAGAGTATTACGAGGTAAATTTTAAAAATTTGTAAAAAAGCCCTTAGGTTTACTAATTTAACTAAAGACCCTAACATATAAAATGACAAAAACACCCATACCACCTGCAGTGTCAGATTCCGGCCACCACCGCCGGAATCTGGCCGAAAAATTTCGTTACGGCACAGACTTGTCGGATCTGTGCCGTAACACATCGTTATGGCCTTTTCCGGCCAGATCCATGGTGGATCTGGCCGGAAAAGGCCAGATCTACGGTCTATTATGGCCGTCGACGGTCGGAAAAGGCCAAACGAGGGCCAAAGATGTGGCCGTCGTTTTCGGTCAACGATGGCCATTTCTTTGGCCCTCGTTTGGCCTTTTCCGACCGTCGACGGCCATAATAGACCGTAGATCTGGCCTTTTCCGGCCAGATCCTTTTCGGTCAACGATGGCCATTTCTTTGGCCGTCGCTGACGGCCAGATCTGGCCTTTTCCGACCAGATCCATGGTGGATCTGGCCGGAAAAGGCCACAGCGGTGAACTTCCGGCCATTTCTGGTGGGAAGTTAGGCCGTTGTACAGATTCCGGCTATCACCGACGGTGGTTGCCGGAATCTGACAAGTTGGGTTGATGGGGGTGTTTTTGTTAATTTTTAAACTTTTTTTCAAGGGGTATTTAGTGAAATTAATAACCTTATGGGGTTAAAATGTAATTAAAAAATAGGATAATATTTTTAGAATATTATACCAAACGCTATTTAGAGAATAGGATCCAGAATAGGGATAAAAATATTAAACCAAACATGCACTATAATGTTCGATTGTACCGATGAAGTCAGGGAAATTTTCGTAAAAAGGACTGCACAAATGGCTTCCATTCGCAAACAAAGCTATCAAAATTGTCCTCCAAATAAATTCGTAAGTGAAGGAATTGAGACATCTTAATCGCTCAAGATCGTTAGACTGGTCCCGGCAACCAAGAATTATACGGGCAAATGAGAATAAAAAACCATAGCTGATGTGAAAATAAGGTTAGTTGTTTTTCTTTTGGCAAAGCATTAAGTGGGTTCTCAGATTTTTAATGTTTGGTTTTGATTTCTGTTAGAAGAAAGTTGGAGAAATTGAAGATGGCAAAGAGGGGAAGATGCTCGAATGAATTTGAAAGCTTAGCTAATTTCAATTATTAAATATACATTTGCTGATCACATGTATATAGTGTGAAAACCAGTTTGATTGAACAAGTAGGGACTATGTTAAAATACACCAAGACTATACATTTTTATCTTACAACTGAAAACCTGCCCATCTTCTGAAACTTCTAATCTTACTGCCTTCTGAAATTGCCATTCCTATTCCTGTCCTTCCTCCTTCCCCAACACCCACATAATACAATCTCCATTCATCTACATTATCTTCCATTGGAACTAGACATGGACATCCCACTCCTTTGTTGTCCCATGCATCCTCTTCTGAAGCCTTTAAAATTGGTTCTTCTTGTACTTTCTTCCAAGTTTTTAGCCCATCAGAAGATTCTGCCAGTCCTATACTCCTGTTTCCATGGGCATCAACACCCTCATACGCCATCAAATATTTCCCGTCTTTTGGGTTTTTTACCACAGATGCATTCTTCGCACCAAGTTCATCAAACAAACCTTTTGATCCCCCACCCATTATTTTTCCCAATTTCACCCATCTGATTCCATCTCTGGATCTTGCAAGTCCAACAGCAAACTGCCCCTTTTCAACATCAAATGAATAGTAATACATTCTGAGATCTTCATTAGAATGCACAACCACCTTAGGTCCAGCAATAAACAAAGAATCCCATTCCTTCCCTGTCCCTACATCAAGTAAAGCTCCAGAGTGATGATCTCCTTCTATTCTGGCCCAGTGCCTACCATCTTGGCTGCATGCTAAGCCTGGAAGAGACTTGCAAATTTTACCAATCACTTGACTTCCATTCTTAACATTTTCGAGGTGAACTTTCTCTGGGTTCTCAACAGAAATTTGTGGAGCTTCTGGAATCTCTACTTCTTCAGAACTAAATCCTGTGTAGTAAAGCCAATACACCGCGCTGTACATTGGGCTAGACATTATGACCATCTCAGAGGGCCTAATGCTCTCGGTGTCAAAAGCCCACCAGTTCTTGCTGCAATTCATCACCACACCTGCATCTGCACAAGACCTAACGTTTCCTGGACCTCGTGCCCAGTGAATTCCATTACTTGAAACTGCTAGTCCGATGGAATCAGAATTACTATTACCATCATAGCTTCCATGGTACCACATGTACCACCGTTCTTCATTGTCGCCAATAAATCTTTTCACAACCGGAGACCCTATTTCTGTGCTATCCCAGGAGTTTTTTGGACCCAAGTCAAAAACCAAACCTCTAGACCATGTTGATGTGAGGGCTTGATTTGGCGTGGGAGTCGCTATATGTTGTGCTTTTGAATTGGATTCTAATCCAATGGCAGGGTTTCTATTTGTAGCATTAGTGTTGTCAATGCCTGGTTTAGTGGAGCAATGAGTGAGAAAGAGGGTGCTGTATCTAGAGGTGGTGAATTGAGCTCTTTGGTGGGTTGGAAAGGTAGTGCAGAAAGATCTACCGGAGGCATAAATAGCAAGTGTTTCTGGTCTGGTGGAAGGCCATGGCGTTTGGATTAAATATGAAGTGGTAGCCATTCTTCCGGCATTAGAAGCTGCAAGGAAGTTAATAGTTTTTGTTACTGTGGTTGTTGCTGCTGCTCTCTCCATTACAGGAGCAAGCGCAGAGAAGAAAGGAGATTGGATCTGATATATCAGATGCCAATAAATTTTTTCAACATTTGTGTGGGTTTTATAGGAGAAGAGAACTGAGGCCATCTAAAATTTCTCCCCATATTTTTCTGTATTTATAAACAAGCCCTTACACGATGTGCCTCTCTCTATTCAGTATTCAAAGCCATCCGTAAGCCCAAAAAAATAAATTGACTTAAAATTCTCTATTTTTACTTCCTATCTACTATTCCTCCTTATGATTTAGGCACCTCAATTATCGAAATGGGGCACTTTTTAGCTGTCAGATGGTAAAGGCAAGACCTGATACGACACTTGAGAGCACTAGAGTTGACTTGTTGGATTAGGGTAAGTTCAAATTTGGCCACAATGTTCTACTAAATTACCATGTTCTATGATATTTCTACATCACAAAATAAGTCTTTTGTGTGGATCGCATCCATTTACTAATTAATCTATGACAAGTTAATAAGTGATGAATTATAAGAGAATGTTATAAACTTAATATTATTATTTACATAATGCTATATATATATAATATTTTTATATAACATAATGTGATAAAATATAATTAAATAATTTTAAATTAAAAATAAATTTTTATTTAATCATCTGAAAAATATTGTAAATAAATGTTATAAGTATAATATTACTCAGTAATATTTTTGGAAAGTGGCTGCCACATTGGTAAGGAGACTCTTTTCCATGACAGTTTATTCAACAAGATATGAACTAACGTACCCTTGTCCTACAGATTGTGTTTTTTCAGAAAATGGGGTGATAAAAATCTCAAGCTCTTTCTTTATTGAATAATGCTATATTTACACCAATCTTTTACACCATATTCATTACATCATGATGTGACATATGTCACAATCACACAAATTTTTAATTATTTTAAATTTTTAATATTATAATAGAATTTGTGTAATTATGGCATATGCCACATTATAATGTAATGAAAATAGTGTAAAAGAGTGGTATAAATATAATATTATTCTTCTCTATTTATTAAAAAAAAAAAAAAAAAAAAAATCTTTGTGATTGAATGTTATATTCTTCCCGTACCACCTTTCAATAAACTTATATCATATCTAAAATTACTTACATTTATTATCTTGTAATATAAGATCAACAACACGGATTATTGGGAAATGAAAAACATTATTTAAAAAAAAAAAAAANGGTTTGGAGTTGAAATATCCTCCTTCCTTCTTCATAGTCACTTCCAAATGCAGCTCGAGAAATCACATCGACAGTCAAATATTTAAGATAGGGCCACACATCCAACTCACATGATCCTTCTGCAGAGACCGAATTCTCCCATTTACTAATTGTTTCGTTGCAGGCTTGATAGAACGCAGGCAACATAAGCTGCATCAAGAATTGAAAGCAAATTCAGTAAAATTTCCTTTTAATTTTCTCATTAATGGTATCCAAGAAAATAAATAAAATTGACCTTCAACTTCTCTAGGTGGAATGCTGGGTTGATAATCTTTCTACGCTTAGCCCATTCCTGGCCCTCAAAGTTCAAACTTCCATTTACTAGCAACTTGGAAAGAGGATTTGCCTGCGGTTTATAAAAATCATTGTACCTTGTATATATCTCTTTAATTTGATCAGGATTCGTGATCGTCACCCGGCTCATCCATATAAAAGAATTCTTTCCTGCATTGTGAAAAAATATGCACAAATGTTGGTAAATTAAGAAGCTATAATCATATGTACTGAAGTTAAGGCACACCATAATCCTGGACGACTTTATGGAGGAATGGAATAACACGAGGTGCAATGTCGTCTGAGAGATTAAAAGGTCTGGATTTTGCTTGTGTTATCTCATGGAAGTCTCCTTCAAGTCTCCATATAGAAGCCTGTAAGGTTTGCCTTTTAAACCTTGCTGTCTCAGGTATCTTTCTAGCCTCTTTGGCCTTAACCATACCCAGTTCAGTATTCTCCATGCCGATGTTACTACTGTAACCAAAACTATTGACAATGCTATGGATTTCACTGATACTTCCATTTCCAGTGAGAGACCACAATTTAATTGATCTTATTGTGAGTAGAATGGAAGAGAAGATAATTATGTTCATAAAAAAACTGTTTGATTTCAACAATGCAGAATGATAACTTATTTTATTGATGTGGCTATGTCTATACAGTTTTTTAAAAGAATATACAGATTAACAAACTAATAATATTAAAATAAATTGATAGTGAGGCGTCTGGAGTTTTGCTATTGTCCGACTGTGTTTCGGGCCTTTCGGCCGGCTCACCATAGTGTGACTTCTGCACTACAAATAAAATTAATTTATCATCTAAATATTATAAAATACAAGCAGATTGTTAAATTAAAAAAAAAGTTATAAGAAGACTTTGGAAGGCCTAAAACGTAACATTATTCTATTAAGTTCCTCTAGGATCAGGGGTGAGCACGGGTAGCGGATAGAACCGGAGCCTGTGGGTAGAACTGGAACCTACCCGTAACCGACATTGTGTGGGTAGGTCCTAGTTTCATTTTTTTGGAACTGACACTGTACGGTTCTTATTCCAGTTCCTACATATAGAGGAACCGGAACCGGAACTTAAAAAAAAGAACCTGCAGTAGGTACCTGGGTTGGAACCTGCAAGGCTGCAACAGGTGCGCTGTTTTGGAACCTGAGCTGAAATGAAATATCTGTGAAGAATGGGGGCTCTATTGTAATTTTACATATAAAAAATTTTAAATGGAAAAAATTAAATTTTTACAATAACCTAATTATAAAATATACAATTATACTTATTACATATAAACTATACCATATAAAAAACTTTAATATGTTATAATATATTAATATTAAAGTTTTGATTAATTAAATGTATAATTGGAATTGAGACCGATTAAAAGTGTTTTAATATTATTAAAAGAATTATTTTTGAATAAAATAATATATTTGATTGAATAATAATATAATATTTAGTTATTTAATTCAATTATCAAGTACCAAGTATATCATTAAGTTATAATTAAATGATTACTTAATTAATTATAAGTTTATAACATTACATTAATAATTTAGTACATTATTTAATTAAATAGAAATTTAATTAATTATAACATTAGATTATAAATTTATAGTATAATTACTTAATTAATTAAAACATTATATTATAAACAAATGATTACTTATTTAATTACTCTATCCATTTCGAAATAAAAGTCGTTTTAAGTTATTGCACGTTTTTTAATAAACTAATTTTTTAATGAAATTTTTTTTTCTCTTTGCTCTTCCCTCTGAAAGTGCTTGGAAAATGGAATGAAGAAAAAGAAAGAGAGAGAGAGAGGAGATGAGGGGTGAGGGAAAGAAAAAGGAGACAGGGGCATACTTCGAGAAAGAGAGAGAGGGTTGCATTTGGCCAAACGACATTTATTTTGGAAAAAATTTATAAGGCTAAAACAACTTTTATTTAAACAGAGGGAGTATAACATTCCATTATAAACATTAGTACAATATTTAATTAAATTATTAGAAATTTAATTAATTATAATATTACATTACAGATTTATAGTATGATTACTTAATTCATTATAATATTTATAATCACATAATTAATTATAACATTATATAATTAAATGATTATTTAATTAATTATGACATTATATTATAAACATTAGTAATTTATTACATTAGCACAATACTTAATTAAATGATTAGAAATTTAATTAATTATAACATTACATTATAAATTTATAATATGATTACTTAATTAATTATAACATTAGTACAATACTTAATTAAATGATTAGAAATTTAATTAATTATAACATTACATTATAAATTAAATATTTATCTTCAGCAATATTAATAAGTTGATCAGTTGCAGCAATATATAAAGCTAATTGTTCCCTATATACATCAGAATTATAATGCCAAGTAGTACCCATATTAGTTATTTGAGTTTGATTGGTTTCTCTATTTCCATGTTGAGCAATATGTTTATTAGCATGCCTTTTTAAAGTACTAGTACCATTACCTAAATCAGCTTTATAAACATTTCCACAATACTTGCATCTTGCTTTCTTCACTTGAACTCCATTTTCTGTCTCGTAAAACTTTTTGAAATGCATCCAAACGTCTGATGTGTGTCTGTCGTCACTTTCGACAGCAGTTGATGAACCCGCTTCAGCTTGAGATGAAGTTGAACGAGGACGACGATTACAAGGACAACTTCTAAAACCACCCGGAGCTGTAGGTGTAGCAGCATGGGGAGGAATCGGGGGCATATTTTGAGGTGTATCGGATTCTGGGACTGGGAAAGCGGGATTATTTGAATCTCCTCCTGCATTCATGTTAGTAAATTCAGCGGGACTAGGACTAGGATACTAGTTTCCTTCCTTATTGAAATTGATGGAAGAGAAATATCTATCCACTGTAGTTGAAAAAAAAATTGATGTAGAAGAAATAAAAAATTAAAGAAGGAGATTGAAATATGGAAAATTGGAAATATGAATTGAAAATTGCAAAAACTAATAAAAATTAAAATAAGAGCAAATTGATAAATGATAACAAAGAGATTAAGAGAATAATTGAGAGATTTCAATAAAGATTAGAGATTAGAGAGAATGAGAGAATTTGAGTTGTGAGAAAATATGAGAGTTTAGGGCCAATTTATAGAAAAAATTGGGAATAGAAAATGATGAAAAAGACCCCTCCAACTGCTGTAAAACGACTATATTTCAACGGTAAAAGAGGAATTAAAAAAAACAAATTAATTTTAGTTTTTTTTTTAATTTTTTTTGGCCAACCCGCCGATCAACCTGGCGGGTTGGAAAGAGCCAACCCGTGGGTCAACCCGGCGAGTTGGCGGTCCTTTCTTAGAAAGGACAAAACAGCAACCCGCGGGTCGGCGGGTTGCCATATGGCAACTCGGCCCGCCCGAGGGTTGCATGAGGGCCGGGTTCAACCCGACCCGCCTTATTGGCGGTCCGGGTTGAACCCTCTTAAATTCGGGCCAGGTTAAGGTTGACCTGCTTAACCCGGCCCATTTGTTCCACCATTAAGTATTGCAACCCCTCAAACTATGAAAGATCAGTCTTGGTTCATGGACTCAAGAGCTTCCAATCATATGGTGGTAGACTTTTCTAACATGTTGGCTCGATCACAATATCCTGGAAGCTCTTAGGTGCAAGAAGGTAATGGTGAGGCACTACCAATTACACACACAGGTATGATGCTCTTACCATCTTTTGATTCCAGTAGACTTGTTAAGCTTAGGAACATATTATGTGTCCTCAAGGTTGCAAAAAATCTTTTAAGCATTTCAGAAATCACAAGAGATAACAATGTGATAGTGGAGTTCTATGCTGACCATTGTTTGGTAAAGGATAGAAGCAATAAAGCTGTCCTATTTCAAGGCAAAGTCAAGAATGGATTGTACCAACTAGATTTTCCAACCAGTGCACACTCGTTTGCTAATGAGGATTCCAACACTGCTTCAACCTTAGATTTTGCTGTCATTTCTTCTTCATCACAAACAAATGCTGGTGCATTCTCGGATGATGTTAGGTGTTTTACTTCTCAAGTTTCCAATAAGGCTTCAACTTGTAATAATTCGGAAGCTATTTCCTTTCTTTGGCATGCCAGACTAGGGCATCCAAATGTTAAGTCTCTACAAGTTGTACTAAATAAGATGAATGTAAAGCCTTCTTTAGATATCAATAAAAGATCATTTTGTGAAGCTTGTGTATTTGGGAAATTAACTCAATGTAGTTTTCCATCCTCCACCTCTCGAACACATGCCCCACTAGAATTAGTCCATTTTGATTTATGGGGACTTGCCCATGTGGTTTGCAGTGAAGGATATAGGTATTACATAATCTTCATGGATGATTATAGCCGATGTGTGTGGATTTATCCTCTCAAACTCAAGTTTAAAGCTTGTGCAGTGTTTATTTAGTTTCATGTCTTCATAGAAAAACAGTTGAATGCCAAAATTAAATGTATACAAACTGATTGGGGTGGTGAGTGACCTTTTGCTAAATACCTTTAACAACATGGGATTATGTTTAGACACCTATGCCCTTATCTTCATCGGTAGAATGGGAAAATAGAGAGAAAACACAAATCTATAACTGAATTTGGTTTCTCCCCGTTAGCAGATGCCTCCATGGCACTCAAGTTCTGGTAGTTGGCTTTTTCCGCTAGTGTTTACCTTTTAAATAGGCCATCCTCTTCTGTTCTAGAATTTATTTCTCCTTATCAAGTTTTATTCAAACTAGAACCCTCATATCAAGAGCTGAGGGTCTTTGGCTGTAGTTGTTTCCCTTTCTTGCGGCCTTATCACAAACATAAGCTCTCCTTTCATATAGAAAAATGCATTTTTATGAGGTATAGTTTGATCCATAAGGGATACAAATGCATGACAAATGCTGGCCGAGTGTATATAGTTAAGCAAGTCAAATTTAATGAACAAGAATTCCCTTTTCAAATTGGTTTCTTCAACTCAGATAACTCCACTTCACTATTGAGATTTGATCTTAGTTCTTCTCTAGGATTCTCATCTTGGACTATACCTTCCTGCGGGGATAATGATGTTCCTCAGTTTATAAGTCCATTTAATACAGCAAATACCACTTCTGATTGTGGCACTCATGTGACTAATTTCACTGCTGGAGTAGCATCTCCTCCTCATGCATGTTCATCCAAATCTCCAGTAGCTATGGTTTCTGCTTCTACACAATCAAAGGTGAATAATCTACCTATAGCAGTAGTTTTGTCTGCTCCAACAAAGAACAATCTCCTTACTGCAATAATGGCTCCTGATCTACCATCTATGTTATAACAACCAGAAGCTACTGCCTCTACTTCTATGCATCCAAATGAAGTACAAGACTTAGAAGTCTGCTCTGGATCTTCTTCTGAAAAACATTCTAGCTTATCAAAACATTTTGCTTCTTCGAGTATCAATCTGGAAGTTATTCTACCCTTGGCAGCTCCAAATAGTTATGCACCTATTGAAAACGTACATCCCATGATCACCAGGTCAAAGTCCTCTCAATTTAAACATTCAGCTCAAGCCTTCTTGTCTACACAAGTCATTCTCAAAGGACTTAAGACTGTCAAAGAGGCCTTAGCAGTTCCTGAATGGAAAGAAACCATGGACAGTGAATATAATGCCTTGTTGAATAACATGACTTAGCAAATGGTACCTTATGAAGATGGTATGCATATAGTGAGATGTAAATGGGTGCTTAAAACGAAACTCAATTAAGATGGATCATTACAAAAAGTATAAAGCCCGGTTGGTGGCTAAGGGGTTTTAACAAACTCCTGGTTTAGATTACTTTGATACCTTCTCTCTAGTAGTAAAGGCAGCCACTATGCACATAATGTTCTCTCTTGTAGTTCATAGCAATTGGGAAATTCATCAACTAGATGTAAACAATGCATTTGTCAATGAGGAACTCATGGAGCAAGTGTTCATGATGCCATCAGAAGGTTTTTCTCCTCTCACTCAACCTCAATAGGTTTGCAAACTCCAAAAAGAATTATATGGTCTCAAACAAGCCCCTAAGGCCTTGTTTGATAAATTGAAAACTGCACTTTTGACTTGGCGTCTTCATAATAGCACATCTAATACTAGTTTGTTCTTTTATAAAAATGCATCTATAGTAATGTAGGGGTGAGCGGTTCCAGGTACCCTGTATTTTTCGGAGGAATCAGAACCAAAACCGCATAGTGTAGGTTCCCAAAAAGAGAAACCGGAATCGGAACTGCACAGTGCAGGTTCTTAAATTCAAGGAACCGGAAGGTACCCTATAAAAAATCAATCAACCCCCTATTAGTTTAAAAAATGACAAAAATACCTTAAAAGTTTACAAATACACCCTTAACAAATTTTATAATGAATTAAGTAATAAATCTATAATTTAATATTGTAATTAATTAAATTTCTAATCATTTAATTAATATACTAATGGATATAATGGAATGTTATAATTGTTAAGTAATCATACTATAAATATATAAGGTAATGTTATAATTAATTAAATTTTTAATTATTTAATTAAGTAATGTAATAATGTAGTAAATTACTAATGTTTATAATGCAATGTTATAAATTCATAACTAATTATGTAATCATTTAACTATGTAATGCTATAATTAATTAAGTGATCATAATATAATGTAATATAATAATGTTATAATTTAATTAAGTAATTATTTAACTATAATGTAATGCTTAATTAATTAAATTTTTGATCATTTAATTAAGTAATCATTTATTTATAATGTAATGTTACAATTAATGTTTATAATATAATGTCATAATCAATTAAATAATCATCTAATTATGTAATGTTATAATTAATTATGTAATCATACTATAATGAAATGTTACAATGAATTAAGTAATCATACTATAAATCTTTAATGTAATATTATAAATTTATAATTAATTTGTTTATAATAAAATGTTATAATTAATTAAGTGATCATTTAATTATAATGTAATTTTACAATTAATTAAGTAATCGTACTATAAATTTATAATGTAATGTTATAATTAATTAATTTTCTAATCATTTAATTAAGTATTGTGCTATTGCTAATGTTTATGTAATAAATTAGTAATTACTAATGTTTATAATATAATGTCATAATCAATTAAGTAATTATTTAATTATGTAATGTTATAATTAATTATGTGATCATACTATAATGTAATGTTATAGTGAATTAAGTAATCAGACTATAAATTTTTAATATAATATTATAATTAATTAATTTTTTAATCATTTAATTAAGTAATATAATAATGTAGTAAAATATTAATATTTATAATGTAATGCTATAAATTTATAACTAATTAAGTAATCATTTAACTATGTAATACTATAATTAATTAAGTGATCATAATATAATGTAATGTAACAATGTTATAATTTAATTAAATAATTATTTAACTATAATGTAATGTTTAATTAATTAAATTTCTAATAATTTATTTATAATGTAATGTTATAATTAATGTTTATAATATAATTTCATAATCAATTAAATAATCATCTAATTATGTAATATTATAATTAATTATGTAATCATACTATAATGAAATGTTATAATGAATTAAGTAATCATACTATAAATCTTCAATATAATATTATAATTAATTTGCTTATAATAGAATGTTTCAATGTTATAATTAATTAAGTAATAATTTAATTATAATGTAATGTTACAATTAATTACGTAATCGTACTATAAATTTATAATGTAATATTGTAATTAATTAAATTTCTAATCATTTAATTAAGTATTGTGCTAATGTAGTAATGTTTATGTAGTAAATTAGTAATTACTAATATTTATAATATAATGTCATAATCAATTAAGTAATCATTTAATAATGTAATATTATAATTAATTATGTAATCATACTATAATGTAATGTTATGGTGAATTAAGTAATCATACTATAAATTTTTAATATAATATTATAATTAATTAAAATTTTAATCATTCAATTAAGTTTGTACTAATGTTTATAATGAAATGTTATAATTGATTAAGTAATTATACTATAAATCTATAATGTAATGCTATAATTAATTAAATTTTTAATTATTTAATTAAGTAATATACTAAATGTTATAACTTATAAGTCAATTAATTAAGTAGTAATCAATTAATGTAATACTATAATTAATTATACTATAAATCAATTAAGTAATGTTATAAAATTATAATTAATTAAGTAATCATTTAATTATAATGTAATATTATAATTGATTAAGTATGATATTTAACTAGTAATTAAATTTATTAATGCTTATCAATTTATCATATATAATTAATTAATTGCGAATTTACTATAGATATACTTAGAACTTGATAATTGAAGTAAATAATTAAATATATTATTATTCAATCAAATATACTATTTTATTCAAAAATAATTCTTTTAATAACATTAAAACACTTTTAATTAGATCATAATTCCAATTATTCACTTAATTAATCAAAACTTTAATATTAATATATTATAATATATTAAAGTTTTTAATATGGTGTAATTTATATGTAATAAGTATAATTGTATATTTATTTAATTAGGTTATTCTAAAAATTTAACTTTTTCTATTTTAAATTTTTTTATATGTAAAATAATAGAAACCCCTCATTATTCTTTATTCACATTTCACAAATATTTCATATTTTCATTGCAGTCCAGGTTCCAAAACAGGTTCCAAACAGGTTCTAAAACAGGTTCCAAACAGGTTCCAAAAATCGGTTCTTTTTCCATGTTCCGGTTCCGATTCCGGTTCCTCCAATCGAAACCGGAACCACACAGTGTTGGTTCCAATAAAATGGAACCGGAACCTACCCGCATAGTGTCGTTTCCGGTTCCGGCTCTACCCCTAGGTTCCAGTTCTACCCGCTACCCGTGCTCACCCCTACAGTAATGTATTTGTTGGTTGATGCAATGATTTTACAATATGCAATTGTGTAGCAAGTGCACTAGTTGTAAAAAGTAATAAAGTGATAAGTAGAGTATCGTTCCCATAAGGATAGTGCTACTAAGTACCGATTTCTCTAGTTTAAGTCCTAATTGAAGCAACAATAAATTGGATTGATGGAAAATTAACAAACTAAATACAAATTAACAAAACATAAAAGAATGATAATGAAATTAAAGCAAAACCCAACAACTTAACTAATTAAACAAATGCTAAAAAATGCTAGGATGTTGATTTCACCTAGATATGCTAACCCAAATCATAGAATCTATTACCCAAGTTCTAATTCCTTGATTGAAAATCGAATTCCCTAAGTTGTAAAACATACATTCTCAGGCTATATTTTCCTACTTATCCCTGCTAAGCTTCTGCACCCAACAAAATGAAGATTAATAGTTCAAAGTCTCTTAAGCTTTATGGAATTCTATCTAGATTTCATAGATCGTGTTTATCTATCTCTGGTTTTCGCTTAATCTATAGTATTTATCCCAAGAGGCACAGTCACAAATCACTTCTCAGTCTCATTGTGAACAACATACATTTGAATGATGATCAAGCATCTAAAAGTCGTTAAGCAAAGAGATTAACACTCAATCATGAAATTGAAACTCAAAGTAATTCAAAATATATAAATTTGAATCATTGTATCAAAGTTACATCAAACCCTAGCTAAAAAACTCAGTTCATACTAAAAAACAAAACAAAATAACAAAAACAAACTAAATCAAGGTTCATCATTGAAAAACAAGCAAAAGATTGATAAATCTTCTCTGATTTGAAACCCAAATCTTCAATAATCTTCTCCTTCCATGAGCTGCCTCCCAAATGATGAACCAAGACCCTTTTCCTTCCTTTTTGTGCTAATTTATACCTCTTTCACTTAAGGACCAAGCCCTAGCAAGCCAAAACGTGTCGTTTTATTTTTCACATCTGACGCAGTTTTGCTGCGGTGAATATTTTTCCTTGCCGCGGCGAGGATCTTTTGGGCCAAATTTGAGCATGATAGATTTTGAATCTGGAAAAGTGGTAGACATATGAATTGTAGCCCTTTTAATTATCTTTCTAGTCGTTTATGAATACGCCCAATCCAAGGTCTTCAGCTCAAGTTATGGCAAAAATACTGAAGCACGTCCAAAAACGTTTTTCTTCAGTTCCCAACGTACTGTTTACGACTTCAAGCCAAGTTTTTACCCTTGTCCAGTCAGAATTAGGAAAAACCAAAAATATGAAAGTTGTAGCTCTACTTCTTAGCTTTCTAAAGCCTTTAAATTCAGGTCATTTCGAGTTTCCAAGCTCAAGTTACGCAATTTACGCTCAAAACTATTATTTATGCTTAAAATCATCGTTTAGGCCTGCAAAGAAAAATTAATAGAATTAGGTAGCAATTATGACCCAAATTGTATGAGAAGTATCCTAAATCCTATCGAAATTCAATGCAAAATCATAGGAGAAAATATGATTATCATTGGTGTATGTAGATATTTTGGTTACAGGGAATAACAATGAGCTTATTACAAAGGTAGTTCAAGACCTCAATAGTTAGTTTGCTCTTAAAATCATGGGTCCAGTGTACTACTTCCTCAGGTTTGATGTAAAAAGGAATGGTTCTGGTCTTCTTCTAACCCAAAACAAATATGCTCAAGAACTACTTGAAAAAGCTAGAATGGAGGATTATAACCGTTGTCTTGTTCCCCTGGTAGTTGGTACTAAACTTAGCAAGGATAATGGGGAGTTGTTTGAACAACCTACTTTGTATAGAAGCATCATAGGAGGATTGCAGTATCTAACCTTATCCAGACCTGACCTAGCCTTCATAATTAACTAGCTAAATCAGTTTTTTCAAAGTCCAACCATGGCTCTTTGGACAGCATGCAAAAGGGTACTGCGGTATGTCAAAGGAACTCTTCATCATGGACTTATTTTTAAACAAAATTCACACTTTCGTCTTGAAGCTTATGCTGATGCTGATAGGGCAAGTGATATAAACAATAGAAGATCTACAAGTGGATATGCTATATTTCTTGGTGATAATCTGGTCCAATGGAGTTCTAGAAAGCAGAAAGTTGTCTCTTTATACTACACCGAAGCTGAATATAGGGCATTAAGTCAGGCAGCAACTGCACTCTCTGTTCACAGGTTTAGTTTGCTATAGGAAAAGTTGAATGTTGTGTCTGAATTAACTGAGTAAATGATACTACTTGGATTGTGTTGTAATGTAGCTGCTAAAATGGTGAACATATTGGTTGGAATTTGTTACAATGTAGCTTGCTGGAATGGTAAACATATTGGCTGTAATGTGTCAAAATAATGTGTCAAAAATATAGCTACTGGAATGAGTTGTAATGTAGCTACTGAAATGGTGAAAAATAGCACAATAGGGCAAGACTATTACAATCCAGCAGCTGATGTGATAAAAATGTAGCAGGAAAAGAATGATAAAAATGTATTGTGGTGGTTCAGTTTGAAGGAAGATATTGAGATAAAAGAAAAGAAGATAGTCCAGTTTACAGGAAGATATTGAGGTAAAGAGTATACTAGTGTGTGTTAGTTTTGTAAAAGCACTAGGTTGGAATATCAAAACGGTAGTGTTTTGGTCTTATAAGAATTGTATAAAAATGTTGTACTACCTGAATTAGTTAGTTAATGAAAATCTAGATTTCTCTACACACTCTCTTCATTGATTCTTCTTCGGTTTAGCTTAGTTTAGTGTCTTTATCATAACTGTAAATCGTTCATTGGATCTGGATCGAATAGATTCAAAAAATGAGAGAATTAGATATGCCTACCAGAAAGATTAATCCAATCCATAGTGTTTAATATAAAATTTATCAATTCAAATTTGAGAATTGTAATTAATTAAGATCACAGAACGGAAATTTCATTTTCCTTCATTTGCCAAATGATAATAGCACAATTTGTTATTAAGGTTAGTGATCATGGGTGGAATAGAAGGAAATCGTATTTAGGGGGCAAAGTGTGAAGTTTGACAAATAAGGGAAACTATTAAAGTCAACATTACAAAGTAAGTGAATTTCCCACTCCACTAATTTTATTAGTAGCCCCTAGTATAAGGATAAAAATTGTAATAAAATAAATAAAAAGAAGAAGCATTAAAAAAGACTCAAAAATTGGACATGAAATGCAATCAGATGAACAAGTAATAAAGAAGAAGAAGAAGAAGAAGAAAACACTTATGGTTCTAGGAAGATGAAAAATCATAAGGAAGATAAAGAATGTGAAACAAATGAAGCAAAAGAACCCGAAAACAATGAAGTGACAACTCCAATGTATATGTAGCAAGAAACTTATCATTTGTGTTAGTAAAGGGTGAATGGCTAGCTAAGCCGTTAGTGCTTGAGTAGCTTGTTCCTATAGTTAGAGTTAGTGGTTAGTTGGTTATAGCTTTAGTTATCAAAACACTATAAAAGTGTTACTATACTTGTATTCTCTCTTAAGCTCTTAAGCTCAATACAAACAAATTTCCAGAAACATCTTCTTCTAATTTCTTTTTCTTTGTTTTTGCTCAAAACCTCACATGGTATTAGAGCCATCGACAAACGTCTAAGATGGTTGATCTATCACATTTATCATCTTTGTAGAACAATTCAAGCATTCAAGTGATTACTGAACCAGTCAATTTTGCAAAGTCAATGTCTTCTTCATCTCTTCTTGTTATTTCCCCCAAATTGACTAGGAATAACTATAGATTTTGGAATCACAAGTCCTCTTTGCGGTTGGTTCTCATGATTTAGAAGAACATCTCACCAGATTGATTGCATCTCCAACTCCGTTTGTCAAAGTTCAAGCTAAAGTATCTGATGGAGTGACTAAGAAAAAACATAATCCGGAATACAATCAGTGGAAGAAGACTGATAAGCTACTAGTAAGCTAGCTTCTTAGCTCAATTTCTGAATCTATGTTCATAGTAATCTCTAAATGTTAGTATTCTGTCGATATGTGGTTGACTCTAGAAAAGGAATTTCTTACTAAGTCAAGAACAAGAATGTTGCATGTTAAAACCTTACTGCAAAAATACTAAAAGGGAAAATCTTAATATCCATGAATACTTTGTCAAAATGAAAAGATTTGCTAAAAATTTGACAGCAAATGGAATAACGGTTACTGATGAAGAGCTGATAAATTACATTCTAGATGGTCTTAATTCAGAATACGATACTACTGTAGTGAATATCACCATGCAACTGGAGTCTAAGCTAGATCCTCTTACAATACAAGAAGCTCAAATAATCTTACAAAAGCTTAAGCTCAGATTAGAAAAAGAAAACTTAGCAATGAATTTAGTGATTAACAATGAATTTCATGGAAGCTTAGTTCACCTTGCCAATGTCTCAATTGATTTGAATAATAAGAACTATCAGAGTGACCTATCTTAGCTTAAATTTGGACAATCTCCCATGGACACTCTTACTTCGCTATGCAATCTCCTGGTTTTTCAGCCTCAACTTATACTCCTTAACAATTTGTCATTGGACCAACTCAATTTGTACCACAAAATCAGTTCTATCCTGCTTAGTTTACCAGTGGCAGAGGAAAAGGCAGAGGAGTAGGTCAAGGAAATTCATATGTTAGGTCAGTGGCAAGGTTGGACATCTGCCATTAAGCTGTTATCATAGATTTTATGTTAGCTTCACGGGAGGAAATACTTCATTTGTTAGGAACAATTTTATGCAGAACTATTCCAGATCTCCAGAGTTATTCCAAGGAATGAACTTTTCTCCTCAACACTTTCCACAATTCTCTACTAGCCATAATATAAGTCCTCAAATCAATGCACAAACTGGCTTTCCCTCTTCTTTTTACTCTAACACTGGACCTTAGCATCCTACTCAAAATGGTTTCTCCACAACATCTGCTTCATCCTTAGAGCATCCTCAGTCAAATACAGGAGCTCAAGCTGGTGCATCTGGTGTTAACAATCAAGTGTTCCCATCTCAAGCACAAGCTCAACACCCCATCTCAAGCACAAGCTCAACACTATCTCACTCATGGAGCTAACTACACTACCACACCTTCCATGGTCTAGGATGCCTCTTGGTACATGGATTTTGGAGCCATAGACCATGTTACCTTAGACCTGTCTTAGTTGACTCTGAACTCAAACTACACTAGTAATTAGTAGCTCTAGGTTGGCAATGGTGAGTTACTTCCTATATCCCATATTAGTCTTACTATATTACCTTGGAACTCTAGGTCCTTTAGGTCTCTTTACCTCAAAAATGTGTTATGAGTGCCACATATTACAAAGAATCTGTTAAGCATCTCTAAATTCACTAGGGATAATAACGTTATAGTTGAATTCTTTGCTGATTGTTGTATGGTAAAGGACAAACAATCCAAAACTATTCTACTTCAAGGAAAGCTTAAAGTTGGCCTATACCAACTACAAATTCCAGATATTTCCTCAACTTCAACTTCAAATCTGCTTGTTGCTTCTTCGAAGTCTTCAAGCTCAGCTTTCAACTCTTCTGCTACAGACTTTAAATTGTCTTTGCCACCATTTAGTTCAACATGTTGTTCCAATTATGATAATAATGTAGTTTGTGTTTCTAAAACTCTAGATGATAATAATGTTGCTCTATATCCCAACTTTTGTATCTACATGTAATGCATCTGCTATTGATAATAAAAGTGCTTTGTTTCAAGCTTTATCTGTTGAAAAAACCAGTGGATTACTATGGCACAGACGACTAGGTCACTTTATGCAACCGTTCTTGCAAAAATACTGCATTCTTTGAAATTAAATCACCAAGTTAAAAGTGCTTTTGATTTCTACACAGCATGCCAGTTTGGCAAACTGCATCAGTCCATATTTCCTAGGTCTAACTCTAGAGCTACCAAACCTTTGGAGTTAGTCCATTCTAACCTCTAGGGACCATCACCTGTCCTATCCCCTGAAGGATTAAAGTACTAGATCCAATTTTTAGATGATTATAGTAGGTTTACTTGGATATTTCCCTTGAAAGTTAAATTTGAAACACAAAGTGTCTTTAAACAATTTCATAAGCTAGTTGAGAGACAGTTCAACATACCACTAAAATGTGTCCAAACTGATTGGGAAGGTGAGTACTGAAGCCTAGTATCTTATTTTCTTATTCATGGCATTCTCTTTTGCCATCCATGTCCCTACACTTACCAACAAAATGGAAGAGTGGAAAGGAAACACATACAAATAGTTGAACAAGGACTCACATTGTTGGCTCAAGCTAGTATGCCCTTAAAACATTGGTGGTTGGCATTTAAAACAACATCTTTTCTTACTAATAGATTGCCTACTCTTGTTCTGTCCAATTGTTCTCCATTTCAAGTTTTGTTTAGTAAAATTACAAATTGTTCAGCCATTAGAGTTTTCGGTTGTGCAGCCTATCCTTTTACTAGACCATATAATGCTCATTAATTTGATTTTCGTATTACTAAATGCATTTTTGTTGGATATAGCTTGCATCACAAAGGATACAAATGTTTGGACTCTAATGGCAAGACTTATATTTGTTCTAGTGTTAAATTTGATGAATTCTATTTTCCATTTGCTTAAATTTCTTCTTCTAATCACAACGATACTTCTCCTTCTCGTTTACCTAATTGCATGTCCGATTTACCTGTTAATCACTTTTCCTTTTCTTTATCAAATTCTTATCTGCTTGCTAATCCTCTTTTAGTCCATCCAACTACTCAGTCAAATGGTCAGTTCCATGATCCTGTGTCTCCTTTGTCTCCTGCTTCTCCATTATCACCCCCAATTGATCAGCAATTGTCTCCTACTTTTCCATTATCATCCTTAATTGATAAGCAAAATTCAACTATAGATATGTTACCTCAATCTAGTTTACCTACTCACTTCAGTTTGCCAAACCATAATATTGAGTCTTTAGCACCTCAACATTATTTAAATTTGAATATGTCACCCCAATCTAGCTCACGAAACCATTTTACCTCCATAGATCAACTCATTGAAACTACATCCCCTTCACCCGCTGCCTTAGATCTCGGGATATCCTCTAATCTCACAAATCACTTACCTACCTTCACAGATCAATCTCTTGACTCTATTCACCTTGCTGTTGAGTTATCTTTTGATAACCAATCTTCCAACTTTCCAAAATCCTCTCTTGATGGTATTTATCTCAAAGTTGACATTCCTTTTGATCCTCACCCTCATCTTATTAATACTCATCCTATGCTTACATGATCCAAAACCAAAACTCACAACTCTATGCTAGTCACCTCCACACCTACATTTTCACATCTTGACACAATAAAACCAGTTAGTGTATCTGAAGCTCTCTCTCCTCCTTCCTAGAAGGCTGCCATGCACAATGAATTTACTGCCTTAGTGTCTAACAACACTTGGGAGCTTGTACCAACTGAGCCTCATATGAATATTGTTGGCTATAAATGGGTGTTCAGGATTAAACACAACTCAGATGGGTCCATACAGAGGTTTACACCCAGGTTAGTTGCTAAGGGCTTCCAACAGACCCTTGGAATTGACTATCTTTTAGTCCAATCATTAAGTCATCTACTATTAGGGTTTTTTTAAGCCTAGCTGTCATTTATGGATGGGATATACAACAAGTAGATATTAATAATGCATTTTTGAATGGGGAACTTAGTGAGACAATTTATATGACTCAGCCTCAAGGTTTTGTTGACTCTAAGAATCCTCTTATGTGTGTAAACTTATCAAAGCTCTTTATGGTCTCAAACAGGCTCCACAAGCCTGGTTTAATGAGCTAAAAAATGCCTTTCTCAAATAGGGTTTTGTTGCTTCTATGGTAGATTCTAGTCTTTTCATATATATACAGAACAATCAAGTGATGTATGTTATTGTCTACGTAGATGATATTCTTTTGACAGGTCCTGATGCTAGTTTGGTTGGTGAGATTGTTCATAAGCTGAATATTGAGTTTGCTTTGAAAACTTTGGGGTCACTCAAATACTTCCTAGGTTTTGAGGTTCACCAAAATGGTTTAGGTCTATATATGAGTCAAGCTAAATATGCTAAAGATCTCCTTGTTAAGACTGGGATGATGGATTCCAAACCATGTTCAACACCTATGGCAGTTGGCAACAAATTAACCTTTGAAGATTGTGATCTTTTTGACAAACTAGCTCTTTATAGAAGCACCATTGGAGTCCTTCAATACCTCACATTATCTCAGCCTGATATAGCATACTCTGTAAACAAATTAAGCCAATTTCTTAAGGCTCCAACTCAACTATATTGGCAAGCTTGCAAAAGGCTTCTTAGATACCTCTAAGGCACTTCAAATTTTGGTATCCAATTCAATAAAATTTCTAGATTTCATCTGGAATGCTTCATTGATGTTGACTAGGCAAGTGACATTCAGGATAAAACGTCCACAAGTGGGTGTTTTTTGTTCCTTGACTCAAATTTATTGCAATGGAGCTCAGGCAAGCAAAAAGTAGTTGCTTTGTTTTGTAGAATACAGAGCACTTGCACAAGGATCAACTGAGTTAGCATGGTTTCGAAGCTTGTTCTCTGAAATGGGTGTCACTTTTCTTGAAATACCAGTGATTTGGTGTGACAATCAAAGTGCAGGATCCCTTTCATCCAATCCAATTTACCATGCTAGGACAAAACACATTGAACTAGATGCAATTACATTAGGGAACAAGTTGCTTCTAATTTTGTCAAAGTTCAGTGTGTTCCTATTGAGCATCAACCAACTGACATCTTCACCAAATCTCTATCCACTTCCAGATTTGAATTGCTCAGAGATAGACTCAATGTCACTACTTCTGCTGCTATAACTGATTCTATCTCTAGCTCTTCTGCATCAAGTTGACAAAGTAAACTCTATCTTTACAAACTGCTACAAGCAAAATACTGATTTTATGATTACTGATTGTGTTGGTGTTGTGGTGTATTGCTGCTCTGACTTGGATTGAATTACAGCAACTAAGTGCTAATCGACTTGAATTGAATTACAGCAGCTAAGTGCTAACAGCTAACTGCTAATTGACTTGGACTGAATTACAGCAGCTAAGTGCTAATAGCTAACTGCTAATTGACTTGGACTGAATTACAGCAGCTAAGTGCTAATTTCTTGCACATTGAAGCTGAGTTGAGTTCTGCTTTCTGAATTTGCTGATAAGATGTTTCTTGCTTACAGCAGCTAAGTGCAAATTTCTTGCACATTGAAGCTGAGTTGAAGTTTGTTTTCTAAATTTGATAATCAGATGTTTCTTGCTTACAATAGCTAAGTACTAATTTCTTGCACATTAAAGCTGAGTTGACTTCTGAAGTTGATGATCAGATGTTCCTTTCTTATTGAAGCCAAGTCCTACTTTTTATTCTGATGTTCTGTGTGCAACTGCTAACTTTCTACAGTTGCTAAGGGATAATTTCCTGCATAATTGCAGCTGAGTTGAATATTGAAGCTGACTTGAGTCCTGTTCTCTGAATTTAATTGCATATTGAAGCTAAGTTGAGTCTTGTTCTCTAAATTTGCTGATCAGAATTTTAGTTGATGATTAGATTTCTTAATTTGATGATCAGATCTTTCAGATGTTTGAGAGAAATGGTAAATCCCAGAAGTCTTGTTTGAGGGAAAATATTGGTAAAGTCTTGTATCCCAGTCTTGTTTGAGGGAAGATGTTGGTAAAGGTCAAAATAACAAGATGTTGGTAAAAGTCAAAATAACAATCCGAGTCTTGTTTGATGGAAAATGTTACCAAAGGGTGAATGGTTAGCTAAGCCGTTAGTGCTTGAGTAGCTTGTTACTATAGTTAAGAGTTACTGGTTAGTTAGTTACAGCTCTAGTTATCTAAACATTATAAAAGTGTTACTGTACTTGTATTCTCTCTTAAGCTCTTAAGCTCAATACAAACAGAAATCCAAAAACATCTTCTTCTAATTTCTTTTTCTTTTGTTTTTGCTTGAAACCTCACAATTTGCATAAATTCTATTAACAGTGTAGTACGCACATTCTACAAATACAAATCAACCTCACTAGCACTTATGCATACTAATTCTAAGTTAAACCAACCTCAATAAGAAATGAGAAAACTACTTAAAAGACTTTTTTGCTTTTGATAAGTACGTATCTTTTTTAATTGGTTTAGTAGAGAAGACTTTCATCTACTCTTGTTCCATTTTTACCTCTCCACAACTTTCATGCCTTCACTCTAGCAACTCTAGGGCTAAAATGACTATAGCACTAGAGTCCACGTTACTCTAATACTAGAGTCACTAGATTTTTATTTTTTTAATTATTCTCCAAACTAGTGTTAGAAATTAAATATCAAAATTTCTTTAAATTAACAAATAAATTAACTAATTATATTCTATTAACAAAATAAAGAAATAAAATATATTGTTTTAAAAAAGGAATAGTAAATGTATATAAGAGCTATTTTAATTTCTAAAACTAAGAAATGAAAAGAAGAATAATTTTTTTTTCCTCTAGTGCTAGAGTTGTCTGGACTCTAGTGACTGGAGCACTAAAGTGACTTTCCCCAGTTGCTAGCGGAAAGAGTAAAAGTATCTTATCTGCTAAGGCAATTAAAAAGAGTCAAATTTCAAAATATTATTAATTTTTTTTAGTAGTTATTTTATAAGAATATATATTATATATAATATATATATATATATTATATATATATAATATATATAATTAATATATTTGATACAAGTTTAATTATTAACCACGAACGGCAGCATAGATATTGATCAAAGCCAAGCACTGCTTAGTTATATAAGCGGATTCTGAAAGTGTGGTGAGTGGAAAGGGTGTGGAAGAAGCCAATAGTGTCGTTGAAATCCTCATAAATTTACAACTTCATTTTTACTTTACAATTTTACCCTAATTTATAAAAAAAAAGTGGGGGCTGAAGTAAAATGAGCAGGTTTCAAAATTCACTTCCCACATTATAATCTAATGTGGCCCAATAATGTACTGCCAAGTGGGAATGCAAAATACAAAAAAAAAAATCCTAAACCCAAAACAAACTGTCAAAAAATTGGCCCCTAATAATAAGAGCTTATAAAATGTCTTACAAGAGTGTCTCCAATATGCAATTAAATTTCTAATTCTAAGGTCTCTAAACCTCTTTGGGTGTGTTTGGTTAAGAGAATATTGTATTACTACGAATGTTATATTAATAAAAAGATAGATTACTTTAAATATTAATGAAAATGTTTAGGAAAATGTGTTTGATTGGTTGGAATAAATTGATGGATATGTTATATTAATATGTTTAGTAGAGAAGAATAAATTGGTGGGTATATTACATAAATTACTAGACTGCCCTCATTTTTAAATATTAATATAATATTATTTTTATAATTATTATTTGAATAATTTCTTTTAACCCCCAACATTTCGGACTTAGCTAAAACACTCTAGCAATAAAAAAAGTTTAAAACTTAACAAAAACACCCACCCCCACCCACCCCAAGCCATTGCCAATGGCTTGCCATCACCGCTGGCGGCGGCAAAAGTGGAGATTTGGCCGTTCATGGCCAGATCTGTGGCCATTTCACGACCACATCTTTGGCCGTGAAACGATCATAGATATGGTCGTGAAAGGCCAGATCTAGCTGTTTCAGGCCATGGATCTGTGATCCATGATCGGAAATAGCCTTATCGCCATACAACTGGTCAGATATGGCTAGTCATGAGCCATTCCGTCGCCGCCAACGGTGGTTTCTGACGACTGGCGGTGGTGGCCAGATCTAGCCACCACCCTGGGGTAATTTTTTTTTAAAAAAATTTTAGGAGCATTTATGTCCTAAAAACTTTGTATATAAGGATAAAATAGTTAATTGGTATTTTTGTAAATTGTTTTTAAAACAAGGACATTATTGTCTTAAAGTTTTATTAATAAGAGATAAAATTATATAAAAAAATAAGATTACCAAGTAATCTTAAAATATATGAGAAAATAGAAGTAATTAGATTACCTTCTATATTACCAACAGTAATTACTATTGATACTGGAAGATTACCCAAACTCTTATATTACTTGACAACTAAATGTAAAAATCAAGTAATATAAGATGATATGAGCTCAATAATTTTATATAACTCCAACCAAATGCATTTTCAGTTTTTCTCGTAGTAGCCACGACATACCCGACAGTGGCTTGGTTGATCGCCATTGAGTTTTCAATAAGAAATGAAAAAAACTACTTAAAAGATCTTTTTGCTTTTGACAAGTTAAAGTATGAACCTTTTTTAATTGGTTTAGTAGATAAGGCCTTTCATCTACACTTGTTCCAATTTTACCCCTCCACAACTTTCATCCATTCACTCTAGCAACTCTAACGCTAGAGTCCACAAGACTCTACACTCAAAATTTTATTTTAATTATTCTCCAAACTAGTGTTATAATTAAATATCAAATTTCTTCAAACTAACAAATAAATTAACTAATTATATTTTATTAACAAAATAAACAAATAAAATATATTTTTTTAAAAAGGAATAGTAAATGTATATAAGAGTTATTATAATTTTCTAAAACTAAGAAATGAAAAAAAATATTAATTTTTTTTTTTTTTACTCTAGTGCAAGAGTCGAGTGACTCTAGTGCTAGAGTTGACTGGACTCTAGTGACTCGGCACTAAAGTGGCTTTCCCTAATTGCTGGAGTGAAGAGGAATTGGATGAATGAGTGTTATCTACTAAGCCAATTAAAAAGGGGTCAAATTTCAATTTGACTCTTATTTTTTTTTTATGTAATTATTTCATAAAGAATATACATAAATAATCTAATTTTCACACAAGTTTAATTATTAACCACGAATAGAAGCATAGCTATGATCAACCCAAGGCATGCTAGTCAATAAGCATTTAAAGGTGGTGGTTATTGGCTCTATTATGTTGAGTCTTCACCTATCCTTAAGCTTTTAGGTGAGATGACAACTTAACATGGTATTAAGTTAAAGGTCTTAAGTTCGAATCTTCACATACAAACGATAAAGAAAATGGAAAAAAAAAAAAAAATCAAAGTTTGATGTGAGGGACCTATTGGTATAATATATGTTCAGCCCTCACTACTAGCTTAACTTTTAGGTGAGATAACAACTTAACGATGGTGAGTGGAAAGGGTGTGAAGAAGCCAAATAGTGTCGTTGAAATCCTCATATTTACTTCATCTTTACTTTACATTTACCCTAATTTATTAAAAAAAAAAAAAAATGGGGCTAAAGATAAAATAGTGGGGTTAAAAAATCACTTCCCACATTTTAATATGATGTGGCCCAATAATGTATTGCCAATGGGAAATGCAAAAAAAAATATATAATATATATATATAAAAAATTCCTAAACCTAAAACAAACTTGTCAAAAAATTGGCCCCTAATGATAAGAGCTTATAATTCATTACACGAGTGTCTCCAATTTCAATTAAATTTCTAATTAAGGAAAGAATTGGTGCTATTTACCACAATAAGAGTGAGGATCGAAATCGCCTGGGGGGGTTGAATTAAGCCTTTAAAGCCCTAAGGTCGCTTTTTCAGCTATAGAGCAAATTCAAACAATTGTGACTTAGGGCCTTTTCTAGTGCAACATGTGAGTGAACAATTATGACAAGCAGGTATGAACAAGTAACCTTACACATAACTTTCCTCTATGTGCTATTAAACCTTACACATAATGCTTCACAAGGTGCAATTGAAACCCCTCACTCACACACTAGGACTTACTTTTTCGCACTAGAATTTCCTAGAAACCCAAGAGTGAACCTCACTCTTTTAAATTTGAAATTTGATTGATAAACAATGAAAATCTCTCTCAAAGAGTAGAACAAGTGTATAGCCCAATATAACCCAATCAACAGATTTTAAATGAAATGTATAATAGGGTATGCGATAGAAAATGAGGTTTGCAAGTGAAAGCTCTCTAAAATGATTTAAACACTTTTAGTTTTTGTATATGCAGTTTTAGAATGTCAAAAGTAGGTTTGTTTGGTGAGTTATATAACGGAGTCTGAAAATATAGCCATTATGCTTTAAAATCGCACTTGAAAATCCACAAATTTAGTCAACTGCCTTGAATTTGGTTGATCGGATTTGATGTGGCACCTATGTGGTGCCCATTGACACTAGCCCTTGGGAAAATTCAATTGCCAAACCGATCGATCGGATTCAATTGGTCGACCATATTAGAGAGCCCAAAAAATTTGGCTTTTGCCCAATCCGGATGCTGAACCGGATGACATATGTTGACAAGAAATTATCAACTTAGCCCCACAACTTTGAAATATGACATTTTGGCCCAAATAAAATCCAAAAACCCTAACGTTTATAATATTACAGTTTAGCCAAAATTCAAAACCCATAATCCGGACGCATGATCCGTTACCAGATGGGTTTAACGGTACAATATGAAACTTTGGTAAATATCCGTTTAATCCCTTAGTTTGAAAGAACATGTTAGCCCAAATCCCCCCCCCAAAAAAAAAAAAAAAAAAAAAAAAAAAAAAAAAAAAACAAGTTCTTGGAGTTTTGGCACATAAAAGACTTTTCTAACCAAGACTCATGTTTTTACACTCAAATTATTACAAGAAAATACAGATAGACTAAGCTTTGTCTTTTTCCTCTATTTTTTTTTTTTTTTTGAATGCATTGGGAACTTCTTGCCATCTAATCACACCTAGGCACAAATCAATAGCACAATTATTAGGGAAATTCGTTTCTTATCATCAAATAAGAATATAACTTGAGTTAATGATAAGAGCTTGAAAATATACATTTGTTAGTGATTTAATTGGATTATTTGTAGAAAAATTGTTTAATTTGTGAAATTCGAATTGATTATTTTATAAATCCTTTTACGGGATCAAGGGTGTATTTTGAGTATTTTCAGGTTCAAACCGATATTTGAAGGAAAGAGATGATGTTGATGGAATTCGTGACGACAGGAACAAATGGTGCAGAATCGGAGTTGAAATGAGAAAGTTGTGACGCGTCGAAAATACAACGTAAAATCTAGAAATCTCTCAAGATGAGCATGCTCGATGTTTCATCATAACTTGAGCTGTAGTAATCGAATTCAACGATTCTGGTGGCGTTGGAAAACTTATTCAAAGAGCTACAAAGTTCGTGTGTTAACAAGAATATGAAATTAGTTTTGCATATAATAGTTTTTTTTTTTTTTTTTTTTTCTCTTTGAAACCACTCCCTTAAGACTTTTAAAGATATATATCAATGTTTATATAAATCCTATTTATTTCTTTTAGTCCTAATATTTTGTTTTCACTTTCAATAAGATTTTGTATATATCATTAACTATTATGTTAATTTCTATATCCTTTTTCGGTTTGTTTCATGAGACCATTCTTCATTCATAGAATTACTATATAAATAATATTTTTTATCCACTAAATATAAAACATATATTTGGAGTTTCTCTAATATTGAAGACACTATAAAATTTAAAATATTAATAAATTAATAATAATTAGTTTTCAGAAAATTAAATTATAGAAGATGCTAATCAAAAACAATTTATCACTAATAATTAGAGTGAAGCACATGTTTCATCTTATAAGTATACGAATAATTGAAGCAATTCAAGTCACACAACCAACGAACTTGGAAGCTACAACCTAATAAATAAAAATAAAACTAATGATAAATTATAAAAGTAATAATAAGAGTGATCTAATAAGAAAATACAAAGGGTGCTGACGGCATAACTCTTGATAAATATTATTTGTAAGGATAATTTTTAGCTTCCATCATTTTCGTTTTAACTCCCATCTCTATTTTAAGTAAGGATATATTTGTAATAAGATATTTTAATTTTTTCTTCCATTATTCATCCAAAGCATCACATTTTCTGTCAATAATAATAAAAATAAATATAGTTAATTAATTTCATGTTTAAAATAAAATTGAAATTCCTTATTACACAAAATTAGTTAATGTTTTTCCACTCCTACAAGAATCAACATTTGTATCTCATATTTTCTATAGCCAAATCAAGCATATGTGATAAAATATTATATTTTAATGGAAACATTTGATTCTCTCTCTCTCTCTCTCTCTAAATCAAATCTTCTATCCTTAAGTTTCATATTTTGGAGTAAAACTACTATGGAATGCAACCTTTCACTCAACTATGATATTGCCTAAATTTCAAGCCAATGATTATTTTGAATGCTAATAAAAACTAATATTAATAATTTTTAAAATACTATTTACGCATCCCTATATAAAAAATGACTAATTAATAAAAAATTGACAAATATTATTTTCCTCGTAATTTTAATTAGACAAACTGTAAGCTAAATAATACTTTATAATAAATGTTACCCATGTCTTAATGACGATGGCAATTCCTTGGCCATGTATTAAAAAACATGTGCTGCCACCACTTATTGCTACGATAACATGCATGTTTGGAGAATATTCTTTACAAAATCGTGTTAGATCATGGAAAACTTTTAATGAATAATAATCTGCAAACGATCTTTAATGTAAACCAAAATAAATGCTACTATTCTGCATTCCCAGTATTCTAATTGCTTGTTCTCCATGATGTTTAAGAATTATTATTAACAAACTCATGATATATGATTAATATTTTAAAAATCAATCTTTTGTGTATATAATGACCCACAAATCCCTCTCCTCCTCCTCATCAAGACAGCAACCAAGGCTCAAAGAACTTGAACACAGTAGCACTAATAATTTTCTTGGAGAGAAAAATGGTTACTGTGGAGGAAGTTCGCAGGGCTCAACGTGCTGAAGGCACCGCCACCGTCATGGCAATTGGAACGGCAAATCCTCCAACTATGTATGAGCAAAGTGCATACCCAGATGCTTACTTTCGTATGACCAATTCTGAGCACTTGACGCCAGTCAAAATCAAAATGCAGCGCATGTGTAAGAAATATTACTCTTCTCTAATTTCATTTTCTTTAGTTTATGTTGTTCTTAATATTTTTTAGGGGTGAACATGGGTAGCAAGTAGAACCAAAACCGGAACCAGAACCTACTCGAAACCGACACTATCTGGGTAGGTTCTGCTTCCATTTTATTGGAACTGACATTGTGTGGTTCCGGTTCCAGTTCCTGTAGGTTCCGAAACCGAAACCATAACTGAAACCAGGGAAAAGAACCCAAAGAGGATACCTAGCTTGGAACTTGCTTAGAGCCTGTTTGTGTTTTGGTTTTAATTGAGAAATTTTATGTGAATTGTGATGAACTGATTGAATTCAAGTGTTGCCTAGAGATTAAAGGATTTATGAGCCACATTGGACAAAAATGAATGATAATCAAAAGTTGAAAACTACTAGATGTAGGTGTTCTTAATTTGTTAGGGGTATATTTGTAAAGTTTTAAGGTATTTTTGTCATTTTTAAACTAATAAGGGGGTAATTAATTTTTTATAGGGTCCCCCGGTGAGGAACCGAAACCTGCATTTTAGGTTTCAGTTCCGATTCTGATTCCTTTTTTTGAAACCTCCACTGTGCGGTTTCGGTTTCGCCGAAAAATTAAAGTACCCGGAGCTGCTCACCCCTAATATTTTTTCTACATA
Source organism: Pistacia vera (assembly GCF_008641045.1). Classification (NCBI taxonomy): domain Eukaryota; kingdom Viridiplantae; phylum Streptophyta; class Magnoliopsida; order Sapindales; family Anacardiaceae; genus Pistacia; species Pistacia vera. Next base: position 1,034,822 of record NW_022196095.1, read on the forward strand.
AATTATTAATTATCCTTTAAGTTTTCGAATAAATATTTGTCCTATTATCTTAGATTTAATATAATGTTATTTAAAACCTATTTAATAACCATTAAATAATGTACTTTTCTTGTTTTGACAATTTGAAAAATAGAAAATCATTTTATGTAAACAAAAGTTACAAGACGAATGAGAACCAAAGTAGATGAAATTTCAAGAGTTTTTATACTTACAAGAGGATAAAATACGTTATCAATCCTTTGTTTAGATAATCTAACTATGATCCAAGAGATGTTGTTAACATTAGATAAAAGACTTAATTTGAAAGGTACTATTGTTTACATTTATCTCTCTCTATGTCATGAATATTCCTGAGTTGTTAAAAACNTTATTTAAAACCTATTTAATAACCATTAAATAATGTACTTTTCTTGTTTTGACAATTTGAAAAATAGAAAATCATTTTATGTAAACAAAAGTTACAAGACGAATGAGAACCAAAGTAGATGAAATTTCAAGTGTTTTTATACTTACAAGAGGATAAAATACGTTATCAATCCTTTGTTTAGATAATCTAACTATGATCCAAGAGATGTTGTTAACATTAGATAAAAGACTTAATTTGAAAGGTACTATTGTTTACATTTATCTCTCTCTATGTCATGAATATTCCTGAGTTGTTAAAAACAGATTCAAAAAAAGAAAATTTGGACATTTCTTTTTATTTCAGGTGATAGAACCACGATAAAAAAACGTTACACGTATACAACAAAAGAAGTTTTGAAAGAAAACCCAAACATTGCTACGTACAAGGCACCTTCATTGGATACTAGACAAGATATGGCAGCAACATTGGTACCAGAGCTAGGGAAGCAAGCTGCAATCAAGGCCATTGAGGAATGGGGCCAACCCAAATCAAAAATCACTCATTTAATCTGTTGTAGCACTATGGGACCATTCATGCCTGGGTATGACTACCAAATTGTCCAGCTCTTAGGGCTTGACCCATCTATTAAACGAGTCATGTTGTATCAACAAGGTTGTAATGGAGGTGGCACTATACTTCGTATAGCTAAAGACTTAGCCGAGAACACTAAAAATGCACGTGTCCTGATCGTTTGTGTTGAAATAACTATTGCCGGCTTCCATAGCCCTAGTGAAACTGATGTCGACGTACTTGTGACTCATTCTTTGTTTGCGGATGGTGCAGCAGCTCTTATAGTTGGTGCAAATCCAATTCCTAATGTTGAAAAGCCCATATTTGAATTAGTCTCTGCAGCCCCAACATTAGTGCCTAATTGCCCTGGGGCTATTTGTGGGAGTATTCGTGAGCACGGACTTACCATTCATATTGGGAAGGAAGTTCCTGACATTATTGCAAATCATATTGAGGAGAGACTAATTGAGGTATTCCAACCTTTAGGTATCTCAGATTGGAATTCAATCTTTTGGGCTGCACACCCAGGTGGACCTGCAATTTTGGACCAAGTTGAGGCCAAGTTGGGTCTTAAACCTGAGAAGCTACTTGCTACTAGGCACGTGCTTGCTGAGTATGGTAACATGTCAAGTGTGACTGTACTGTTTGTTTTGGATGAGCTGAGGAAGAAGTCAACTGAAGTTGGGTCAAAGACTACAGGTGAGGGGTTGGAATGGGGAGTGCTTTTTGGGTTTGGTCCTGGGCTAACTATTGAGACTTTGGTTCTCCACAGTGTTAACATTGCTTAAGGGCTCCTATGATTTGATTTACTTTGCATTATTTTCGACTTTTAATAAGGAAATTGTATTTGTGGGCCAAATTGTAAACTTTGGCAAATAAGAGAAACTACTAAAGTCAACATTATAATTTGATATTGCCCAATAATATATTAACGCATAGGGAATGAAGAAAAAAAGACTCATGAACCCGAAACAAGCGGTCAAAAAATTGGCCCTAATGATAAGAGCTTGTAAGATGTTTCACACAATGTGTGTTAAATATGCAATTAAATTGTAATTAAGGAAAAAGGTGTTATTTATCCCATTAAAAGTTTCAGAAATATATAAATGTTTAAACAAACTCCAGCTTTTTTTTTTTTTTTTTTCCCTCTAAAATAGTCCTAATATTTTTCTTTTCACTTCTGATATAATATATATCTGTTAATTACTATAGATTAATTTCTACGTCTTTTTCTAATAACATTATTCGTTAAACATAAAATTACATTGAAGATATTAAATAACATTCTTTTTCAATAAAATATCTCAATATATTTGGATGTTTCACTAATATTGAAGACGATATAAAAGTTAGCGTTTTAAATAAATTTAATAATTACAAATTTATAGGACATTTAAATTTAGAAGATGCTAATATACCAACTCATCGCAAATAATTAAGAGAGTGCAGCACATGCTTTACTATAAGAATAAGAAACAAACAAAACGAAAAAAAAAAAAAAAATGAAGCAATTCAAGTCACGTAACCAACAAACTTAGAAGCTACAAAGTAAAAACAGAAGGAAAAGAATTTAATAGTTATATATCCGGGGAGGTATTCTTTTTGTTTCATAAATTTTATCTTAATTATTTGAAAAGGTAATATATAGCTCATAAAAAAAAAAAAAAATTAAAGAGATCATTATCGTTCTCCCCTGAGGTATCAGTGAATAACAATTTTCTTCCTTAGGTATAACAAATAACAATTTACCCCTTGGCGTAATTATTCCATTAGAGTTTTATTGTTTAATTTAATGAATTAAATGTAAAATGTATCAGTTAGGGGTGGGCAAACAAATAGGGTAGAATCGGAGCCGACGGAAAATTATAAAAATAATAATAAGAAGGATTTAATAAGATAATATACAATGCATCATAGCTTCCATCATTTTTCTCCATTCCTCCTATTTTGAGTGAGTGTAATAAAATATTTTATTATTCTTCTTTCTTCTGTTGTTCATCCAAAGTTTAATATATGTAGTTAGTAAATAAGAAAAATAAATTTAGGTCAATTAGAGTTTACAATTTGAAAATTAAACTAAAATTCCTGATTATAATCAAAATTAGTTAATGTTTCTCCCCTCTTACAAGAATTAACTTTTGGGTTTTATATATTTTTATATCCAAAAGCATATATAAATGAATGAACCATAGCAATGTTAAATTTGTTAAGTTAGTAGGTGAAATGAAAAACAGCCCACCCCCGCCCTTTGTTTAACTTTTCAAACCCCATCATATCCAATCCAGTGAAATACTATTTGTTTTAATATTGACTATTCAATTCAAAATCCAATCCTATTCTATTCAAATCAAAACATTTAACAATTAATTTTCATAACAAATGTTTATAAATTAACAAAAACACCCCTATCCACCCAACTATTGCCGACAGCTGGCCACCATCACTAGACAACTGATATGGTCATTTCCAACTAAATCTACCATGGAACTGGTCAGAAACAACTAAATCTACAACCAAAGATCTAGCTGTTGATAGCCAGATCTGGTCATTGATGACGGCCAAATGATGACCAGAACTTTAGTCGTCAACAACGGCCATATCGGTGCAAGACTAGCCAAATCTAGTCAGTTGTGTGCCATTTTGACGACTTCCGGCCACCGTTCGGTAGTGGTGGTTAGGTGTCGATAATAGTTGGTTGCTGGGAGTGTTTTTGTTAATTTATAAACTTTTATTATGGTAGGTATTTAGTTAAATTAACAAATATAGTGGGTTAAAAAATAATCTAAATATTTGCAGAAAATATTTTTCAAAAATATACCAAACATGTGTTGCCATCTAAAAAATAATCATTATAACCATAGTATTGCCCGTAAAACCTCAATCAAACAAAAGGTTCCAGATATTCATGCATAATTATGGGTCATTAAATTATTCCAAGAAATTTTGAATGTATATAGAAGAAGCCTTGTGCTAACAACGGGTGGCAGAATTATGGGTCATTCATTGTGAAAACATGTGTTGCCATCGCATTATTGCCAAGATAAGATAAATACATTATTTTCAAGAAACTCCTTGGACCTCAAGTTCCAAAAAAATCAATAAAAAATATAGAAAAAATCCAGGACGATATTTACGTAAAAAAGATGAACTTGGAAACAGTGAACTATAAACTAAACAAAGGAAGCTTAAATATAAATCTTTTGATGTAGGTAGACTTAATTAGAGGTGTTGTGCGGAAAAATCCCCAACCCGGATTAAGCATAGAAGCCCGGACCGAGCGAAGGAGCTCGAGACAACTCTTAGCACGAAGGGAGCATCAAGCCTCGAAAGAAGGACTAATCGAGGAAAAAACCTGAGCTCTTAAAAGAAAGTGCAAATGTAAGGTGTGATGAGATCAATAAGGGGACCCACTCCAAGAAAATATCTGTGCCCTTAGACAGATCAACTTACCATGTATAGGATGCATAATCCGATTGAACGACATGCGACCATACAAGCTCCACATGTTCTCCATGCAAGCCAGCAAAGAGGATACCTATAAAGGCACATACTGTCAGAGGGCACATCCATCATTAGCTACAACATAGGAGCATGTGAGCTTGCAACCACCGTGCAACATCGAGTAACGTGGCTAACGCATTCACCATCATGACATTTTGAAACTCTCTCTGTATAAAAGGGCAGCAGCCATAGGAGAGAGGAAGGAGACAAGACACAAGAAAGAAATACACACAAAAAAGAGACACAAAGAAAAAAGAAAAAAGAACAGAGCATCCCTCTGTACTGCTAGCCTTCATGGCTAATTAGAAGGATTTTTTCGATGATCGAAAAAATCCATCCTTTGTATTCCTAACACCACACAAAGCAATAAAATAATAGTGGACATAGGCCTTATTCGTACTCACGGCCAAACCACTTTAAAAATGTCTAGTTTATCTATCATCTGCTAGGAGGCTTATCACTACCTTGAGCTCTGCCGCATGTGACACGGGTCCCTAATGCTGATTCCCAGGAATCACACATCCATCTTACTCGATTCTCCCAAGAGTCAACCGAGTATCTCTAGTTGGTGTGTGTTGATGTCTTGGCGATTTAGTTGTTATGAAAATTCGCATCAACATCTTGGCACTAGAGGAAGGGCTTTCACCCTTGAATGTTTTAATATAAGGTTGTTTGTGTGCTGATGACTGTCACTATTGATGCTTTGTCCTCAGCGACTAATCGCCTTGATATCGTAATGGCTACTGACTCTACACAGCAACCCGATTTGATCAAAGACAATCTCAACCTCTGCGTGCACAAGGATGAGCCACCTATCGGCCTAGTTGAGGGGCTATGTGAGATCCTCATGGATGAATGCTTCCTCTCACGCACCCTCAGAATAGAGGGCAACATCGAAGGAAGAATGCGAGATCGCTTGATCGCTTTCCTAAAAGAAAACCTAGATGTTTTTGCCTGGGAGCACGCTGACATGATCAGGATAGATCCTAAGATCGTGTGTTACCGCCTTAATATCGACATTGGCTCCCGTCCAATCCATCAGAAGAGACAAGCTATGGACGTGGAACGTTCTCAGGCATTTAAAGAGAAGCTCGACTAGCTCCTCAACATCAAGTTCATCAGAGAAGTCAAATACCTAGATTGGCTTGCCAATCTTGTTCTCCTCATAAAGCAGAGCGGCAAATGGAGAACATGCATCGACTTTATGAATCTGAACAAAGCTTGTCCCAAGGACAACTTTCATTTCCCATGAATCGATCAGTTAGTGGATGCCACAATAGGGAATTCCTTAGTCAGTTTCATGGATGCCTACTCAGGATACAATCAAATCTTAATGTATGGACCTAACAAGCCGCACACCTTGTTCATTACAGATCAAGGCCTTTATTGCTACAAAGTCATGCCTTTCGACCTGAAGAACGCTAGGGCAACTTACTAGCGGCTAGTAAACAAAATGTTCACCAACCTTATTGAAAAAAACGATGGAGGTCTATTTTGATGACATGCTAGTGAAATCGCCAAAGGAGGAAGACCATGTAAAGCACCTCAATGAGATGTTCCGTATCCTAAGGAAATATCAGATGAAGCTCAACCCCTTGAAATGTGCCTTTGGGCTAGGCTTGGGAACGTTCCTTAGTTACATGGTGAACTAGCGCGGGATCGAAGCCAACCTGAAAAGATCCAACACTATTGAATATGGAAAGCCTGGCAAAGCTTAAGTAGGTGTAGAGCCTAACCGAACAAATCACGACAGTTAGCAGATTCGTCTCCCAAGCCACATATAAATGTTTGTCTTTCTTTGAAGTGCTAAAGAGCTACAAATAGTTCTAGTGGATAAAGGAAGCGAACGCGCCTTCTAGGAGCTAAAGAGCCATATTGGGCAACCTTCTTTCTTGTCCAAATCGACCTTAGATGAACAGCTCTTATTATATCTATCTGCATCACTGTATGTCATCAATGTAGCCCTAGTTTAAGAAGAAGAAAAGGTCCAATGGCCAGTTTACTACGTGAGCAAGCCCCTACTTGATTTAGAGACGTGCTACCTTGAGTTAGAAAAGCTGCTTTAGCTCTCTTAACTGCATCTGAAAACTGTGGCTTTACTTTCAAACTCACACAATTTTGATCTTGACAATCTATTCGCTTCACAAGATCTTCTAGAAGTTAGAGTCCTTAGGAAGATTGATCCAATGGGCTATGGAATTAAGCCAATTCGACCTGAAGTATACCCTGCGGACCACTATCAAAGTCCAAGCACCAGCAGACTTCATCTTAGAGTTTTCTTACAACCAAACGAGAAACCAAGATCATCAAAATCACTTGGTGGAAGCAACACTCAAGTCATAGAGCAAAAATTGGAAGACTTGGTCACATGGAGTCTCTATGTCGATGGCTTGTCAAACAAAAAAGGTTTAAGCGTGTGACTCCTGCTTGTAAGCCCGGATGGGGACTAAACTCCACGCACAGTAAAATTCGGATTCATGGCCTCTAACAATGAGGTTGAGTACAAAGTTGTGCTTGCTAATATATGGCTAGCTAGGGAAATAGGAGTTGAATCGATTGACATATATAGCAATTCTCAACTCATGGTGCACCAGATCCTTGGTGAGTATTAAGCCAAGGGAGAAAAGATGGTAGCCTACTTATAGAAGGTAATGAGCAAACTCAAAACCTTCAAGCGATACTAAATCTAGCAGATCCCCAGAGAACATAATTATATTGTTGATGCCTTAACTCGCCTAGCATTGGCAATAAACAATGGAGTGGAGTTCATCCTCTTCAAATTCTTGTCATCCCCCAACATCGATACACCAAAGCAAACTGTGATAACAGTCAAGCAAGGTGCCTCATGGATGGAGCCCGTCATCGCTTACTTGAAGGATAGGACCCATCCAGAAGATAAATCAAAGGCTAAGACCTTATGTGCCAAGTTAGCACATTACACTTTGATCAACAACATATTATACAAGCGAGGATACAACACCCCTACTACAATGAGTAGATAGGGATGAAGCATATTACATCATGATAGAAATCCACAAAGGTGTGTGTGGAAACCACACCAGAGGATGATCCTTTGCCTATAAAATTCTCAAACAAGGGTATTATTGGTTAAATGTCTACGAAGACACTGCAAGATTTACACCTAGATTGACAAGTGTCAACAACTCACCATAATACCTTGAGCCCCTCTGCAAGAGCTCATTACATTATTGAGCTTGTGGCCTTTTGCCATGTGAGGAATTGACCTAATCGGACCCTTACCCCAAAGGAAAGGGAGAGTCAAGTTCATAGTAGTTGTCGTTGACTACTTCACCAAAAAAGGCTGAACCACTAGCGACGATTACCACTGATAAGAGCAAGTAATTGTGCATAAGAATATCATTTGTCGTTTTAGTATACCACACACAATTATCACAGAAAAGTGAGGCAGTTCGACAACGAGGAGTTCTAAACTTTATACAATGAGGTCAGTATCAAGAAGAAGTTTTCAATGGTTTATCACCAATCGACAGGTTGAGACCGTGAACAAAGTCATAAAACACACCCTAAAAGCAAAGCTCAACAAATCTAAAAGGAATTGGGTACATGAGCACCCAGAAGTATTGTGGGCACATCGGACAACCACGATATCTGCCACAAGAGAAACCTCTTTCTCCCTTGCATATGGTTGTGAAGCCATGGCTCCAATAGAGGTCGGAATTGACACGTTCTAATACAAAGCGTTTAGCAAAGAAAACAACGACACACTCATGCAGTTGAAGGTTGGACTAGATTGAAGAACATCACAACAAGGCCCAACTACACATGGCTTCTTACCAACAACAAGCCAAGAAGTATTTCAACTCAAAAGCCAGGAATCAAAATTTCGAGGTAGGTGACCTTGTTCTATGGAAAGTTCTCCTAAATACGAAGGAGCCAAACGTTAAAGTACTTGGACCCAACTAGGAGGGTCCTTATTGAATTTCGAAGAAAATCGCAACAGGAACCATTCACTTAGAACTACTTGATGGCTCGAGAATCCCCAAAGCCTAGAACATTGAGCACCTCTAAAAGTATTATTAGCAGTGGGCTCAACCCATGCAAGAATAGGCCTGCTGAGTGGCAACGTGCTATGTTTGCAGGGATACTTGTCTTAACTTGAGGTCCTTTATTTAAAATAGTGATCAATTTTAACTTAGGAGTTAAGACTCCGGGAGGCCAACGTCACCAAAACTTAAGCTTAGAGGGGGCCACTCCCATAACTCGACTATGAAGACTCGAAAAAGCGCCATCCATTGGCCTCTACCCGACATCATGACACTAAGGTGGATCCCTTTATACCTCAGCCAAAAATAGACTAAAATGAGGTGAATCGCCCAAACATAAAAGTAGTCTGGAGGTGGATCTGCAAAAACCAATTGACAGCAGCCTTTTCGAGAAGACATCCACCATCAGAACCCGAGCAAACGCTCATAAATGACTGTCATACCAACCCCGGTAACGACGCCAAGTTGAAACAACACACCCAAGACCTTGAGAAACAAGTATATACACTTCCCAACAGTGGGGTAAAGGTGAACCTTGAACCACTCATAATAAGCTTGCCACATAGTGATGTTTGTCAGAAATACATATATATTTAGTGATTTGGTGAATACATTGTAGGGAATTCATGGGTTCATGCATCATTTTGTATGGAATTCCTTATATGTTTCTTTATTTTCAAGAATCATAGGTATGTGTCTGTTTCTAGGAATTTAGGCATAGAAATGGTGATTTCATGCATGCGATGATGTTTGGATCATCAGGACACATTAGAGTACAAGTGAGTCAAGACGTGAAGAAGAAAATTGGAAATTTAAAGTTGCGTTGTGGCATAGTTTTCTGCATCGTGGCACAAATTAGTGTGATTCAAGTTGTGTCACAACATAGATTTATGGCACTGTGATACAAATCAGTGTAACTTAACTTGTGCTGCAATTTGATTCATCCTACGCCACGGTGTGGCATAGTTTTTTTCGAAGACCAAAAGCAGTTGAAAATTGTACCTCTACGCCATAAAACCGTGCCACAATTTAGTTCGCAGAAGCAAAAATTATGCCTTTTTCAACATTGACTTATTTTTATTTAATTATAGAAATGCCCTTGGCTATCAGAAACTATAAAAGGGCATTTTTTTTTTTTTTTTTAGGGATTCTTTATCTTGTATTCATTTGGGCTAACTTGAAGAGAGGGTTTTTGGGAGGCAAGAATTTTTTTAATCAATTCTTGATCCAAATGATTATGGGTAAGACTGGGGTTTGTTTTCTTGTAATCATGTGTAACTAAAACCTTTTCTAGTGTATCCAATGTATTTTTTTTTAATTTTTAATTTTTTTTCAAAAATTTGATAGACAAATTCTATTCCTTGCAAGTGCACAAATCGCTATTGAGTATACTGCGTAAAAGCAAGGGTCGGTCCCACGAAGATTTGTATGTTATCAATTAATCCTAATAACCATGCATTAATCAAATAAAGTAAACTAAAATAATCCACTGATTAATGATTCCCAAATAAAAGCAAAGTAACTAAAATTAACGAATAAAAGAAAGAAGATAATTAAACGAATGATAATCAAATGGGCTAAAGCCTAGGTATCCAATTCACCATAATTATCTAACTCTATGCCAATAATCTAATTACTGCTATCTCAATTCACATCCTAGGGCCGATACTCATTTAATTAAGCTATTATTGTAAGGCATTAGGGATTAACCTAGTGCTTTCAACACTGAAGTATCAGAGTTCATAAACCAATTTATATCTGTCAGAGCATATGTATAGACACAAACCATTCATTCACAAGAGCTATTCAAGATTAGCTAGGTCGTATAGTCTAACCTTAACTCACACATTCAATTAACTAACATTAAAGATGATCAAGCAAGAACATCGCATTGAATTGATTAAACAAATAAATTAGATTAAAAGCATAAAGTTCTCAAATTAGGCTACAGTGGATACACTAGAAAAGGGTTTAGTTACACATGATTACTAGAAAAAAAGCCTCAATCTTACCCATAATCATTTGGATCAAGAATTGATTACAAAAATCCTTGCCTTCCAAAAACCCTCTAAATGAACATAAGATTAAGAATCACTAAAAATGAAATAAAGCTACCCTTTTATAGTTTTTGACAACCAGAGGCATTTTTGTAATTAAATGGAAACAAGTTAGGGTTGAAAAAGGCATATTTTTTTGTCTTTTGCACTCGGTTTCTTGGTGCCATGGCACAATTTTCCACCACTTTTGATCTTCGGCAAGAACCATGCCACACCACGACGCAAGATGAAACACTCCGTGACTCAAGTTAAGTTACGCCGATTTGTGCCGCGATGTAGGAAAACTGTGTTGCAGTGCAAATTTGAATTTCCAATTTTCTTCTTCACATCTTGACTCGTTTTGAGTGGTGAACATGCGGGTTTATTTTGTGATTTGGGGGTGAAATTGTAAGGAATTAAAGTTTCAACACATTATTTAGGATGAGTTTCTTTACTTGTTTTGTTATCTCCCAGAATCACGAGTTTTGTTGTGTTTTCAGGTATTTAGGTGCAAAAAGATGGATTATTCGTGTTTGTATTGGTGTTCAGACATCCTAGACCCGTCAAGTGTGGATAAATCAAGGTGAATAGGAAAAGAGTAAGATTCTGCATTTGAGCCACAACACATGTTTTTGAGCTGCGACGTGAAGACGACAAAAGTGAAATTGCGCCCAACGAAGAATCATCATGCTACGACAGAAAGTCAACGAAATCCAAATTGTGTTGTGGCACAATTCATTCGAGTCGTAGTGTGATTGGCCTTTTGTAGAAGGAAAAAATTGCCTGGAGCCGCGCCGTAGCGCAATTCAAGTGCACCACAGTGCAAATTGCGATATTTGGAAAAACTCCACATTTTCAACCCTAATTTTGGTGACCATTATTTACAATTATGCCATTTTGCCTAAAAACTATATAAAGACAACTTTACTCTGATATTTCAAATATTAGGTTTTATTAAACACTTTTTCAACTTTGGAGGCTTGGGAGAGAGTGACTGATAGTGTAAAGCTAAACCTTGATCATCTTGAGTGGATTTTGCATCCAAATGTGTAACGATAAGATCAAGGTTTGTTTTCTTGTAGCCAAACTATTTCCTAGTGTATCCAATGTAATCTAATTAGATAACTTTATCTTTATTGTTTAATTGATCCAATGGTATCTTAGTTTTGTTTATTTATGTTTATTGAGTTGATTAATTATTATTGCATGATTGCCTTTGATTTACAGTTGAGTGGTTGTATTAGTCAAGGTTAGGCTATACGCCACTAGCTAATCTTGAATATCTCCTTATCTTTGATCATTGTTGATGTCTGATCATGTTTAGTAGTTGATTGATTGACTATATGAGTTGGGGTTAGGCTATACGCCACTAGCTAATCTCAGATTGCTCTAATGAACGATTAATTATGTCTATGTGATGCCCTTGATAGATGTGAGTTGGTTTATGTTTGTTTTGGTACTTTTATGCATAATGGATTTTTGTGATTTAGACTAGGCTGCACACCACTAGCTAGTTTGGATTATGAAAACACTAGGTTGATCCGGTTGGCTATCTCACGAGCTTAACTTGGTAAGTATCGACCCTAAGATTTGGATCGATAAACATCAATTAGATAAATAATATAAAGGAGGATAATTATGGTGAAATTGGATACACTAGACCATTTCTCATTGTTGATCACCTATTTAAATATCGTTTTTATCTTAGTTGTTATTTTAGTATTTTTGTTATTCTTATTTGAATTTTAGTTAATTTAGATTTTATTAAATTGTTAGGTAATTTTATTATCTCACTTGATTTCATTATTTTAGTTGATTTTACATAGTATTAAATTAATTGATAGCTCGACTCTTTGTGGGATCGACCCTTACTTGCACACTTTACTGCAATAGGACCTGTGCACTTGTGGAGGAATTAAAGTTGTTTTTAACCAAACAAGTTTTTGATGCTGTTGCTGGGGAGTTGAAGTTATTTGATTTCTTTAATATTTGTGATTTTATTTTTGTAGTTAGATTTTATTTTAGTTATTTTTATTGTTTTCTAGTTGTTTTGTGTATTTTTGCATTACACTTTTTCTTTGTTTTGAGTTCTTTTGAATCCAAGGTTGCCGATCATTGGATGAAGAAGTGCTTCCTTATTTTGATAGGGTGAATTTGATTGGTAGAAAGAGAAGCATCTGAAAATTTAGAAGAATCAAGTGTATCAAATTCAAAATCAAAAGAAGGATGGCGAATCCACCCTGCCCTATGAAGGAGTATGCGCGTCCTACCATTGGAACATCACCCTCCTATATTGTTTTGAGTGATGCAGCAAGGAATTATGAGTTGAAGAGTATCCATTTTTAGATGCTTCCTTCATTCCATGGGATGGCCACTGAAGATCCATTGACATTAATTAGAGATTTTTACCCAATCGTGCAAACTTTTCCTTTGTAGGGTTTGACTAAAGATCAATTGAGGATGAGATGTTTTCCATATACATTGAATGACATAGCAAAGAGTTGGTTTATGTCATTGGCACAAACTTCACTTACCACTTGGGATGCGGTTTACAACTAGTTCATAGGTAAATTTTATTGTCTTGTGAAGACTGCAGAACTAAGAGGTAAAATTGCTACTTTCTCTTAACTTGATGGGGAGCCGTTCCATGAGGATTAGGAAAGTTTTAAATTGATTTTAGTTCAATGTCCACATCATAGATACCCTTTAGAATTGTTGAATTAGTTTTTCTATGATGGACTGACATAAGCTTGCCAGGTTATAGTTGACAATGTTGCAGGTGGTGCCATGGGAGAAAAGATTGCAGAGGAGACATATGAGTTGTATGAGATGCTTGGTGCCAACTCACAACAGAAAAGTGTTAGAGGGAAAGCAAAAGGAATCTATGAAGTGAGTGCTAACACCGAGTTGGCAATGCAAGTGCCCGAATTGACAAAGCAAGTCAAGACCATGTGCAACATGATGATGGGGCAAGGACAGAGTAGTTCCAATGAGGTATGTACTATTTGTGGTATAGTTGGCCATACTACTAATGTTTGTCCTTCAGGTGAGAGTTTTCCAGAAGCTAAGCAAGCGAACATGATGAACTCTTACAACCATAGACCCCACAATCCGTATTCGAACACATAAAATCCTAGATGGAGGAACCATCCAAACTTTTCATGGAGAAACAACCAGCCACAAGGAAGTTCTGAACATGTCATGCAACCAAAAAAGCCATCATTGGAGGAGACATTAAACAGTTTCATTCAAGCTTCTCAAAAGAACAATCAGAACTTCGAACAGAGATTCCAACAACAAGATGCATCCATAAGGAAGATGGAGGTCTAGATAGGCCAAATTATAGAGTCATTACAAGGCTATGTTCCTAGGAAGTTACCAAGCCAACCTGAGCAAGCGAATGTAATCACAGTTTTGAGGAGTGGTAAGGTAATTAACAAGGACATCAATTCTGAAACTAATGAGCCCTTGTCTGATTTTGCAGGTAAAAAGAAAGAGGTGTAGTAGCCGAATGCACCCATGCAGATTGAGGAGATTGAAGATCCACATATGCCACCAAAGCCTTATGTTCCACCCGTGCCTTTTCTGGGACGCTTGATTAAAAGCAAATAGGATAAGTCATTTTTTGACATATATGACATTTTATCTAAGGTTAATGTGAACCTAGCCTTGCTTGAATTGGTTACGAAATTGTCGGCTTACGCTAAATTCTTTAAGGAGTGGAACACCCGAAAATGTCAGTATTGTAATATTCTTTCTAGCTAGTAGTTCTTTGGAAAATATAAGTAAAACTAGTAAAACTCTGCATTTTGCAACAATTATTTACAATTATGCCATCTTGCCTAAAAACTATGTAAAGGCAGCTTTGCTTGGATTTTCAGATATCAGGTTTTATTAAACACTTTTTCAACTCTGGAGGCTTGGGAGAGAGTGATTGATTGTGTACAGCTAAACCTTGATCATCTTGAGTGGATTTTGCATCCAAATGCATAAGGATAAGATCAATGTTTGTTTTCTTGTATTTATGAGTAGCCAAACTCTTTCCTAGTATATCCAATGTAATCTAATTAGACTACTTTATGTTTATTGTTTAATCAAATGTTTAATTGATCCAATGATATCTTAGTTTCGTTCATTTATGTTTATTGAGTTGATTAATCATTATTATTGTATGATTGCCTTTGATTTACGGTTGAATGAGTCAAGGTTAGGCTATACACCACTAGCTAATCTTGAATATCTCTTGATCTTTGATCGTTGTTGATGTCTGATCGTATTTAATAGTTGATTGATTGACTATATGATTTAGGGTTAGGCTATACGCCACTAGCTAATCTCAAATTGCTTTGATGAACGACTGATTCTATACGATGCCCTTGACAGATGTAAGTTGATTTGTGTTCATTTTGGTACTTTTATGCATAATGGGTTTTTGTGATTTAGATTAGGCTACACACCACTAGCTGATTTGGATTATGGAAATACTAGGTTGATCCGGTTGGCCACAGCACGACCTTACCTTGGTAAGTATTGACCCTAAGATTTAGATCGATAAACATCGGTTAGATTAATATCATAAAGTATGATAATTATGGTGAAATTAGATACACTAGACCATTTCTCATTGTTGATCACTTGTTTAGATATCGTTTTTATCTTAGTTGTTATTTTAGTATTTTTGTTATTTTCATTTGAATTTTACTTAATTTAGATTTTATTAAATTGTTGGGTAATTTTATTATCTCACTTGATTTCATTATTTTTGTTGTTTTTACACAGTATTAGATTAATTGATAGCTCAACTCTTTGTGGGATCGACCCTTACTTGTGCACTTTATTGCAATAGCGAATGTGCACTTGCAGTGGAATTAAAGTTGTTTTTAACCAAACACTCACTTGCACTCTAATGTGTCCCAATGGTCTGAACATCATCGCACATATGAAATCAGAATTTCCGTGCCTAAATTCCAAAAAACACACACATACCCATGATTCTTGAAGATAAAGAAACATATAAGAAATTCCATACAAAATGATGCATTAAACCATGAATTCCCTTCAATCAATTCACCAAATCACTAAATATATATGCATTTCCGACACTCATCACAACCCCTAACCAACTTCTTGTTAGTCCCTAGCAATCTAACCCATCTTAAATAAAACCTAATTTCCCATTTATTTCTTTAATGTGAGTTATAAAAACAGTGGAGAGTAGAAGAAAGAGTAGTAGAGAGAAAAACGAAGAAAAAATTTATGTGTACTATTGAATGAGTAAAGTTATCAATACATTGTACATTTTATACCCAAAACTGTTGTGAAGAAGAAAGACACGATAATTGTCTTAGCTAAGCTGCCTAAAGCAACACTCTAACACACAGAAAAACGATGTTGTATCACTTATCCTTAAACGGTGTAGTTTTGTTTTTCAGTCCAACAGCCTCCCTTAAGCTGGACTGCTCTGCAGTTTAAGCTTGTGTTCAAAGAAAAACAAAACAACCAAACAGGCAAAAGAAGTTAAAAAAAAAAAAAACTCATTGTGGTTTGCTTCCTTCCGCAATGACCAACAACAAAACTTTACTCATTGTACAGATCTGTCAACTGCTCTGTAGTTAAGTTCCTTCAAGCTACTGCAATTTTACTTCATTCTATCAACTGCTCTGCAATTTACTCCTCAAGCTACTGCAAACAAAAAACAACAACAAATTCTTTACTTCCTTCATTGTTTAGACCCCAAGCTACTGCAATTTTACTTCATTTTATCAACTGCTTTGCAACTCTACAATTTACTCCTCAAGCTACTGCAAACAGAAAAACAACAACAAATTCTTTAGTTCCTTCATTGTTTAGACCCCAAGCTACTGCAATTTTACTTCATTCTATCAACTGCTGTGCAACTCTACAATTTACTCCTCAAGCTACTACAAACAAAAAAAAAAAAAAAAAAAAAAAACAACAAATTCTTTTCTTCCTTCATTGTTCAGACCCCAAGCTACTGCAGTTTACTTCCTCAATACTACTACAAGATTTTCTCCCTTAAACTATTGCAGTTTACTCCCTCAATCTACTGCTTTTTTACTTCCTCAAACAACTGCAAGTTATTAGCTATAACAATAAGAAACAACATTTAGTTTTGCCCTCAATTCTTCAAATTGAGCAGGCGGAAGAGCCTTTGTTAAAATTTCAGCAATCTGTAGCTTTGAGGGAACATATTGCACAACAATTTTGTTGGCTAAAACCTATTCTCTGATGTAGTGTGTGTCAATTTCTATGTGCTTTGTTCTAGCATGGAATAAGCCAATGCTTCAGCACTCACATTGTCACACCATATTACAGGAATTTTAGAAATTGTTAGACCCAATTCATTGAACACACTGTTTAACCAAGCAATTTCAGTGGCTGTATGTGCCAAAGCTCTATACTCAGCTTCAGTAGAGGATAGAACTACTACCTTCTGCTTTCTAGAGCTCCATTGGATTAGGTTTGGTCTTAAGTAAACACAATACCCACTTGTGGACCTTCTATCCTCTATTTATCGCCCCAATCCGCAGCAGCATAACACTCAATCTCTAAAGATGCAGCTAGTGTGAACTTAAGGCCATAATCTTTTCTGCCTTGAATGTACCGTAAGACCCTTTTACAAGCCTGCCAATGTAGATCAGTAGAAGACTGCAAAAATTGACTTAACTTATTCACTGTGAAGCTGAGATCAGGCCTTGTTAAAGTGAGATATTGAAGAGCACCCACTGTACTCCTATACAAACTAGGATCCAGAAACAGTTCACTATCCTTTGGAAACAACTTTGATCTTGTGGTCATAGGAGTAGCACATGAATTGGCTTCCATCATCTTTGTTTTTTGTAATAGATCATTAGCATACTTGGTCTGTCTTAGATGAATTTCAGTGGCTGTCTTGGTAACTTCAAGGCTGAGAAAATACTTTAAAGAACCAAGTGCTTTCAATGTAAACTGATCATTAAGTTCCTGTACAAGAGCACTCACATATGCCATATTAGATCCAGTTAGTAAGATATCATCAACATAAACCAAAACATACGTAATTTGTGCATCTTGGTTGAGGATGAATAAACTTGAATCTGATACAAAATTTCTAAATCCCTTGTTCTGAAATGCTTGTTTTAGTCTATCAAACCAGGCTCTAGAGCATCGAAGTGCTTATGGCAAACACCACCGCGGTGTTTTCTGGAAGCTTCACGCTTGCCCTTTCATGTGTGCAGGTCTAGCGGATTGTCAGTGGCCTCAACCTCACGGGATCAGACCCTATTTTTATGATAGTAGATTTTTTGCATCTACAGTTTGGCACCCACCGTGGGGCCCTGACAATGATCTGCCAACGACAACTTACAACATGGGAGGCGATACGAAACTCCTTTTGATTGACAATGTTAATCAGAAAATCTCATCACGATAAGAATTTTTTTTCTTTATTTTTCTTTGTTTGTTTTATCTATTCACATGCCATATTATATCTATTCGGCATATCATAATTTATTTTATATTATATCCATTCAGCGGGTAGTATAAGACCTTGAAGCTCATATTATTGCTCTAAATTAATAATAGCTTCATATTATTGTTCTAAATTAATTATAGAATAATAATGTGTCAGAGTTTAAAGTGGTGTTCCTAAACCACTTGATTCATTGACTTTGCTTCAACAATCTCTCTTCTCTAATCCTCTGTTCAGATAAGGCAATAGCTTTTGCTCTAACCTCTCTGCGCGGGCCTTTTCACTTCAATCGTCAAACCACCAGGTGGTCCGCCAGCATCATTAGAGTTTTACAATGCATTACCCGCCACAAAACCAATCAATTTGTTCATTCATGAAGATGCCGCAATATGCCAGCATTTCCAGGACCTCCGCTTCATTAGAAGGTAACTCAAACTCGACCAGCCTTAATCCAATCCCAATTCAATTTCACGGAGATTTGCCACCACTTTGAAACCCAAAACCAGTCCATCTGTTCCCTTAAAATTGCCTTAATAGCTTCTCCAATAACACAGTAATCCTCTCAAAACACCTAAAGTCATCTACTAAACACGAAGAGAAACTCCCCAAACAAAACCTACTTAAGTGAAGCCACCCCACTCTCGCCTAATCTCCTTACCCCACCGTATTCCAAAACTCCAAAGTCGAACCATTGCCCCTTCCCAACCAATACATATCAACTCAAACCACCTTCACATCACAATCTCCAGCACACCTGTCACAAAAGCCCTCACGCTCCCCGCTATTTGCAAACTTTCCACTCCCCACTACAACTCAGCACCACTAAACAACACGAGTAGTCCACTCAATGATATTTGGGTTTGCACATACAATATCAACGTGCCCATTTGGATTAGCCCAAAAGTGAATCACGTGCCCACTCAACTTCAACTGGTTCAGCTCTAATATAGATAGTAACACCCCTCTCTCCACTCGGTCTCGCAAGCATGGGTGGCAACACTTGAAGGGGAAAGGTTCGTGTCATTGTCTCCTTTTAACTACCACTCTATTTAGTTAAATCTTTCTCTATTCGGACCATTATTTAAATACATGCAACCCATTTTTCCATTTAGCTCACTCTTTATTCAGTCTATAACACATGCACATCATGCATATTAACTCTCAATTCGACTATTTGCTTAAAACATGCATGCCATGCATGTCATTGCTCCAGCTTCAATCGAATGTTTTCAACTATAAAGTCGGTCACGCCGACTGGGCCACATAACCCTCAAAGGTTTCAATTACAAGTCGATCACGCCGACTCGACTACAAGCTCCATACAAGCTCCACTTGGCATATACCATCGGATCGGCCCTGCCCGATCCATGGATTTACACCTTTGGATAGACCCTACTCGATCCACAGATTTACACCTTCGATCAGCCTTGCCCGGTCCATAAAGCTACACATTTAGTTGGCCAGACCGGTTGAAGGGTTCTTACACCTCAAATCGACAAGTCATCGACCCAATCCACACAACGATCCATCTGACCTAATAAGCTGCAATCACTAATTTGCTCAGTCTACACTCATTCGATTAAATATACTCTCTAAGCTAAATACTCTTTAACTTAGAGAGTGGGGGGCTAATTGTTAGGGCCAAAAATCATCTTGGGCTTGACGAGGCCCAATAATGAAATAAACATGTCACGGCCTAAGGCCTCAACCCAATCCCAATTGGGTCTACGCTTAAAATCACCTTGCGACCTACCCACTCTATGAGTTGGGCTATCCTATAAGTTAAGCTAAATTGGGTTTCAGCCCATTAGCCTGCAACAGTCTATAAATAGGAAATTAGAATCCTATTCTATTTCCTCTTCTACTAAGATTTCAAATCTTACTCAAACTATTAAACTAGATCTGATAAGGTCAAGAAATCATATCTCTTTCATGATAGAGATTATCTCCCAAAATAGGACTTAGTGTTCTACTAAGATTCCAAATCTTATTTAAACTATTAAACTTAATCTGATAAGGTCAAGAAATCATATCTCTTTCATGATAGGGATTATCTCCCAAAATAGGACTTAGTGTCCTACTAAGATTCCAAATCTTATTTAAACTATTAAACTTAATCTGATAAGGTCAAGAAGTCGTATTTCTTTCTTGATAGGGATTATCTCCCAAAAAAGAGGACTCAATGTCCTATTAGGATTCTAACCCCTTGGGTTCACGATAAAAACAGAGGCTTGCCCTCTTATTAGGGATGCAATCTCCCATAGTCAATCTACACTATTCAAAACCATCTATTTGCTCCTAAAGTTCTTGCTCCCAAGAACTCAATGCCTCCGCCATAGTCCTAGCCTCAGACAAGACTCTTGGTAATTTTTCATCTCCTTAATTCTTATCAAATAATCTCTTTTAACCTTACTGACTTGAGCGTCGGAGTGCCTATGACAAACACCACCCTGGTGTTTTCTGGAAGTTTCACGCTTGCCCTTTCATATGTGCAGGTCTAGCAGATTGTCAGTAGCCTCAACCTCAAGGGATCAGACCCTATTTTCTTGACGGTAGATTTTTTGCATCTACAATGACTTTACAGGAAAAGAGTGTATCTTGGCCAGTTTAGATCTTGTAATCATTGGATGAACATTGCTGGAAGTATCAAAGACTGATGAAATGCTAATAGACTGTGAAGGAGTCAGAGCAACTTCAAGAGAGCATGATGGTGCAGTTGTTGCAGTTGTTACAGGCCTGATTGTTGATAATTGTGGTATTGATTATGAAGAGGATGTAATCATGGTAGTTTGTGTGCGTAAGGATGCTGGTTTGGTTGCAAAATATGGTGTTGAATTTGTAGAAATTGTTGTGTTGGTCTGTGTAGGTAGTTGGCTGGATTTAGTTGCAGGATATGGTGCTGGATTTGTAGAGATTGTTATGTTGGTATGAATAGGTAATTGGCTGGATTTGGTTGCAAGATATGATGCTGGATTTATAGAGATTGTTGTGTTGGTCTGTGTAGGTAATTGGCTAGATTTGGTTGGTGAAGGAGCTGATGTAGAGGACAACAATGGTCTTGAATAGGCTATAAAATCAATTTCAATAGTTCTAGGCAGATGTGGTTATGATGAATGTAATTGTTGTTAAGGTGGAGAGATGGATTTGGATGAGTGGAGGTGTGTAGGATTATCAACAAATGTGCAATTTTTATTCCATGTACTGGCTGAAGGAGAATCGTTAGAAGAGCTAGCCACTGTAGGGGCAAATTCAGCAGGACCAGGTTCAACTGATTGATATGGAACTTTTGAGCGGTTTGTTGACACAAAAGGAATATGGTGCAGGATTAGAAGGCTCTACTGATGGTAAAATGGTTGAACTAGTATTTGAAAAACTAGAAGAAAAAGGGAACTCTTTTTCATTAAACTTAACACTTGGAGTGACAAAGATTTTGCCAACTGAATTGAGACATTTGTACACTTTGTGAATTAGACTATATCCTACAAAGACACATTTTTGAGAGTGAAAGCTAAACTTATGTTGGTTGAAGACTCTTAAAAAACGAAAACAAGCACATCCAAACACTTTTAAAGTATCATAAGAAGGTGCAAACTTAAACAACACTTGATAGGGTGACATCCACTGTAAAATTTTTGTTGGCATTCTGTTAATCAAATACACTGTAGTTTCAAAAGCTAGCCACCAAAAATGCAATGGCATAAATGCATGAGCTAATAAGGTTAAACCAGTTTCTACTACATGTTGATGTTTCCTCTCACTTTGACCATTTTGTTGATTCACATAAGAACATGAATGTCTAAATTGAATACCTTCACTAGTTAAGTAAGGAATTAAGCTTTTATATTCACCTCCTTGATCAGATTGAATGCAATTTAGTTTATGGTCAAATTGTCTTTCGGCTAAGTGATGAAACTTAATGAAAACAGATCTCACTTCAGCCTTGGTTCTAAGTGGAAAGAGCCATGCAAACCTACTATAGTCATCCAAGAAAGAAGCATAATATCTAAATCCTTCAATTGAAGGAATAGGGGCAGGTCCCCATACATCACTATGAATGAGTTCAAGGGGTGAACTTGCTCGAAATAATGACCTAGGAAAAGTCGTGTGATGCATTTTTCCTATTTGACAAGCATCACAAAACTCAATAGAATTCAGATGTGATTTCTTTAGTAAAGAGCTCATAATATGTTGATATGCTTTGATGTGTGGATGTCCTAACTTTTTATGCCAAATCATAGAGTCGGAACAATTATTCACAGTTAAAGCACATGTTGACATTGGTTCAGTATGATATGCACAATGAGAGATGGATTTTTCATGATTGATACATTTATGAACAAAATTTGCACATTCTTGACTGTCATTAACCACACAAACAGAAGATTCATTATGAGCACAACAATCAACATCACAATCAACTTTATTGACATTCTGATTATCACTAATAAAGGAAACATCAGAGTCAGTAATATCACTATTTTTATTACTAAAATCTGAAGTACAAGAAGAGACATGTTGTTTACTAAAATATGAAGTACAAGAAAAGACATGTTGTTGTTCTGATTCAGTAGAATTAGAGCAGATAGACTAATTGTTATTAAGTTTGTCACTGCCAACTTTATTCCTAAAGGTAGGATCTAATGATGAACTTAAGGAGCTAACATCATGAATGTGAGACGATACTAGGTTTCCAGAGGGTGACCTTAAGGAAGAGTTTTCTATGAAGACAGAAGGTTGAACTGACAGACTTGGAGGTATCACCAACTGATAAAGCCCTGCCTTAAGATCCCTTTACAACAGTGTTGCCCTGGTAACTTTGTCCTTTACAACACAACAATGAGAATTAAACTCCACAACTACGTTGTTATCCTTTGTAAATTTAGAAATACTAAGTAGATTTTTTGGAATTTTTGGAACACACAAAATATTCTTGAGATATAGACATTTGGAATGGAACTTGTTGGGTAAAGAAGAGGTACCAGTGTGAGAGATGTGCAACAACTCACCATTGCCCACTTGCAACTGATATATCCCTTCATATGGCTTGCTAACATTCAAGTGTGCTGGATCAGATGCAATATGATCAGTGGCCCCTGAATCCATGTACCAAACTGGATCAGTATGAGTGTTTACATTTGCAAAGGGCAGAGTTGAATACTGTTGTGGATGCATAGCTATATGTGCTTATGGGCCATTTTGAAAACCAGCAGATGACTGTTCACTTGGCAAGCCAATATATACAGGTTGATCAACCGAGAAAGACCTTGCAACTTGATTAACACCACCAACTAAGAAAGATGGATTATATTGAGAACCATTCATGACATTAGCAACTTGTGATGGTGGACGAAAAACACGAGACTGGTAATTGTTTCTAGATTGAAAACCCCCAACTACACCAAATCCACCAGGCTGAAAATTGTTTCCAGATTGAAAACCTCCAACTACACCAGATCCACCAGACTGAAAATTGTTTCCAGAGGGAAAACTTCCAACTACACCAAATCCACCAGACTGATAACTTTTTCCAGATTGAAAACCTCCACTGTAGGATGAATCATATCGGTGGTAACATTGAGTAGCAGTGTGTCCTAGTTTGCCACATACTTGGCAAATTGGTCTCCTTCTATTATTAAACCTACCTCTGCCTCTGCCAAAATTAGTATGCATAGCAGGTCTATAATTGTTCAAAGAAACTTCATACCGAAGTATAGGCATTTTATTATAAGTGCTAGAAGATCCAGACTGAGTTGATGAGCTCATAGGTACTGGATAAATAGAGTGATGAGTCTGATGCTGCATTAGATTGAGTGAGGGACTAGTATTTTCATGTTTTCCAGAGAAGTTTGTCTGACTAGTAGTTGCTATATTTGCTGACCTATTAGAGAATTCCAACATGTTGAACTTTTCTAATCTAACCTCATACTTTTGCAACAGAAACTTTGCTTCTTGTAAACTCACAGAGTCTGATTTAGACTCAATTCTTGAAGTGAGATTAACAACTGCTGCATCATATTCTGGACCAAGTCCATCAAGAACATACTGAAGAAGATCTTCATCCGATACAATCTGACCACTTGCAGACAAACTTGAGGCTATTTCTTTCATTTTCTTAACATAGCTATCAATACTAAGGTCTTTCTTCTGAGTTGTTTGCAACAAATTTTTTAAGTGAAGTGTTTTAGCCAGAGTCAATCTCAAATTCATGCTCAAGAGCAAACCAAATTTCATGTGAATAGTGACATTTTGACACATAATCAAACATGCTCTTAGAAATTGACGCTAATAACCAGGTAACTAAGAACTTGTCTGTACGTTTCCAACTCACATAGGCTGGATTTATTTCTTCCTTAATTTCACTTTCTTTATCTTTAGGACCATGAATTAACTCAATAACAGTCTGTTTAGCAACAATTATTGGAGAAGGATAAGGTATATTACCAATTAAGTAGTCCTCCAATTTGTGAGCTCCAACAGCGAAAAGAATCTGCGACCTCCAGAATCGATAGTTGTCGCGCATAAGTTTAGGGTTCACGACTTGTAAACTAGATGAAAAAGTTGACGGAACAGTATTAGTTGAGCTGGAGCTGTTCAATATTTTTTCAGAATTGAAGATCATAAAAGGATCGGAACTATCAGCCATTGACGTTAATCAAGGCTCTGATACCATGTGAGTTATATAAAAACAGTGGAGAGTAGAAGAAAGAGCAGTAGAAAGAAAAACGAAGAAAAAATTTATGTGTTCTATTGAATGAGTAAAGTTATCAATACACTGTACATTTTATACCCAAAACTGTTATGAAGAAGAAAGACACGATAAGTGTCTTAGCTGAGCTGCCTAAAGCAACACTCTAACACACAGAAAAACGCTACCGTATCACTTATCCTTAAACGGTGTAGTTTTGTTTTTCAGTCCAACATTTAATAGTCCTAATATTTATGTTTTCACTTTCCACGAAATTTTGTATATATTCATTAACTATTATAGATTAATTTCTATATCCTTTTTCGGTTTGTTTCATGAGACCATTCTTTCATTGCATAGAATGACATATATTAAATAATATTTTTTAATCCACTAAAATATAACAATCTATTTGGAAGTTTCTCTGATATTGAAGACGCTATAAAAGTTAAAATATTAAATAAATTTAATAATAATTAGTTTTCAGTAAATTTAAATTATAGAAGATGCTAATCAAAAAACCATTTTATCACTAATAATTAAGAGTGAAGCACATGTTTCATCTTATAAGTATACGAAATAATTGAAGCAATTCAAGTCACACAACCAACGAACTTCTTAGCTACAACCTAATAAAAAAAAAAAATACCTATAGAATTTAATAGTTAGATATCAAGGATATATTATTTTTGTTTCATAAATTTTGTTTTTACTGTTTAAAAAGGTAATATGTATAGCTCATGAAAGAGAATAATTATGTTTTAAATTTAAATTTCCAAAAATATTTATGATGAATAAGCCAATAAATATTTTTGGATTAATAAGTAATAACCTAATGATTTATCTTGCAGGTGTAACTTTTATGTTATTTTTACCCCCTTTACTAATTTTTGTAGAGGATAAATTATAAAAGTAATAATAAGAGTGGTCTAATAAGAAAATACAAAGGGTGCTGACGGCATAACTCTTGGATAAATATTATTTGTAAGGATATATTTTTAGCTTCCATCATTTTCGTTTTAACTCCCATCTTCTATTTTAAGTAAGGAAATATTTGTAATAAGATATTTTATTTTATTTTTCTTCTTCCATTATTCATCCAAAGCATCACATTTTCTGTCAATAAATAATAAAAATAAATATAGTTAAATTAGAATTTAAATGTTTAAAATAAAATTGAAATTCCTTATTATCATCAAAATTAGTTAATGTTTTTCCTCTCCTACAAGAATCAACATTTGGATCTCATATTTTTCTATTCCCAAATCAAGCATATATGAAAGAAACATTATAATTTTAATGGAAACATTTGGTTTTCTTCATTTTCTTTTCTCTGTCTCTCTCTTAAATCTAAATCTTCTATCATATTTTAGAGTAAAGCTACTACAAAATGCAAACTATTCACTCAATAATGATATGAGCAATGCTATAATTGCAAAACAATTTTTTGTTGCTACTTTTACCACTAAAGCAAAGTTTGTATTATGTTTTGAAGCGCCATCACAGGCTATATGGTTAAGGAGTTTTATTTTTGGGTTTGGAGTTGTTGACTCAATTTCCAAGCCATTGACGATTTATTGCGATAATTTTGCTGCAGCGTTTTTGGCCAAGAACAATAAAAGCGGAAGTCATAGTAAAAATATCAACATCAAGTATTTAGTTATTCGAGAACATGTCAAAGCAAACAAAGTGGTATTGAGCACATTAGTATTAGATTGATGATTGCTCATCCGCAGACAAAAGGTTTACAACCTATTGCTTATAAGGGATATGATGAGCATATGGGACTCAGTTATATTATGTAGTTTTTATGTGACTGAGACACCCTTCATGTTTGTATCACATTTTGTTAATTTGAAAGACTCTATGAATTTCATATTTGTCTTTTCTTATTTAGTTGTATGCATAAAGGTTTGGAAAATAACAATGTATGTTTGAATTTCAATAGTTGACCTTGAATGAGCATTTGGAAGTTCATTCACAAAGTTGGGTACCACGTATGGTTCTCACTCAAAATAGAAAGTTATATTGTAATACGTGGAAGGTAATACTTGCTCTAAAAAGACTTACTGTCACGATTCATGCAATTTAAACTCTTTTGTTTGGGAATAAGGTTATTATATCTATGGAAAATTTTGAGGATGTATCGATATAGAATTGGTACATATTGTTGAATGGGCCAAGTGGGAGAATGTAAGTTATTGTGGCCCATTATTATTATTATTAACTTCCCACATCAGTTATTAGATATTAGTGGTAACTTTCTTATATACAACTTCTTCTTTGATGGATAAGAAGAGATGTAGATTGCATAAAATTTTTACGTAAAAACAAAAGATTACACAGAGGGAAAACATGTCACTAGTCTACAAGAAAGTCTGTGATTCTCTATTGATACATGGAATAAAGTCTTGGATAGACTAGAACTAATCCCAAGTGTCTCCTACAGTATTTGGAAATTGATTGCTATGGCTGGAGGTATGTTCTTGGGCTTCCATTTTTTATTTATTGCTTACAATACTTACAACTGATTCATACAAATAGACAAAAAACAAAGGACATGATAGTCATTTTGCATAAATTTTGTGTAATTTTTGTCTTTTTGTTTAATTCAATTGTAAGCAAAATATTATTGTTATGATATTGCCTAAATTTTAAACTAATAATAATTTTTAATGCGTATAAAATTAATATTTATAGTTTTTTTAAATACTATTTTCGTATCGCTAAATAATCGATGAGACTAATTAATCAAAAAGGTATTGAATAAATATGATTTTCCTTGTAATTTTAATTAGACAACCTGTAAAGCTAAATAATACTTATAGTAAACGTTACCCATGTTTTAATGACGGATGGCACAATTCCTCGGCCATTGATTAAAAAACATGTGCTGCTACCACGTACGTTATTGCTAAGATAACATGCTATCTATGAAATCCTAAGATCTTAAGTTCACAAAAATTCCAAGAAATATATATATATATATATATAAAAAAAAAAACCAGAAATATATGCTGGTGGAAAACAGTAACACTACCACGGAAAGTAAAACTAGGAGCGAATCAAATGCAACTTAGAATATAAATAAATTGATCTAGCTGGATTTAATCAGAGGTATGCATGTTTGGAGAATTGGTAAAATATTCTTTACAAAATCATGTTAGACCATGCATGGAGAACTTTTTAATGAATAAATATTCTGCAAACCTGATCTTTAACGTAAACCAAAATAAATGCTACTATTCTGCATTCCCAGTATTCTAATTGCATTGTTCTCCATGATGTTTAAGAATTATTATTAAATAAACATCATGATACATGAATAATATTTTAAAAATCAATCTATTTGTGTATATAAATGAACCCACATCCCTCTCCTCCTCCTCATCAAGACAGCAACCAAGGCTCAAAGAACTTGAACACAGTAGCATTAATAATTTTTTTGGAGAGAAAAAATGGTTACTGTGGAGGAAGTTTGCAGGGCTCAACGTGCCGAAGGCACTGCCACCGTCATGGCAATTGGAACGGTAAATCCTCCAACTATTTATGAGCAAAGTGCATATCCAAATGCTTACTTTCGTATGACCAATTCTGAGCACTTGACGCTGGTCAAAAACAAAATGCAGCGCATGTGTAAGAAATATTACTCTTCTCTAATTTCATTTTTCTTTAGTTTATGTTGTTCTTAATATTTTTTCTACATAAATTATCTAATTATCCTTTAAGTTTTCGAATAAATATTTGTTCTATTATCTTAGAATTAATGTAATGGTTATTTAAAACCCATTTAATAACCATTAGATCATGTACTTTTCTGTTTTGACAATTTGAAAAATAGAAAATCATTTTATGTAAACAAAAGTTACAAAACGAATGAGAACCAAAGTATATGAAATTTCAAGGGTTTTTATACTTACAAGAGGATACAATATGTTATCAATCCTTTATTTAGATAATCTAATTATGATCCAAGAGATGTTGTTAACATTGGATAAAAGACTTAATTTGAAAGGTACTATTGTTTACATTTATATCTCTCTGTGTCGTGAATATTCCTGAGTTGTTAAAAAAATATTCAAACGAAAAAAATATATATTTAGGACATTTATTTATTTATTTGAGGTGATAGAACAACCAATAAAAAACGTTACACGTATACAACAGAAGAAGTTTTGAAAGAAAACCCAAACATTGCTACGTACAAGGCACCTTCATTGGATACTAGACAAGACATGGCACCAACATTGGTACCAGAGCTAGGGAAGCAAGCTGCAATCAAGGCCATTAAGGAATGGGGCCAACCCAAATAAAAAATCACTCATTTAATTTGTTGCAGCACTATGGGACTATTCATGCCTGGGTATGACTACAAAATTGTCTAGCGCTAAGGGCTTGACCCATCTATTAAACGAGTCATGTTGTATCAACAAGGTTGTAATGGAGGTGGCACTACACTTCGCATAGCTAAAGACCTAGCTGAGAACAGTAAAAATGCACGTGTCTTGATCGTTTGCGTTGAAATAACTATTGCTCGCTTCCATAGCCCTAGCAAATCTGATGTCGATGTTATTGTGAGTCATTCTTTGTTTCCGGATGGCACAGCAGCTCTTATAGTTGTTGCAGATCCAATTCCTAATGTTGAAAAGGTCATATTTGAATTAGTCTCTGCAGCCCCCAACATTAGTGCCTAATTGCCTTGGGGCTATTTGTGGGAGTATTCGTGAGCACGAACTTACCATTCATATTGGAAAGGAAGTTCCTGACATTATTGCAAATCATATTGAGGAGAGACTAATTGAGGTATTCCAGCCTTTAGGTATCTCAGATTCGAATTCAATCTTTTGGGTTGCACATTCTGGTGGACCTGCAATCTTGGATGTAAACTGTAGCAAGCTTCAGCTCAAGCAGCTAAAGATTTCGATTCCAGGATATCAGCACTTTCTGCATTTCTCTCAAACAAACTGCAAGTGGATCAAAATCAGTTGAACAAGTTGACAAGTTGCTGCTGATATTGTTGTGCAAGTTGACAAGTTTGTTACTCATTTGTTATGCAAGTTGATAAGTTGTTATCCATTAGTTATGCAAGTTGACAAGTTGCCATGCAACTTGCATCAACGTAAACAAATCCAATGGTTAGAGTAAAACTTTGTAACATAGAATGTGCGGCTGAGATTCTAGAGAATAGGGACAGCACCTGACTTGCTTTCTTTATAAATTGTAGACATAAAAGACAGATGGTATTCAGAAAAATCAATAGGAAATAAATGCTTCAGTACTAATTCTTTTACTCTCTGTTTCAGAGTCTTTATACTCTGTTTTTTCTTCTTTTTTCTTTAGTATGCTTCTCATGGTATCAGAGCCTTAATTGACAAATGTCAATGGCTGATCCTAAGTCCCCTGCATCAGCTTACATCAACATTGACGGAAAGATCTCAAGCTCGGTATCATCTTTTCCTCTGGCAAATGCCCTACCAAACATCACCGTGAAATAGGAGAGAAGAACTATGCCTACTGGAAATCACAAGTACTCACTGCATTGAAAGCTTACAAACTTGAAGGATTTATTACAGGTGATAAACTATGTCCTCCACCCTACTTAATCTCTCAAAATGATAACTCTAGAAAAACTGTTAACACAGAATACACCATGTGGAAGAAACTAGATCAATTCCTGTTTGGTTGGTTGATATCCTCCATTTTTGAAACAATGTTTAGGCATGTAGCAAATTGTGAAACAAGTTTTGATGTTTGGAAAACTTTAGAAATGCACTTTCTTACTGATTTGAAAGCTAGAATACTACATCTGCGAAATCTTGTACAAACAACCAGAAAAGAAAACTTGAGCATCAACGACTATGTACTGAAAATGAAAGAAGTTGCTGGATCTTTAACTGCCAGTGGAATAGTTGTTAACGATGAAGAATTGCTTATGTATATTCTTGATGGCCTGGGAACCGAATATGACGTGGTTGTAGCAAATTTAACCTCTCGAAGTGGAGATGTTTCTCTTCAAGAAGCGCAGTTCCTATTACACAAGTGTGAGATAAGATTGGGGAAACAACACTCAACGTATATAGGATTTCATGAAGCAGCAGTTTTTCTTGCAAATAAACAGACCATGAACTCTTAGCCACATCAACAAAACTCAAATGCAACAGCTCACCAATCAAACCAACCTATGTATGGACCATTTCAAGGATAGATAGAGTCATAGAATGTCTATTCAAGTGGTCAGGACATGCATCCAACTACTGAAGCTTTGGAAGAGATCATGGCAGAGGTAGAAACTTTTATAAACAAAGAATGATATGCCAACTATGTGGGAAAACTGGACACATGGCACTTCAATGCTATCACAGATTTGATACAAATTTTCAAGGTACTCAGAATCATAGGTATCAATCTGCACCAAAATTTTCTTCTGCACAAGCTTACTTTGCTAATACATACTCTGCACCCCACTATACAAACCAATCTCCTTTGGTTCCCATGAATACTATAAGTAACCAATCTCCAGCACTGAAGTGTCAACCAACTTCTTTCAACTCACAGTAGCAGCACCCTTCAGGATCAGTTACACGTGGTCTTGAAATAGTCTTTGATAACCGCCAGAATGAAAACTTTTCACAAATGGCTTCCCCTCTTATAGTCATGGATCCAAATTGGTTTATTGACTCAGGAGCAACTCACCATATCACTCCTGACCTACAAAATCTATCTCTCAAAAGTCAGTATAATGGTCCAGAAACTTTACAAGTTGGAAATGGACAAAGCTTTGAAATCTCACACACAGGTATGACCACTTTTCCCTCAAATTATCTAAACAAATCCATTTACCTTTGAAACGTACTCCATGTACCTCATGTAACAAAAAATTTACTCAGTATCTCTAAAATTACAAAAGACAATAATGTTGTTGTTGAGTTTTCTGCTGATGGATGTGTTATTAGGACAAGTTGTCACAGAAAACTCTGCTTCAAGGAGTTCTGAATAATGGTCTATACCAACTTACAATACCAACCATTGGGAAGACTGAAAATAAATCAAAAGGTGACTTTTTGCACAGCTTTCTCAAGACACTTCCTTGTCAATCCACCAAAATGGTTCCTCAACCTTCTTTGCATGTTACCTCATGTGCTCCAGCCAAGATTCACTCTGAAAATAACGTCACCAAATTGGCAGAAACTTCTCCAGCTAAACTGAGTGACGATACTATGTTGTTATGGCATAGAGGATTAGGCCATCCTCATGCATTTGTTCTTAAAACCATTGTGAAAGATTTGAATGTAAAGCATCGTGCTGATATAAATAAAACTCACTTTTGTCAAGCTTGTCAGTATGGAAAACTTCATCTCACTGTCCAGCCTTCAACCTCCTCCAAATCTCTTGAACCCTTTGAATTGGTGTTTGCAAATGTTTGGGGACCAGCTCCAATTGTTTTAGCTACTGGTTTTAGATACTATCTACTGTTTGTGGATGATTATACCAGATATACTTGGATTTATCCTCTGAAATTTAAATATGAAGTTTGTGCCACTATCACTCTTTTCCTTAAGCTTATGGAACAACAATTTGATAAGAAAGTTAGAGTTTTTCAATCTGATTGGAGCGATGAATTCAGACCTCCAGCTGCTTATTTTTCTCAACAAGGAATTCACTTCCGTCATCCACGTCCCCATATTCACCATCAAAATGGCAAGGTCGAACGTAAGCACCGCCATGTTACTGAAACTAGACTTACACTTCTGGCTCAAGCCTCCATGCCACTCCGTTACTGGTGGTTTGCTTTTTACACGGTAGTGTATTTGATAAACCGACTACCCTCAGCCACCTTGATGCATAACAACCCTTTTCAAATGCTATTCAATAAAGCTCCTGATTACACAGCACTCAAAACCTTTGGATGTCAATGCTTCCCTTTTATCAGGCCTTATCAAAAACAGAAGTTTTCTTTCCACTCTGAAGCATGCGTGTTTTTGGGTTATAGTTCACATCACAAAGGCTATCTATGTTTAAACAATCATGGCAGAGTTTACACTGCC